>NC_092869.1:8827853-8943468 GCF_032062135.1 Pyxicephalus adspersus
GCATAATTGTTCTTCTTTGGCAGCTTTACCTTGAGAAAAGGGGCAAAATGCTTTCTGCTTTCCTTTACCATAATACTTGAGAATAACTGGGAATGGTTTTTGGTCATTTTTTTTCCACTGTACATCCAAATGGCAGTCTGTTGAATATCGGTGTGTTGCTCATTTAAAACCACCCCACTCCTTCCTGCTTCCTGCTTCCATACATTACTATTGATCCATGATGGCATTCCTTGCTGTACTACTAGAGGAGGTTAATAAGACAAACAGTCTGCCATAGAGGTGGCAATTAAAGCTTTTTTTTTCAAACTAATATCACTTAACAAATAAAAAATACCTATCCATGCTTCCTCTCTTCTTAGGTGCATAACTACTTAAAAATCATAGTTGCCGCATCTGGTGTTTGTTTTAATCCTGCCAGAAAATCCTTAGTGCAAGGAAATGCTTCTCCAAAACATTCCCAATGGTATCTACTTGGTTGTGTCTTAAGGCAAGACACTTGGGAGACAATCCCATGGAAATCTATGGAAAGCTACTGGGAAGGCTCAGCCAGTGTACTCATCAATTTGCCGGCATCATGTATACAAACATCACAGATTGGAACTAAGAGGTAAATATGTATAGACGGAAGCTCGGGGAAGGAGGCACTTAGTGCACAGTGCCTAAAAGTGCACATATCCTGTCAATTCAGGTTAATTTATCACATTTCGGCAAATATGGTTGTCTCTGGCTCCAACATTTGCTGAGTCACAAATATGGAAAATGTTTGTTGTAGTTATTGTTCAGAAGCTGACCTTTGTGGGGCTGTTTAGCCACTTTGTTTCTGGACCCCAAACACATTAGGCACTGTTGGCACTATGACATAGTTAAAACGTTACATAAACAAGTCTATCAAGGAAAATAAACATATCCCAGATAAAAACCCTATAAACATAGTTGATCCAGAGGAAGGCAAACAACAGGTGACAACAGATCAACTACGATTTTTTAGTTAGAAACAATAACACCTTTCTCAACATTCTGCATTTCAGTCCTTTTAGGAAAACTGTACATTAAAACAGTATGACTAAAGTTGCGTACACATATGATTGTTCCAGTGACAGATAGTGACAGATGAATGACCAAACAAGAACAGTACACACAGCACCCGTTCTGTTCTATGATGAGAGAAGGGGGAGGACGAGCAAGCGGCACCCCACTGTACTCTCCGTTCTTGACTTGTTTAGTGATCATTTCTGATCTTTGTTCATAGATTTGCCCTGACAGACAGGGCAACTTTTATACACATCAGGTTCTCCCTGAGGCAAGCACAACAGTTCTTCTCGGGTGATAATTATCAGGCATGTGTACATAGCCTAACATTATTAGTTGTAGTTTAAGAAGTAGTAACACCAACAAATTTAATAGCAATCTACTTTGGCAAGGTAGAAGCTACACCATTCAGACATCTAAACTAACCAGTGCAAAGATCAAAATGCAAAGTACAAAGTAACTTTATATAACAAAAAATCTGCATTGCAATGATCGAATGACTATAGCACTGTATTGGAATAATAATTTAAACAGTTAAATGTTTCTCCTGTTTTTATTCTTTTTATAATTAGCAGAAAAAAGAACAAACAGAGAGATGCTAACTTATAAGAAGCTTGTAATTCTGGGTGAAGTAAAGCGCTATGGTGCAATGTGCTATGAGACAGAAAGGAAGCTGTGGGCTTGCATGACCTTTTCTTCAAAAGAGTTTTGTGTAATCAGCTAATAAGTGGGGCACCAGAAAGTCATCAGTTCCAATGCTATTACAAATCTTGAAGATATAAAAAATTAAATTAAAAAAAACAAAACTGATAAAACAGTCAACCTTTATTAAATTGATACAAAATGACAGGAATAACAGGGAAATGAAAGACAAGAATCCTAAAATAGCAATGTTTCACCAGTGATTACAGTAATGAACGCTAGGGGAAACATGAATTTATTATTCAGAAGCATAGAAATCCTTCTATTTGTGTGGAAATACAGTGGTGAACAGATTTTGGAATAGGCTAAAAAAAATCTTCACAGACTTTACCATAAATGTAAAGCCAAAATGTATTAAACCATTTAAAGTTTTCTTTTCACTCTGGAAATTTTCCTTCACTTCCTATTTTGGAGGCACACTGGGAAATCTCTCCAAATTGAACGCAATTCCTCTATAGTCCCCATTGGAGGATTTTCACTCATAGCTTTCTCTGATGACAATTTCAAATCCTTAGTTTTCCCATCACTTCCTATCATGACAATAGTCAACAGGATCTAACTGTGTCTAACTCATTTCCAACAACTAAAAATGCAAATACATTGACCTTTTAAAACACATGGCAGGCGGTGGTGAACAAGCAAAGGTTTCAGCATAGCCCACACTTTGGATCCAGTGCTAACCACTGGATTTTACGAACTCAATAGATTTCAGCTATGTTCAAACTGGCACTGAGGTTGTGGTGCGGTTTCCGCTTGTTTTGGTGAGACAGTGCGTGAAGCATCTTACCTAAACATTTGCCATCAGGCAGGGCTTTTTTTGCAGAAAGTGACAAGTGATGTCCTTCTGCTATTAGTATAATTACACAGTGTTGGTTGCCAGGATGCCCGATACATTCAGGCTTAAGTGGGTGATGCAGGCACTGAAACATTTTTTTTTCAATCTGTTATGGGAGTGTATTTATTAAGCTTTGGCAGTATTAACAGGTTCCTCCGGCTTTACTACTCTGCAAAGACAAACTGTTATGCTTTTTACCTTCCAGATATCTTGTTCCGTATGCATATTCTGGAAACAAGCCCCTCAGGTATGTAATACAGGAAACAGAAACAGCTAGCAGTCTCTTCATGAGCACCAATGACTGCTGCTCCGTGGCTATGCGATTGGGTAGTGTCACCGCACTCTGTAAAATGTTTTCAACCAATAACAATGTTAAATATGTTTAATAATAATTAATAATAATAATAAATGCTCAGCAAACAATACCTATGTTTAAAACATACTAAAGATTCCCAGACCAGAAACTCCCAGACATTAAAGCGGGGCTGGATTTACCATTAGGCACAGTAAGCCACTGCCTACAGGTGGCAGAAGCAAAGGGGTTGCCTATTCATGTTTCCCTTTATCAGGCCATGTTTTCCTTCACCAATACAAATTTTGTCATCTGTTATAAGCTAATTGACATCATTTAAAACATTCTAAGCCAAGTTTGAACTGATAAAAAAAAATCTGTAAAATGCTATAGTGAAATGGTCATGGCACACGGTAAAGTGCAGGGGTATCAACACATAAGAGCTTGTGAGATGCAAAATATGCCAGCGAGTGATTCTACCTTCCTCCCTAAAGAGCTAAAATATATATAATTTTTTTCTTTTGGATGAGGGTAGACCTTAAGGCTTAACTAAAGTTTTATTTTGAAGATTTGTGATAAGGCTGGGCTTCATTGCAGAAAAAAACAGATGCTATCCCTGCAATAAACATTCTTACCTGCCTGATCTTCCTGAGGAACTAACTAAATCCCTGGGCTGCACAGCTCAGATTGGTTGTCAGGATACCCTGTAATCCCAGTTTTCCTTGTAATGGCTGAGAATGAATGAACTCTTGCTTATCTACACAGGAGTTACGTCATCCCAGCCAATCAGGGTGACCAAACTTCCCCACTAGGAAGAGAAGGAAGACGAATGTGGCACCCTGCAACCGATCAGGGACAGGTGAGTATAGTAGGATTTAGTTCTGCTTTAAGTAAAAGACAACACCAGCCACCATCAGAACAAATTTAAATTTGTACTATATTGCAAAACTACCTCCGCTGGTTTGCCCCACGCCCCCCATAGCTGTGCATACTTACAAAGAGACATTTTATTCCTGGTGAACAGTAAACTTAGCTGTACTTGTTGTTATTCTCATGCACTATATAACACCCTGTTGCTTATATGCCCCCTTATGACTATTAGAGCTGATCTGTACTGTTACCAGGACAAAACTGTCTCTTTCTTCATGTACAGTAATGGAGTCAGTGTGGTATTACCATTGGAAGTCATTTTTTGTTTTAGTATTATTAGAAAAAAAAATATGGTGTCTGGAGTTGCCTTTTAAATCTGGCAACTACAAGCTCATTGTCAGTTGAGTATGAATATTGCTCCTCAAGGGAAGTTATGAGCGGCCAAGAGAGAATCATTTAACACCAAAAGGTTTTACCTGACATGCTATCTAATCAGATGGTTTTTGTGTCTTTATGTATTGTTGAATAAAACAGATGAGGTCTGTTTATTAATCAAATGTTAGCTTTGTGAGTTCATGCATAAATGACAGAATCATCCAGCGAGCTAGAAACAAGGTACAGGTTACAAAGTCTCTGTTATTGATTATTTATAAACAATTTCGGCAATATTTAGATGAAGGATCTTTATATGCCACACAGGACCACTGTGACTAATGGTTTGAAAGAACTGCAAGCAATGAAACGTACAAATATAATACACACATGAACCATTTAACCTAGGCAGGAATATGACAACAGTGTTTTATGGTTCAGCTTTACAGCTTTCTTGGTCACCTCATCTTTAGCCTACCTAGACGTAATAATTGAGCAGCGTCATCAAAACGAAGAAAGGTGACAAAGCTGGGGATGGAAACATTCAATGCATTTTCTGGCTATGTAGCATAGAATGTTTCTGTGGATCACATAAGTGTCTGAACAGAATAATACATTTCTTGGCAGGCAGCAGTTCACATATTTGTATTTCAGATATGTATGCAGCAGTTTGCTGTTTGAACTCAAGGGGAATTAAAAAAAAAAAAATTAGAAAAGACAATAGAATTTATTGAAAAATACATCATGGGGTTGAATTACTAAAACAGTTTAGATTGTTCACAAGAAGTGAATAGAGCTCTGCAAGGTAAATCTACTCAGCTTAGTGAATGTGAGGAAAATCCACTTTGCAAAGATTACCCAATCACATGAAAAATCATGCTGGCTCCCTTGCAAAAATATAATTATATTTGCTATGTGGAAGGCCATGTTCAGACTGGCTTTGGAATTGCAGTTCGGATTTTACATCCTCACTCCCCTGCACCACTTCAGTGGCAGCCTGTTGAGAATGAATGGGAGCGTCACTGAGCGGTTCACTACTGGCTGCTGTAAAATATGCAAACACTGGTCCTTTAAAGCATAAGTAAACCTGAGCTACTCCCCTATCCCCTTTCCACAACAGGGGCCACCATCTTCCTTCTACTTTTCTTCAAAAGGAGATCTTCCGCCATCTTTATTTGTCATGCCCGTCATGCACAAGGGAATCTGGGAGTGGATGGTTTGCCTGGCAACCAAGCTGTGCATGCAAGGGGCCTAATTTATTAAAGCTCTTAAAGGCTGGAGAGGATACATTTTTATCAGTGAACCTGGGTCAAGCAAGAGTAAATGATTTAAAAAAAAAAAAAAAAAAAACACCCAGGATCACCCAGGTTCACTGATGAACAGGTATCCTCAAGTTTTAATAAATAAGGCCTTAAGTTTAATGTGTTGCTGTGTGTATCGTGGTATTTGTATTGCTAGATGTCCACACTTTGCTATGCGCCTATATTTTACTCTGTAGAGCGCCATGGAAGATGATGGCGATATGTCATTTGCCTTACGTCCCTGTGATGATCTCAGTATAGGAAGTTTGCACCTACCACACTGCTTCGCTGAATCTGAGCAGTCGCCATTGCCAGCTGATCTTTTCAATCTAAAGTAATAAAAATAACTTGCTTGCATTAAAAATGTCCTTTAAAGTAAAATATACTTAAACAGTGGTGGGGTAAAGGGGCAGGTTATTTAAGCTTGCTGTATTTAGGACCATTTCAGAGCCGCAGAATTCTCAGCCTCTTCTATTCTAGTGAATAGGAGCAATTGAGAAGTTTTTCTTTTTACATGTGGCTGCTGCAGATTGCAAATCGGTCAATGAACACGACATGAAGCTTTGCTGCTGCTGGAGATCTGCACAGACGTATGTAAAGCTTGCTGCTCACCATGCGGTTTGTCCCCCCCAGTTGTATAGCACCCAGGAGCTGCCAGCGGTGCAATTTGCCATCATGGGTCTGAAATGCCCCTTTGATGCATCCAATATAGAGGGGTTGGAGGTTGTGTTAGGTTTTTTTGCTCCTGGTGACCATTGTCATTACTGGGGGGGGGAGTGGTGGATGAATTTACCCCACTGACACCAATACACACACTGAGGGATCATGGGAGGGGTATTATTTTTTTAAGCATACTGACAACATTGTATGTAGTGGGAAATTGGGGAGGGGGCAGAGGATGTTACCCCACTGACACCAATCTAAGTACTGTGACGATTGGGGGGGGGGGTTATGTATCCCCAATGACACCAATGTAAGTACTGAGAGATTTGTGGGGGGGGGTATCCCTAATGACAGCAATGTAATTACTGAGAGATTGGGGGTAGGGGGGGGGGGTTATCTCTAATGACACAAATGTAAATAAACTGAGGATTGGGGGGGCATTTAAAAACCCAAATGGAACGTGAGGTGTGGGGGATTTACCCCACGGACACCACTGTAAGTACTGGTTTGTGGGGGGAATGGGATTTCAGAGGATTTAGGGTCCCCTTAAATAGAGGGGGGTGGTGGCTCAGGGATGAATGTAACCTTACTGACATTAATTTAAGTACTCATTATTATTAATTTAAGACATGAGAGAGATGGATTTGGGGGAGGAAGGGGGGATTTAACCCCAATGACACCAGTAACTGAGGGCTGGTGGGGGGCAATAATAGGTCCACTCACATCAGGAAGTGATAATGAGGGGGAATTTACCCCCACTGACACGAATGTAAATACTGAAGGATGGGGCAGGAGCCAGTGATTTAACTCCTTTGACTCTAAAATAAGTGCTCTAGGCATAAACAAAATGAGTATTTATCTATTAGGGGAACCTATCACTTCCTCCTAAACATTCTATACCTTGGTATGATTCTAAATCTCACTTTACAGCTGAAGTTTGTTATATTAAAGCCTAAAATACTAAACTGAACTCACAGCAGCCAGTTACCTCACAGAATCCAAAATGGCTGACAGTACCAGCTAGGACCTGAGGCGAGGATAATCTTTTGTTAGTGGGCGTGCTCAATTCGCAGTGAGGCGTGGCCAATATGTCGTGCGTGGGCGTGGTCACGTTACATTAAGGGCGTGATCAGTTTACAGTGGAGGCGTGGTCAAATGTAAGATGTGTGTTAATAAGAGAAATAATAATATTAATAGTCAATAGAATACAAATCGGAATACACTCACAAAGATAACAAGGATGGTAGTAACTTGTTGGAAAAACTATGGCTGACTGGGGCTTTTAATTTTCCAAATGCTGAGATTTGAACCTTCCCAGCTGCTGCAAAACGTTCTGGGGCCTGTCATAAAGCACTTGCAAGGCATGCTGGGATTTGTAGTTCCCTTTCCTGAGTACGCTAAGGAAATAGGGTCAGATTTGTAGTGGCAGCCATACTGGGATTTGTAGTTTCCCACAAAAAGAGCTTGTTGGGATTTGTAGTCCCTCTACAGACACTTGTTTTGGGAATTAGAAATATTTTTTCAGTCTATATACAGACAACTGTTCTTTTTTAATAAAAGTAGGAAAAGGATAAAACCCTATTTTCTTTTGTGTATTAAAATTTTCTCTTCACTTCCTGTTCTAGAGGCATTTATTTATAGCTGGTTACCCTAAGCTACCAGAATGCAAGGGGCGAAAGCCCAAAGGCACATGACCATATAAATATAAATATATGAAACCCACTTTTTAATAATGCAAAGCAGTATTTTTGCAGGCCTGTAGGTCCACCATATTCATCCTTGAGGAATACAATTTGATTCCCAGAGAATGGCCTCGAGAATATGGATAATATATAGTCATAATCTTCTGATTTCCAACACTCTTTTGCCAACATATTTCTATGATTTTCCATTTATTGCCAACAAATAATATTGTAACATTTGCCCATATTCTTCAAACATTTGAGATTTCCCATTGTTGCCCACCGGTTGTCACAATTGGCAGTGTATTGTTCCATTTTCCAGCATGTTGCCTTGTGATATCACAATTGTCCATTTGTTGCATATGGATTGTCACAATTGCCCTCATATTGTCTTGTTTCCAGGGTGTTGCCCCTTTGTTATCCCGATTGCCCATTTGTTGCATATTGATTCGCACAGTTGTTCATGTATTTCACGCTTTTGTCTCATTTCTCATTGCATTGCCCTTGTGTTGTCACTGTCAACCATTTGTTGCACATGTGTTGTCACAATTGACAATTTCTGTGCATATCTAAGATATAACATATCTTTTGCCCATTTGTTGCCCACCCGGATTGCTATTGTGTTACATGTTTACTGCCCAAACCTTGCCTTGACTGTCTGTGTGTTCACTATGTATTCACATAATTGCCTAAATTTTTCCTACATTTGCCCTTATATTGCTAAGATTCCAAGCTTTATTTTCCATCTGTATGGTGCCAAGTTCTACCATGATCATGAAGCCCATTCCTTAGTGGCTGCCCAATCTTTTGCATCTTCGACCTCTGCTTGATTTAGAACACACTCTTCGGGCTCCTTGGACACCACATGTGGCTAATCATCATCTCTATATGAGCCTGACCACTCCCACACATCTGGCCCCTTTGGACACCGCAGTTGGCTGACCATCATTGTGTTTGATCCCAACTCTGTTTCCTGACCACCCTCTTGCCTCTGGTCCCTCAGACACTGCATGTGGCTGACTATCACCCATGTTTGATCCCAACTCTGTTTCCTGACCACTCTCTTGTTTCTGGCCCTTGGATGCTACATCTAGTTGCCTGTCACCTCTCTTTGACCTTGGCTTCATCTCCCAACCACTCACTTGTCTCCAGCCCCTTGGACACCATATCTGGATGACCTTTACCTGTGTTTAACTCCAACTTTGTCTCCTGATCACTCTCTTGCATCTGTACTCTTAGACACCATATCTGGCTGACCTTCACCTGTGTTTAACACCAACTCTACTTTTCCTACTCATTGTCCTGCCTCTGTACCCTTGGACAGAACACCTGGCTGATCATTACCCAAGATTAAGCCCAACTCCATCTTCTGAACACTCTATAGCATATGGCACTTTTGACACCACCTCTGGCTGACCATTTTTTTCTCAACTCAATTTCCTGACCATTCTCTGTGTTTGATCATCACCCCTGTTTGACTACCTTCACCCCAGTTTCCTGACCATGCTCTCACCCTTGAAAACCACGTCTGGCTGACCATCACCCAAGTTAACCCCAGCTCCATCTTCTGAACACTCTGTAGCATGGCCCTTTTGACACCACAAGTGGCTGATTTGTTCACCTGTTTTTCTCAACTCCATCTCCTGACCATTCTCTGAGTCTGGCTGATCTTTACCTGTGTTTAACTCCAACACCATCTACTAACCACTTTATCACCTTTGGCTCTTGGACACCACACCTGGGTGACCATCACCCATGTTAGACCCTGACTCCGTCTTCTGGCTACTATTTTGCCTATAAACCTTGGACACTACATCTGGGTGACCATCACCCAAGTTTGACCCCAAATCTGGTGCCTCACCCCTCTCTTGCCTTTGGCCCCTTGGACATCAAATCTGGCTGTCCATCACCAGACTATGACCTTAGCTCTATCTCCTGACTACTCTTCTGTTTGACCACTTGCTGACGCTTGACTTGTTCCTAATCCCATGCATTCTGGACTCCCTAGTTTAGCTAGAGTTCTGTTCTTGCTCCCAGTCCTCTGTCAGTCTTAGCTGAGATACCATCCCTTGTGAAATCAAAGTTCTAGGATGACTAATATCCTCCAGCATAAGGTGGAATTTATTCACATACTGCAACCTTCAATGCAGGAGAGGAGCCTGAACAACTGTTGAAGACTTAGGTGAAGGCTGGAAGTCAGCTTTAACAAGAAACCTTATAAGGAATAAAATAAAAAAAGTCACATGCATACTTTTATAATAACTACCATAATTTATTACAAATTAATAAAAAAACACATACTAAAATCATGACCTAATTAGGCCACAAGATCATTCTTTATTCAAAAACCAAAAATCATTATTTCTAATTATCTGATGTGCAAGGGTACCCTAAACATTAATGCAATTAGGAATTTTCCTATACCTTCCTGCAGTAAGACAGCTTTTTGCCCCAGCACTATAATCTCCTCCCCTATATCTAGGCAATGTCATGTCTGTATTGATGTATTGTATTGAGTCCTGATCTTACAAAGGTCCAATAGACTGTTTCACTAATTACATGTGTACAGGATATAAAGACTTATTTCATCCTTAAGTAAGGAACAATCTAAGTTCTACACCATTACAGAGTCTGATGCTAAGTTATAGAGTAGGCTGGCCAACCATTATTAAAGAATGCTTTCTGACAATCACAAGCAATCAGATTTATACATGTACAGCAGGGAGGTAAGAAGTTATTTGTCTCTGACATGTTTGTAGAAATATTGCACCGGCGGTTATTTACCTTCGCAGTATGTATAAAATAAATCAATATTGTGTTCTGATTCCAATAGATTAGGGAAGTCTTGACATTATTTTCATTTGGTCTTCACCAATGAGTACTCATTGTATAAGACCAAATGTATATATATAATATACACTATTTTTTGTGTAAATTGTTCTTTTTTTATAGAGTTTCTTGTGCCATTTTACATTTTTGGATAGGATGCATAGCTAGCTACACCACACATATTATTCCGATTCCTGGCAATTCGGACATATCCTTGATCGCCATAAGTTTCCCCCCAGCTGAAAGAGAAGAAAATACAAAACTGAGCACTTAGGTCAAAACAAAGACAACTTTCAATATTTGCATATAAGTCTACCAAAGAAAAATGTACAAGTTGTTTAATTTTTAGGAATGTTCTGAAATGATGTTGGTAAAGCAGTTAACTTTATGAACACCCATCTTATAGAAAGACATTGGTGCCATATTTACACACTCTTTGGTCTAACATTGGCATCTGTCATAGACCATCAAAGTTACATAAATATTACTTATTTCAACATATATGTATTTACAAGTCCTTAAACAAGAATCTTTAAGGCCTGGATTCCCAATAGGTTTCTTCTTGTATATACTT
The DNA here is from genome assembly GCF_032062135.1 of Pyxicephalus adspersus. Classification (NCBI taxonomy): domain Eukaryota; kingdom Metazoa; phylum Chordata; class Amphibia; order Anura; family Pyxicephalidae; genus Pyxicephalus; species Pyxicephalus adspersus. The sequence goes on from NC_092869.1 coordinate 8,839,003, forward strand.
GAAGAGAAATGGGTATGTCAGCAGGAACAAAGCTTTTGGCATGCTTCCAAAAGCTAGTCTGTGCCAAGAAAATGGTTAACACCAATACCAGATGTCTTCAAGTGCTGCTCTGACTCAGGAATCCTCTAATTGCTGAATCCAACATGCACTTTGTGGTTCTTTTGTTGGACTCTATGTCTGACACATCCAAGCAGTGTGTCACACGTGAAAGCCATTGTAGCATTAACATTTAATGGAAAATGGTAGGACAGGTGGTGGGATGGGTATATATTAAAGGTGCAGTAACAAATTAAAGTGCCAAACGTACCCAGCATAGGTAAGGGCCTCTCATATCCTCTTGGTTCTTTACTAAGTAATCATGTATATACTAGGAAATGGATAAACCAGTTCTACAACATTCCATAAACCAGGTCCATTATATTGAGACATAGATATTTTATATGAAATGGTGGTAGCAAGTTACTAAACTGTACACTGGATCTCATTCACAAATATATAGTCCAACCCAAGAGCTGTTCACACCACTGAGAAATTTTAGGCCCTTAAATAATGTTAATAGAGAATCAGATGATATTTCTTTAATTTTAGTTACTAAATGCATGCTAATTTTTATTGTCTAACATGAAACCAGACGATTTGGAAAGACATGGCTGTATAATACATTAAATGATTTCTGTTATTCTTTTATCACCCGAGCCCCTTGCCCCTTGCCTTCAAATCAATAGAACAGTAACTAAAAAAGAGATATACTATAGAGAGTCATACTATATTGATACTTTGTTGTTTTATCTTATGGTCATATATATTTAATACTGGTCAGATCACAAAAACAGATATCATTTATTTGTGAAATCATTGTCATTTTATCTCACAAAGGGCTATTTAATCATCACCAGAAACAGCTACTTTGTCTATTCTCTATATATACCTCAACCTGGAGATATCGGTATTTGTAAAGGTGACAACCCATCTGGTAATCTTTATGAGCTGACTTTTACATAATGATATAATACATATGCATGTAATAAATTCAGCTGTTCTGTGTTGAAGCTTTTCTCAACCTAGAGTCTACTTTTGAAGGTAAAAAATGAATATAACTTAAACTTATACATTGTTCTCTGCAGCCCCTTTTAGCTGGGCGGACCACCCGGAACATTTCAGTAACCACCCGGCTGTTTTTCGGTGGTTACTGAAGAAGTTGGGTAACAATACAAGGGCTGCCTACCCTACAATTTCTTCCCAGCCAGCCTAAAATGATTTTTGGGTTTAACACTGCTTACATAATTTACTAAAACCTATATTTTATTTCTTTTGTACCAAATTGGCTTACCTATTTTTTATCAGCCAAAAATCCTTTCCTCCAAGGTTGCCATACCCCACGGCAAGGACACCATGGTTAACGTCTTGGGTGCAAGTTGGATCATCGTAGACACCTGTGGAGAACACACTTTTCCTTAAAACTCATCTATACAAGATGAAAGAGGCTTTCTACCTATGGATTAAAAAATCTTCATATTCCAGCAACAGGTCAGTATTGTAAACTGTGAATTACTTTTACAGTTTTGCAATGGCATGGAAATAAGAAAAAAAAAAAAACGTGTACAACAAAGACCATTCCACATCTTCTGGGTGTCAGATAGTAAAGTAGAATAATGGATGCTGGGAAAGCTAAGAGTAGGGTAGGGGGGCAATGCAAAAGTTACATTTCTACAATCAGAGGATAGCTTTAATGGGGAGAAAAACCTACCACTTTTATACAAGTAAAAGGAAGCATGTCTTGCATCAATTCCTACTGATACAGGTCCAACAGTAGCTATGGCTTGTTTCAGATTATCCTCACCAGGTGTAACTTCGTAATACTTCACACATGTTGCAGCCTTTCCAGATGGGTTATACACACACTTTTCATCCTTAAAGAAAAAAAAATATAGTGGTTAGATCGCTCCTATCCACACCATAACACAGTCATTTTGGGCGAAAAGGGATCAACTTACCATAGCATGATAAGGATAAACCTGGTCAGAATCGATGCCATTGTTATCAATTACATATTGAAAAGCTTGGGTCATAAATCCACCATTGCAGCCTTTGTTTCCATATTTAGTAGAACAATCAACAAGGTTCTGAGGACTGAGGGAGACAAGCTGTCCCGTCTTCATCTTCAGCTGCCCTTCCAAAGCCCCGACAGCACTGAATGCCCAGCAAGATCCACAGGAGCCCTGCAATAGAAAGGATTTATGCAACCGTTAATAAATGCATTGTAGGTCGAAAGTACCTAATATTGCCTGAAAGTTGCCACATGTATGACCACCGTTTGGACAACCATAGAGCACCAATAGTAATGCTACTTTATGTACAGTCCTAGCCTTTTTTTATTTCAAATTTGATGGAAGGAAGATCAAAAGATCCAGATTTTTAAATTTCTCTTACACATAGCTAGACATTAAAAGTGATCATTAATTATTATTGTTATACAGTATTTATATAGCGCCATCATATTACGCAGCGCTGTACATAGTCGTGTCACTAACTGTCCCTCAAAGGAGCTCACAATCTAATGTCCCTACCATAGTCATATGTGATTTATTATAGTCTAAGGTCAATTGTTAGGGAGAAGCCAGTTAACCTAACTGCATGTTTTTGGAATGTGGGAGGAAACCGGAGTACCCACGCAGACACGGGGAGAACCTGCAAACTCCATGCAGATAATGTTCTGGCTGGGGATTGAACCTGGGACCTAGCGCTGCAAAGGCTGGAGTGCTAACCCCTGAGCCACCGTGCTGCCCATTATTAATATAGTAAATTACCTCAAAGCTTTTTTAAATCAGAGCTAGGCTAGATTTTTTTTATATACTGATCTGTAAGTAAAAAAAAACAACTTTTGTTTTGATGCACAAGTGTATAAATATGCATCTGATAAATTTTTATTTATATAATTAGATGTGTGCAGATGCATTTGCTAAATATACTCTCAGACTCAGCTTCCTTTGCAACACGATGGTTTCACTTTACTGCTTCTACCTACAATGCAAGTCTATGAGTCAGCTGACTTAATAAACATAATGCAGTCCCTGTGAACATTTTATCAAAAAGCAAGTACAGGGGCATTGTGGTTGTAAATCTACCATTTTACTAGACACTAATCTCAAAATGACAAAAAGGGAAGAGAAAGATAGTAAGATAGTCACATTTAGGTGCAATAATCACTCATAATATATGTTAGTGGAAATACAATCTACTTTTCTGTTATGGGTATTTAAGTACTAAGGTTGCAGGTTATGACTCCAAAAATGATAAAGGCTGTATAATAAAATCAGATAAGAGTTGAAAGCAAAGGTTTCATCATACACGGAAACTCCTGAAATAGGACGTGCTAAAATCCAATATGCAAATTGACATAAAGCCTGGCTTGTACCTACATCTTTAAATTTTATTTGAGATCCATGCAGTATTATGCCTACATCTGTTAGGAATTCACTGTCTTTATCTGTAGGGCATCTGTTCAAGCAACTATTTCCTAATTTGAATGGTAATATTAAAGCAAGCAATGCTTTTTTTATATTTTATATTCAATATTTATCTCAGAAAACAATCATTATGATCATCTTCAGCTACAGCAAAACAAATGAGCTTTGTACAGACAGCGCTGTTTTGTTTCATGTTACAGAACTTTCTTTGAAAAGTCTAATGATTCCATTTGAGCAAGGCAACTATATGATAATATCCCGAACATTTGGTAATATATGTTAGGTTCTTGCACAAATTTACAACTCTTTGCAAGTTTTTATTGAACATGTTTTATGAATCTCTTCAATACATACACATTTCTCCTACCTGGTTTTTGACATTTGTGACGTATCCCTTTTCCCTCCAATCTATAGAGTCTGGCACTTTTTCTGTAACATTCATGGAGTTTCCTAAATAAGCCTTCATTATATCACGGGGAGGCAGTACTAATCCAGTTAGGCGAGCCTCAACTTCTTCACTAGTCTGAAAAAAAAGAAACAGTTACTACTATTTGTTAAAGTAAATCTGTTAGAAACCTAGAAAGATCAAACTAAACACATGAAGAAGATGTCCAAAAAGTCAATAGATCCAGGGATATACAATAGGCAACTGAATTTCACATGTTGACTTTAAATGGAAAAGGTAAACTTGGCCCAACTCTTATTGGTCCGGTCATGTGTTAACCTATAGGGAAGCTCCAGAGAATAGACAGATAATGCCAATCTACAAATTTACACCTCTGGCAGGTCTCCTTTCATGTCAAAGTGAAGTTTTTATATTTTTATAAAACATGTATCTTTTGCATTTTATTGGTAAACATGAATTATTTTCTTATTGGAAAGTGAATGATAATTTTAGCTTGTTACTAAAGTCAAGTGGTTTGGTTTGAAAACATAATTAAACCAATAAAAAAAATGGTGGAATTGGAATATTTCCATATTCCATGGAATATTTTGATATGTCCAGTAATAAGGCTGTTTTTTTCTCAGGGTCAATAAAAAGAAACATACTCTTTCCACTCTTACCAGAAGAATGCCTGCTGATCTATAAAAAATTAAGTTTATTCCTTACTTCCTGTTCGGGTAGACAACATAGTGCCCTTCTGTACTGAATTTTTTTTCCTAGCAAAACAATACTTCTGCCTTGTTTAGCAAAAATGTGCCAATACATTGTTTATAGGCAAAGGGTACTCTCTAGTTCTAGTAAATGTAGTCCTCGGGGATGTGTCAATAGGAACTAAGCTACCGGCAGCTGCAATAGTTTTGCAAGTCTGGTTTAGACGTCAAAGGAAGTAATACAAGTTGTTTCTTGCTACAAGAACAAAATAAAATAATAAATGCTGGAACATCCTGTAGAGCAGTGGTCCCCAACCTTTTGGGACCTACGGACCACTAAACTTACAGACTCCGGACCGCCCATGCGCAAGGAGCTGTGTGACGTCATGATGTAGAACCGGCCCACTCTCAGCCTACAATACATACGGGGGACATGGTCCATGGCTCTGGCCGGTGCACCCCCCAATCGGGGTCTACGAACCACAGGTTGGGGACCACTGGTCTCCAGGCTCTCTCATGGGTTCGGCCCACCAGGGGTTGGGGACCCCTGCTCTAGAGGGTAAAAATTTGGAGGATACATTTGGGTAGGATAATAAAATGCAATTGGTGCAAAAGCAATAACCAGCGTCCGTAATTCATTATTTAGGTGCAAATGTTACCTTTAAATCTCCCACCATGAAAACTTTTAAGTAGGCAATGAAGGGGAGCTGATATCACGATAGATTCAGATATTTATGCTAATTATCTCTAACAATACAGTACATGTTATCATCTTTAGTAGATTTAAACTTTAACCATGGGCTACAACTGTTTTCTTCCTCTTGCTTGTTTCTACTGAACTTCTCAATCAATAAAAATAAATGTGTAAAGAAAAAAAAGGAGAAGAGGAAAACTATTGCATCAGCCTCATATATCTATTGCTGAAAGTACATTAAGAAACACTACTGTACATTCTCAAGACTACACAAGGCTTAATAACATCAGTAAAATTCCAACCTTACAGTTTGGAGAAGACCCTTTTCGGTTTCAACATGACTTTGTCCCACAAAGACACTTCCACCTCAAATGGGTCAACAGTGTAATAAGGTTCATGTTTCACAAACAAATTGTCACAATAGGTGTGATGGTCAACTTACACAAACCCTTGGATGTCAATGCAGCTTTTTGATTTTTAGACCACCCTATCAGTAGTACAGCTGTGCCTAATCCCATACACACTAAACCTAAGGTGAGACTTCCAGAGACTTTGCTTTTCTGCTTGAAAAGTGGTACAAATGGCTCTCCAATGTGCCATGTCCTAATAGTCATGTGTAATTAAAACTGTTTAACTGTAAACTTTATGTTTTCAATAATAACTCACTATCATTAGTAACTGCTCACTAATTCGTCATACATACATTTATTAATATTAATAATAATAATATTAATCTTAACATACCATATCGGCAAGGTGGTTCATTCCAACCGTGTATGAGTGAACCCCTAATTCATATTCAAGGTTATGTAGTGTGACAAACTTCAAGTTCTTTTCCCATATCATTCTCCTCGTCAGGTCTTCTCTCTAGAACATGTACAACAGAAACAATCAATTATGGTTGACATCTGCCGCTATCACTTGATCCTTCATTTCTATGTAGTCACTCATAGCTCATTTATTCAGCTGTTAACAAAAGCGGCCAATTTATTGTAAACCAAAGATGTAAAAAATCTGGACCATACCTCATGCTCATATTTCTTGTTGTAGGTGACTTTCCATAATGTCCAATGGTTGTCCAGTGCTGGATCTATAGATGATGCTACAGATGCCGCCAATAATATACACACCAGAGACTTCATTCTCTAAAGACGAAACAAAGGGTGTATGTATGATATGGAGTCTTTTTTAATAGACAATGGCACACAAGTCTAACTGCCTTCAGACAATGTAGAGGAATATGTATTTAAAACCCAGCCAGGGGCAAGCCTACAACAGCAAGTATATTAGGGAATAAAAAAGCTATGGGGAGGGGGTCTTTTTTTTTAGAAGTAAATGGTAATCAAATTCTACAGCAATATTTCTGTGTAGTTACACATTACACATGTAGTATTTTACTGGCAAATCATTTACCAAAGCTGTGAATATTTTTTGCTAGATCAAGCTAAGATAAATGTGTTCGTATGGACCCTTTAATAGATTATTCAAGCAAGATTGATAATTCACTGATGGGTAGACACAAGCTGGCTGATTCATCTGTTGACCTCATGATGTACATCAATAAACTCTCCCACTGAAATGAATATGATATGCATCATTCATTATTTATAGATTAACAATATTGCAAATAATGATCATTCTATATATTTAAAATAAGCTTCCTTTTTTTCCCTGCAGCTGATAATATTAAACACGCGGAGGCATTTGTTGTCCCCCCCATTTCCTGCAATAGTTTAACAAAAGCAGAAGTAAATCTGCAGAAAAATATGTACAAAGAAAAAAATCACTGGTGTGAAAAATAAACACGAAGATTAGATTTATTAAAGCAGAGAGAGGCTAACAATCTCTTAACATGTATTTGTTAGCATAGCTTAATGTAACAAAGCAATCAGTAAATAAGGTATGTTTAAAATTTGTGTTTAGAATGTAAGCTCTTCGGGGCAGGGTTCCTCGCCTCCTACTGTGTCACTGTCTGTATCTGTCTGTGATTTGCAACCTCTATTTATTGTACAGCGCTGCGTATTATGTTGGGGCTATATCAATCCTGTTTTAAAATTATACCAGCCAGTGGTGTAGCTACAAACCTATGAACCCTGATGGAGAATTTGGACCTGTGGCCCTCCACCACCACATCTCTGCACCACAGCTTATGGTATTCTAACTACATTTCAATGGGCTCCAGGGCTAGTTTTTGAGAAGGCCATGACTATTTAGGACAAGCTATTTCACATCAGGAGAATGACTTTACATCAGAGTATTCCCCTTCTCGTTGAGAGCCCCTAAAATCTGGAACTGCTTCTTTACATCAGGGTCCCCATTCACATTATTATTCCTCTTTCAAATCAGAGTCTTTCCTTTATATCACTATATAAGACTCGCTAATTAACTTTAGGGTTTCCACTTTTACATTGGAGTCCTACACTTTATCCTACACTATATCAATGTCTTCACCTTCACACCAGAGTCCTCCTTCACCTTGGATTTCTCATCAGAGACCTCCTCCACATCACTGTCCCTATTTACAACAAAGACTCTTGTTACCCCCAATATTTCAGGGTCCCCTTTTACATCAGAATCCTACATTTTTATAAGAAACTCCCTAGACCTCTGTTAGCACAGACCCTCAGCAGTTTACCCACAAGAATGACTTCACCAGCCACCCACACTTGTAACTGGAGTCAGCAGAAGACATCTTCTACTACTGTCCATTTGCCTGCCTTTGACAGATAACATCAACTATGCAAAGCCAAAAAGAGGGAGCCAATGGTAGATGTCCTCAACTGCACAACAGTGATCGGTCAAACAGTGGTCATGAGGAGGGCCTCTAAAAGCTCTCTGGAGTAAGAGGTACTGTTTGAGACTTGTTAGACTTTCGTTGTTGGAAAGGATCTTTCATGATCCTTTCCAACAAAAAAAGATTAAAGACTATGCATGAATGAGTGCTGCACATACATATCACTGCCTATCCACTATCAGTACATAACTATTACCCCCATAATCTTAGGACCTTATATACTTTTTATGCAGTGTATGTTGTCAACATTACAGGTAGGGAGCAAAAATTTCCCCAAATATCAAGAAAATTCCAAAGGAGGATCTAGACCTCCTAGACAACAAAAACATCCGGAATGTCTTTTGTATTTCCTTTATGTTTCTCAGTTTCATCTTGACCATTTCAGCTGTAACTTTTCACAGGAAATCCCTAAATCAAATTTTGCAATATGCTTAAGAAGCTATTTCTCAACTTCCTCCTAGAATCCACAGACAGCTAAGGACAATGCAACTGTTGTTGTTTTACACAGCATATTTATTTGGGTGTGACGCCAAACCAAGGATGTACTTTTTACCATGTGGTCCTCACAGCGAAAGTTATTATCACAGGTAATGACGATACCATCACATGGTAACCTTCGGTTTTGCTCCTATAGTCCAATCACAATGTAGTTGAACCCCCTAGTTTTCCAAATCTTATGTTGCTAGACAAGTTTCTACCTAAAATCCTTAAAATGTCCCCAAAATTTGACTATACAGGTTCTCATGTATGTAGATCAGCCATTCTCAGACAGGGTTCCATGGAATCCTAGGGTTCCTCAACATGTTTGTTAGGGGTTCCTTAAGGAGGAACTACACTGAAAAGTGTTTAAAAAAACAAAACGAGAACGGTTGACGTAGGTTGGAAAAAAAACTTGAAAAAGTGAGAAAATTTTCCCTTTTCACAAGGGTTGTCTACCCTTTTATGTACAGTAAAATTTCTGAGTTTAAGTACGCTTTAAGCTGTAGTTGATTGTCCTCCTATCTGATGGTGTCTGCATAGTTTCATGGCTAAAGCCGCTTGGCAGGGCCACATTAGTAAACTTAATTTACTTTTTAGACCACAATGATAAGAGTGACATTCTTGATATTGATCATTAAGTAATTTTCCCAATAATATTTTTTTTTTTGCAAGGGGTACATTATTTTAAGGGTTCCTTTGGGGTAAAAAGATTGAGAAAGGCTGAAGAAGATTATGGTAAAGCTAGTAGTAGTTTAGTCAAGTCAGATAGGACAAGTCTATTTGCGTGTGACTAACCACTAGAAGCTAGTCCCATAAAACCTAACCCATTAAAGTTACCTATCAATTGTCTTCTTTAACCCAGCCATTAATTTCCCATTATTGTGTCTATGTTTTCCTCAAAGGTGGCTTCTCTTATCTTGGTTTTTTATACAAATATTTTTTTTTATACATATTACATATGTAATATTCGGTAATTTATTAGGAAATGATGAAAAAAAAAACTTACATTCTCCCTTTCCAAGTGCATAGTGTAAACCTCTTTTTCCACAGTCAATAATTGTGCCCATGTGTTATTTTATGGGGGACATCACAAAATCATAATAGTGCCAATAAATGTTTTACTTTATGTTTTGATTTTATCCTGAAATATGTGTGCTTGCTGCGCCTAGGCATACTTGTTCTGAAGCCTCATAGTTTTATATCTGCGGTGTCAGATTATTTAGGCATCAGCTACCCACAACTTCTATTCTTCTTATAAATATTGGGTGTTCATAATACACAGCACTTTACATAGTCATGTCACTAGCTGTCCCTTAAAGGAGCTCACAATCTATTGTCCCTACCATAGTCATATGTTATTAGCTTAATCTAAGAATAATTTTGGGGGATTAACCTAACTGCATGTTTCTGAAATGTGGGAGGAAAACCAAGTACCCAGAGGAAACCCATGTAAACACAGAGATAACATACGAACTTCGACTGGTGATGTCAATATTGATGTCAATTTGTTAGCTGCACCGAACAGTCTTCAGCGGAGAGATTTCACTTCAACTGCTTTATCCATTTTGCAGTCCTGGATCCTCTTTCCCTTTTTCTGCTACTTCCTATGTTTACCTCCATAAATCATAGGATTATCACTCATCATGCAGGCAGCTCTGCCATGAATAAGCAAAGATCTGCTCCTCAACCAAGATTGCCATATCCACTTTTCAATCAGCAAAGTGAATTCACTTTGCTAGCTCATATAATATATCCTTTCACTCTTCACTTAGCAAACCAAATTTAACCCTTGCAAAGGATTCTCCACTTAGCTTTGTGAATATGGTGATAGTTTACTTTGCAAACATTACCCAGTCATGTGCAAGGACATTTAAATAAACAAGACTTTTGCTTGCACGTAGTTGGATGGTTTAAGTCATCAAAGCTTCACCTTCTTTTACTTATATAATATACTTTACTTTTCCACATGAATAGACTATAATCCTTTAGTAAATCAATACAGGGATAGACTCTGCATAGACCTGATATATAAATTGATGAAGGTAAGGCATTGTTGTAGATTTACTAAAATGAACCCAGGTGAATTATCCCCATGCATAGGGATGCATCATGTTTTTGTACATTACTTTGCATGTGATTTACTATTCCTTGCAAAGTGAACTCACATTCACCAAACAAGTGAATTATTGCATTAGTAAATTTGTTTAGTAAATCACTTCCAATTGCCACTGGTGCCCTATAGTTGTGCACAAAGTGACCTCATACATATGAAATTGTAGGTGAACTTTAGGTTGTTTTATCTAAAGTAATTTTTGGAAGATATTTCTCATTCACTGTAAATGTTCATAACAATTCTACATTTAAAGGATAACTTTGTACACATGAAAACAAATGAATATGATGCAGCCTTTGGATTTCCCCAACAAATTATATCATGCTGTACAGGAAGTTTATGTTACAAAGTACAGCTGGGAGTGTTTACAAAGATACAAGCTGTTTTCAGATGCTGCAACTATATACTAAATATTAAATGTACTAATTATATATTAAATATAAAATCCAATATATACTATAATATATATAATATATAGTATATACTAAAATTCTGCCATTATATATATTGTATTTATTTGGTGACTTTACAAGCTTATCAATAAATCCAGAACACCAGGCAGAGGTATGAAATCTTCAATTAATACACATTTATGTAATATATATATGATTATATAGTATATATATAATATATATAATAATATTAATTTTTTACAGTAATTATTTCGTTTTATCCTTTATTACTATTATTGCGCATCCATATTGCACCCAGCAGCTCGCAGTGAACTGTGGTTTTGCTATCTAATTTCCACATGTACCAAGGATTGTCTCTGAGGGGCCATTTAATTTTGTTATTATAGGTGTGGGGGCCATCGGAATGGCTAGCGTAATCCCACGAAAATGCATGAAGAACACTAGTTATTTAAATTCTAAATGAAATGTGTGTAATTCTAATTTTCATCAATATCAGCTTTTTGTAACCTTCTGGGAAATTGGGGGAGATAGAAGAGGAACTAAGAGTTAGTTGGGCACAACTGCGTGCCCATGTGCATACAAGAAACATGCAGTCAGGTAGAGGAAGGCAGGGAGATTACCACCTTAGTTTGCTGCCACTCCTTAGTGCTTAGAGCAGCTTTTCTGGAGCTTTTTAACATGGGGACTTTCAAGTCTGGGGGGAACTCCTGCCATAAATAATATATGCCCAGGTCACGGTAAATTAGTGTGGTGGTCATTGGGAAGAATGTCTCTTACATTGCTGTCCAGTAGGAAGAATTTCACCCTTACAAAAATATTACTAATATCAGTTAAATTGACCCGAGAGGCACAAATCGGTCATTTATAAAGGAACCCCTAGCAGGAAATTGGGAATTCTTCCTGAACCAGGATTTCAGTATAGGTCCGCTTTAAGGTGGATATTGCCAGTTCTCCCTGAACTAGGATTTCTATATACATCTGTTTTAAGCTGAAAGTCATTGCATTGGAAACTGGAAGTTTCCATTGAGCCAAAAGTTCAGTATAGGTCTACATTAAGGTTCAAATTAGGAGTTCTCCCTGAACCAGGATTTTTCTATATGTCCGATTTGTGGGGGAAATTGGGAATTCTCATTGAACAAGGATTTCGCTATAGGTGCACTTTAAAGTGGATATAAGTGGATAAGTTCTTCCTATACTAGGATTTCGGTATGCATCTGTTTTAAGGTGTAAGTTGGGGGGCCTGGCTAAGACAAGATTTCAAAATAGGTCTGAAAGAAATGGGAATTATCGCTGATCCAGTATGTGAGTATAGCTTATACCCATACCATATAAGTCCGCTTTAAGGTGCTATTTGTGAATTCCCCATAAACCAGGAACTATTTAAAAAAGCTAATCACAGTACCTGCCGCAATTCAGTCTGCTAGAACAAAAATAGAACACAAGATCATTTTTAGCTTACCTTGGCTCCTCGGTGGATTTCGTAGTCACCTATCTGCCAGGGATGTGTAGCTTGAAGTACAAATACAGGGAATTGTGAGACGAAACCCAAGAGTAAGGGCTTCTTATACGTCTAATGCTGGAGGAACAGAGAACAGGAAGGCAAGGGACAAGATTATTTTCACTTTCAACAAGTCATGTGTCTTTCCACCAATCACTGACTGCAGTTATTTCCTTTATCTGGCTCTGTACAGACACATTTACAAGGCAGGTTTTCTCCCACACTCTTTACATCAAAGGAAAGTTTCTAGCAAAGCAGCTACAATATATTAATGTAGATTTGCTTTTTGGTTTTCATACCATGTACTGTATTCTCTAATATACATTTTTATGTGACTTTTTTATCCATTTTTCAACCGGTATCAACAAAGGGACTTTTTATCCTTGTAAACCCTGACTTTAATTTTATTATTAATAAACAGGATTTATATAGCTCCAACATATTTCGAAGCGCTGTACATTAAATACGGGTTGCAAATGACAGACGAATACAGACAGTGACACAGGAGGAGAGGATCCTGCACTGAAGAGCTTACAATCTAGGAGGTGGAGGAATTAACACACAATAGCAGGGGAGAATGTCTCCTATAAGTGCTTAAAAGTGCTTGTGTATCCTGCTAGAACTCTTGTGATCTAATAACAATCTGTGCTGCATTCTTATCAAATACATTACCAGCTATCTCTAAAGACTACGGAACCCCTCTGTGTCATGGAGGGAAGAATGGAAGAAGTTATCCTGTAGTCCTAACAAATTTATTGCCCTTGTGTGACAACGCTGCTGTTCTGTAGATACAGTTAAATGAGTGTTAACACTCTATGATGGGGAATGTTTTGCTGGTAGAAATGGGCTGGAAAATATTTTCCCTGAGAACATTTTTGCAAGTAGAGAAATTTAAAAAAAATTGGGTAAATTCATATGTGGGTTTACATTGTTGACTGGGGGTTAATTGCAAAGCTCACCACAACTGATGGGGGAGGGGGTTCAGGGATTTGGACTTCAACCATTTATGTACATGGGAACGACTACATTTGCCTATTAAAAAAAAAAAAGTCTGCTGATCATTTTATTCATTATAAAAGATCTGTCTAAGGGGAGATAGACATCTCCTTGCAGTCACTAATGATCTTAAGCAACCACATTGCACATGTTGAACACACACTACTGTCATTGCCAAGGCTACATGGGACATAGAGGCTCATTTCCACTAGTGGGGCATGGGGGCAGGTAAAGCCTTGCCATCAACTTGCCCACTTGCACCGCAGTACTTTTTTTAAAGAACCAGCATTTGCAATTTACCAACTGCAATCATTATTCGTTTTCTATTGGGACAGCTACCTGTTACGTCTTCTCCAAAGAGGAGCTTCACCGGCCTGAGGAAGTGGTAACTGCACCACAACCTCCCTTCCTATTGTGTGTTACTTCCCCCACCTGCTAGATTGTAAGCTTTTCGGGGCAGGGTCCTCTCCTCCGCCTGTGTCACTGTCTGTATCTGTCTGTCATTTGCAACCCCTATTTAATGTACAGCGCTGCGTAATATGTTGGCGCTATATAAATCCTGGTAAATAATAATAGTTATATTAATACATAATATTAACCTCACCGCCAGTCTGAACACCTTAATGCAAAGGTGCACTGGATTGCCATTGATTTTTAATGACACCCCAAACCTACCTTACTAGCCCAATGTATGCCAACTCACTGCTGTGGCCTTGTATACATAACAGTTCAGTGCTGCATTTGGCAGCAAAATGCAAGGTATGGCGAAGTGCACAGCAATGGACATGTGTTTTGAAAATCAAAGCTCAGTCATAGTGGAAGCAGGCTGCAAATTTGCACAGGACAGCATTTTTTTGAAAAGAAAGAGGGACTTTTTTCACAAAAATATAATATATTACGTAATCCTGACACATTCTCTTGTGGATTGTGAATATAGTGCTAGATTCACCCTATTATGCCTAAAATAGTAATCGGTATTAATATTTGCTAATGTTATAAAATTCTGAAGCCAAAAATGTGGACTTATCCAGTCATTAAAGACTGGTTCCAGGTTTCAGATCTTTTCACCCCTTTCTAATGACACCCCAGCTCCTTTGGAACGCTCCCTACCTTTTACAGGAAAAATAAATGAATAATTTTTTAGGTGTTTATGTCAGGCATTGCATGCAAGAAATTGTAGCGCCTAACAGCACCTCATGGCTCTCTGGTTTTCATGAAATTGATAGCAGGTTTGCTGGATCACCAAGGATCTCCCATCATAGTCTATCTTCTCTAGTCTTATAGAACTTTAATAAAGTAGGCCCAATGTAAGAGTGTCAATTACTTTATGCATTAGTTGGGTGAATAAAGAGAAAAAAAGGTAAGCTGCCCCTTCAAGGGAGAATAATATACCAAAAAGGTCATCAAGGTTACATACAGAGACCCCAAAACCAGTAAGTATCTTCCCTCTAGATCTTTAATCACTTCTTCTGCCACCAATGTTATGAAAGCCAGAGGGCTACCCCACTCCTCTTTTCTTTTGCACTGGCACAAAAGAATATCAGATCATTTCTAAGTAAAAAGGAGAATATCTGCCTAAAAAGTGAGTCTCAAAAAACCACTACATGAGCACTCAGAGAATAATAATAATGAAAGCCTTGTTGCACTGGACAGGGGAGTAAAAAATCCTGAACGTTGTGGGTTAACCAAGTAATATAGTGAACAAAGAAAACAAAGAAAGCATAGATTTTTTTTTTGGCACTTAAAAATTATAATTAATTAATTAATTAATTAATTAATTAAAAATTAATAATGGGATACGACCTCTGATCTATACAGAGGCTCCATATTCTTAGGAGTTGCGTATAAGAGTGTTAGTGAATCATCTCTTTTCCAACGCGTTTCGCCAAATGGCTTCCTCAGGGGACTCAGAGGAGAACGCTATACGCAGTTTGTAAGCAACTCCTTATTTCAGCTAAGTTGATGTAGTCCTAGTAAATATGTATCATTTCCTCTTCTAAATGAACATCCATGCAGGTTTTTGCAGGTTTTAGCTGCAACTGTTACCTTTTATTATCCAGAACTACCATTTTTGTTTATTTGTTTACTAATTGATATTCTGGGGTTAGCACCAACATTAGGAAAATGGAGGTTAGGTGGGGTACCAATATTTCCACTAACTGAATTGCAGACATCATCCTCCAGAAGTGAAAAATAGCATGATTACTTGTTCCCACTTTAACTTACCGGTATGTGATGATGAAGAGAAAGAAAGAAACTTTAGGATAGAAAGAAGAACAATGAAGAATAAGAACGTGAAGAAACTAAGAACAATTGCAACAAAGTTGTTACCCCAAAATAGAAAAAAAAATGTTTGATGGCACATTATAAAGGGCTGTGTCACCCCGCTCCAAGTCTTTATGAGCCAAAGCAGTTCTGGTTCTGTGGCTCTGCAGGTGCTTCTTTGTAGTCCCCAGCTGGGCACACATGGCAGGAGGCATCGCTATGCCAGCAGTGTGGGATTTTTCAGGACTAGGTCAGAAAAATCCCAAACCTTGCTGATAGCCTTCCCATCCATCATCACCTGTGGGTGCTTCTTCATGACAGGCAGATCAAAGGATTGTTTCAGATGCTGCTATGGGAGTTGACATCGATACAGTGCATTTCCAACTCCAAAATTGTTGGCTTTACTTACTTAATTACAAAATATTGCCCATCATATCCATTTGTCCCACTCTGCATTTATTGATTTCTCTTTTGACAATACAGTGTTGCTATCTTGAGTCACAAAAGCCTCCAGACACAATGGGTCTGATTTATTAACAGAGGAGAGGATACACTTTCACTAGTGGAGCTGGGTGATCCAGCAAACCTGGAATGGATTTCTTTGAAGGTATTTGCTAGCAAAAGTTTTGAATCCTGGACCAGATTCATTCCGGTTTTGCTGGATCACGCCGCTTCACTGTGTACTCTCTCCACCCTTGGAAAGCTTTATTTATCAGGCCCAATAGGTCTGATTTGGTAAAGCTTTCCAGGACTGGAGAAGATAGACTATCATGGGAGCACCTGGGTGATCCAGCAAATCCTAACTAATAAAAATCATTTTCTATTTGCAAATGTTTTCAATTCCTAGATTAGATTCCTCCCAGGTTTTCTGGATCACCTAGGTTCTCCCATGATAACATATCTTCTCCTGTCTTGGAGAGCTATTAATAATCAAGCTAGTTTCTGCAAGAATTGTATAAGCCCTTCGAATATATCAAAAGCCTTTTTCTGGTACTGGACCAGGATGAATGAAAATACATGACATACAATGCAAAATACATGACATACAATGCAATACATTTTTGTAGCAAATTGCTGTGCTTGTGTGTGTAATAATATATATACACATCAGATACAGTTTCTACTCTTCTGTTTGATAACAAAAGACAAGGAACTGTTTTTCGATAATTCAGCCTGGAAACTCCTGAGTCACATTTTGTGTACTTTCCCTTTCTTACACCCCCAGGCTTTGTAAATGATGGTACTGAAAAGAAAGATTTATCTATTGTTTGATTGAAATAAACCTGTCATATAAGAAATGTGGGAGCTGCCAATGCTGACCTGCTTAGAAATCTAAACACCTTTTACCTTTGGCATTCTGTACTTTTTGAACCACTGACCTAACACAAGTGTGCAGAGTACTGCCTTCCAATACTAGCACCAGGTGTAAGCAAAAAGATTGGCCAGGTGACTTCCGGAAGGAGAATAGCAACTTTCAAGTTTTCTTTATTTTGGATTCCAACCTTTATCATATGTTATTGCATGCATATTTGAACAAGTCAACGCGCATATAAACCTAAAAACATAAATGTAATATAATTTAGCTCATCAATCCTTAGATGTGGTGGTTGCATTAGTTTTACCTAATCAGGCTTTTTTTACCTGGTGATTCTACCAGTAGCATATTTTCTGTCTTTGGGTTACATTATTTACTTACTGTACTGTATAAAGGTCATCCTAGGTTGCTCTCTTGGCTCAGTCTACAGACAACCCTCTCTCTCATGGGGAAGGGGGATTCAAAGTTTACAGAAAATAGTTTGGAAGACATATAGCATTGTTTGAGTTTTCATTTCAGCGCACAGGACATGCTGAGGACACAGCAATTCTGCTAAGATCAACAGATATTTCTGCATTTAAACTGCTCTTAGTCTAAAAGAAAACCAATGCTGCCACTACCTAGGGAGTACTTACTTTTTTGTTTTTCAATTTCAATATTCTCTATTGCACATAGCAATATGGCAGCACCACAGTGGACCTTTAAATGCACATGTATTTTCTGTTTCCAGCACACCCTTCATACCTGTGCATTGTGGTGCAAACTCAGGTTCACCTGTTCTCTGTGTTGAAGCAGCGGCCCCATAGTCATAGCTAAAGCTGTCTATCAGCATGGAGCATGAATACAGAGGATGCAGAGCAAAAAGTAGCACTGTCCTGTGGTGCCCAGCCCTGAACAGATGATGCAGACAACAGCTGGACTTGAGAGAGGCCAGAGCAAATGTGGATTAGTAAGCAAGCCAGGCCAACAACAGGCAAGCAAGAAGGAGCTGTGGTGAGGAAACAAGCCAAATCATCAACAGGTGAGCAGGAGCAAGTCTCGGTTAGGGCTCAAGCTGAGTAAGCAACAGATGAGCAAGAATGGTCATTGTCATTAGACAATCCAGGTCTGTATCAGGTGTGTAGGAAAAAGCCATAGTTAGTAGACAGTCCAGGTCAACATCAGGTAAGCAGGAAGAAGCCATGTTCATTAGACCATCCAGGTCAACAACAGGTACGCAGGAACAAGCCATGGTTAGGAGACAAGTCAGGTCAACAACAGGCAAGCAGGAAGAAGCCATGATTCAAGGACAATCCAGGTCAACATCAGGAAAGCAGGAACAAGCCATGATTTAGTGGTCAAGTTAAGTAAGCAACAGACGAGCAAGAACAAACCATGCTCAGGAGACAAACCAGGTCAACAACAGGTAAGCAGGAGCAAGCCATGGTTAGGAGACAAGTCAGATCAACAACAGATGAGCAAGAACAAAATGTGGTCTGGCGACAAGTTGGGTAAGTAACAGGTGAGCAGGAATAAGTCTTGGTTAGGGGTCAAGCCAAGTAAGCAGCAGATGAGCAAGAACAAGCCATGGTCATTAAACAAACCAGGTCAATTTAAGGTAAGCAGGAAGAATCCATGGTTAGAAGACAAGCCAGGTCAACAGGTAAGCAGGAACAAGCCATGGTTAGGGGACATGCTGGGTCAATACCAGGTAAGCAAGAACAAAATATGGTCAGGAGACCAGCTGTGTGTTGAATGGGTAAGCAAGAAGTCATGGTCAGAAGACAATCTAGGTCAACAACAGGTGAGCATACGAACGACTCCTAGATACGAACGGGGCATCCCGGCTCCCTCTGTGCAGGACAAAGGCTTGATGGGGGGGAGGGGGCGGTTTGCATAACTTGCAGAAGAAATCTTTTGCTAAGGGTTGTGGGTGACCTTAGAGGGGGGTGAGCTCTTTCTGCAGCCTTTTGTAACTGTTTAATGACTAAAGGTGCGTACACACTTCCAATTTTTATCGTTCCAAACGACGAACGATCGATTGGGCAAAAAATCGTTCGTAAAAAAGTAACCAACGACGCCGACGAACGAGGAAAATCGCTGGAAACGAACGACCGGACCGACGGATCGGATTGGACGACGATCGTTGAACATCGTTCGTGTGTACGGTCGTTCGTTGATCGTCCATGTTCAGAGCATGCGTGATGAACGAACGTCCGTTCACTTTCCTGTCGTGCACATAGTTCCTCTGTCGCTCAAACGATCGTATCTATTGTGTGTACAATATCTACGAACGATCGTTTCGTTAACTCTATATATATCGTGCATGAACGTTCGTCGTTCGTTTTCCAACGATAATAATTGGAAGTGTGTACGTAGCTTAAGACAAACTCTGCAGTTGTTTCTTTTTGCATATCAAAGCACAGCTTGCTCTAAAAATTAATGAATGTCTAGGCTCCATAAAGTTTTTTTTTTCTTTTGCTTGTGATTAACTTACAGTGAGGATTTTATCCAGTAACTAACACCACACTGCCTAATATTATGTTGCGTAAAATATCTGCATTTGTTAAAATAATGTACATTTTCCGACTTACATACAAATTCAACTTAAGAGCAACGGTACAGTCCCTATTTCATATGTAACCCGGGGACTATCTGTAAATATTTTTATATTAATATTTTATTTTTTCATATGAATTCCCCATTCATTTTCTTTAAACTGAATTACATGGCATTATACTTATATTCTTCTGAATTTAGTGTGATTTCTCCATCAACATTATTTTTTATCATTTATGGGGAAGTGAAATTGCATATGTGTTCCTAAATACAGGAACAAACAGAGAAATGAACATTACTGATTAAACCACGTAGAACTAGGCAAAATATGACTTTGCTTTCTGCACATGACACATCTGCTTGTGAAATCTCCATTTTTTTTTCTCCTTTTCCAGTACCTATTTAAGGACATAGGAATAACTAAAAGTATCTGGCAAATACAGTCACAGCCACTGTGTGGTGTGGCAGTCGAAGTGCTAAAGGAAGCTCAAAGTTCATGTTGTCTCATGAGCTGATGATTAAAGAAAGACCTTGGCTTTGCCCATGGAGGGCAAAATGACAGAATTGACAGTCCTGTTGAGGGGCATCCATACTAATCTCTCTGAAAGTACATCCAATCCTTTCTGGTATATCGCATGAGTGGTTCTATTTCTAAATCTCCAAACCCTGAGAGGCTGTGAAACGCATTGGAAAATTAGGACCTACCTAAAGAATTCAACAATATTTGTAATATTCTTTTCTATATGGATTCATATGGTATGTTGTTGATGTACTTGATGTGTAAATTGAGAGATTTCTTACTATGTACAGGTTCACTTTAAGATTATAAAACTAGCAGCAACCTACAGATCCTCAAATAACTACCCTATTCCCAATGCCATTGCATGCATTGCCTTCCCACAAATCCAGATTTGCATTTAAAGCACTCTTGCAAAGCCAACCATAGATTACTAATAACACCTTCGTAAGCTGTCTTTTGCCTTACCAGTTGGATCACATCTTATGAACATTTCATAATATCCAGATAGATTGTTTTGCTGACAGTGGAACATGTGACCTTTGCTGTACAGACTCTGCATGACTGATACTCAATTTTATTCTATGACTCTGCATAAATTGAGTCACAAGATGAAGAAACATCAATAAACTAAATATTGTTCTGCATAAACTAAAAGAACCAGTAAAGTGATGGAGGAGGATGGGTATCCTAGCTAGACATACAGGAATGCATTGTGTGAAAGGCATTTCTAAAAAAGTATAAGCAAATTAAGTGTTTCTTCTCCAATACCCCTCCAGTTCACTGTGCAAGTTTATTACAATACTAGGCAGGCATCTGCTAAAAAGGCCCATCTTAGGTCCCAGGCACCTAGTGGTTGAAATTGGCCACCCAGTACATAGTAACCCAGGGGTCGGCAAACTATTTGGCCATTTTAGGAGGTCAAGAAAGCACACTGGGCGAGAAGAAACAAGGTGTCCAAGGAAAGTTTTTTTATTTAAAAATACAGTACAATCAATGGGAAACATGATGTTGCATGTTCCTAAAGACAGATACAATATCAGGTTCTAATGATGAGGAGTTCAGCAACAGAATGTCATTAAGGTGTCAGTGAGCTGAGAGTGCAGCTTGTTCTTACAAAACTTCATCTTGGAGAACATCTGCTCGCACGAGTAAGTGCTGCCAAACATTGCGATCACACGCTTGGCAGAGCCTAACAACATTGGAAACTGAGCATGTGGCAGCTGATAGTAGAAGTCAATAAGAGTAGTGCAAGAAGTAAACTTGGACAAGAGAACGTCCGAAGCCTGCAGCTCAATCAACTTCAATTGCACATCAGAGGTGGCGTCGTCAAAGGGAAAGTCAAAAGGAGTGCTGACGGTCTTGAACTCTTGCGAATGAGAATGCACATCAGTGAAGCACGAAGAGAATTCATTCCACAGGGTTGACAGCACACTGATGTATTCTTCGGTGTCAACGAGGGCTGCATCAAACTGGGCGAGCTGCGGGAAATGGACATAGTCGGCCTTATACAGCTTTTTCTCCCATAGAATACGCTTTGTTTCGAATGCCCGCCCGTGGTCTTCCATGTTCGTGATAAGCACGTCAGGTCCTTGAAGCTTCAGGTTAAGTTCATTAAGGTAAGAGCTGATATCAGTGAGGAACCCCCAAAACGACAGAGCCAAACCTCGTCAGAGAACTTTTGAAAGCCATTGAGGCCCCTCTCACTGACGAAAGAAATAATCTCATGGCGGAGGACGAAGATGCGCTTCAATATGTTGCCACGACTGAGCCAGCGAACCTCAGTATGCTAAAGCAGATCGCCGTAATCAGCCTCTGCAGCTTTGCACATGTGCTTGAAGATGCGGTGATTGAGAGAACGAGCAAGCACTGCGTTCATTAACTTCACCACCACAGACATAATGTTCTTCATGCTAACTGCTTTGGCACACAATGACTCCAGGTGGACGATGCAGTGCACCTTGCGTATCTCCTGCGCACAGCCCAAAGAGAGGCAGTGGTCGATGAGCAGCTGCGAAAGTCCCTTGGTAGATCCAACCATAGCAGGTGCACCGTCAGTAGTTACCGAGACGAGCTTTGACAGGTCGAAACCACTCAAAGCAGGTAGGAGGGCATTGAGGACATCTTGACTAGTTGTCATTTCATTCATCGAGATGAGGCTGAGAAACTCCTCGACTACCTCCAGGTCTTGCATGATGCCACGCACAAAGATGGTCAGCTGCGCAGTGTCTTTGATATCACAGCTCTCGTCTTGTGATAATGCAACAATTCAATTTGGCTGGACCCAACAATAAATAACTAGGGGGGCGTTAGGCCCGACTGGAATACTGTCTGGGTCGTATCGGGCCTAAAGCCCGGAGTTTGCCTACCTCTGAAGTAACCGCACCTCCACGTGGACGAGCCCCATAGGTATGGGTAAATATTTATAACAAACATTAAAGGTTTGTAAACCACATTAAGGATACTATATGTTGGCTAACTAGATAGCCCAGTAGACCATTGAGTTAGTGAAGTACAGGATAAGACACTCACCAACTTGTTAGTAAAACCCTCACCTTGAGCTATTGAGCTCTGCAACAACATCAGGCTTTTATAACACAACATGTAAAAAGGAAAAAATGTGAAGAAATGCCTAGAACTCCTAGCCTAAAGACCCAATCCTTTTTTTTATTTTTTATTTAGAAATAAATACATTTTGAAATAAATAAAAATGCATGTTTATGTGCTACAACACAATGGGTTTTTTTGGTAAAGGATTTTTACCTGTTCACTTAGCAAAGCTAAATATTGCTTTTCAAAATTTTTCTTTTACTTATCTTGAACATAGTACAGTATAGTTAGAGTATACTTTTAGTGAATATGGTAAAAAAAATCCTGGCATGGTGGTAGTTCACTATGGTAGGTGAACAGCTTATATTACTTAAAGTGGAACTATACTTTAAAACAAAAAAGAAGCATGTAAGCCGAGTAATTTTTGAAGACGTTACATATGGAGACTGTGAGTTTCGATCTCCTTTTATTAAAAAAATATCATTTTTTCTTGATTTAAAATGTGTTTTGTTTTCTTTTTTTGTCTGTGCCAGTAATTTGAAAATAATGTAATAATTTTCTATGTAACAAATGTTGGCTGTTTGGCTGTAACAAGGAAATTCACTTCACCGGGGGTTTTCTATTTTTCTGTTTGTGTTTTTGAGATTTTCTAGTACAATACAAGCTCTGAGACTGGTTTAGCAAAGGAATGTATATGGTTCACCTATTACGTAAATGATCAAAATACAAGCCAGGACAGCAGCAGACAAAAGGCAAACAAGCTATGGTCAGGAGATCCGCCAGTTCAGCAACGGGAAGGAAGGGACAACCCCTAGTCAGAATACAAGCTGGGACAGTGGAGAACAGTCCCATGGACCTGACTTATACCAAATCTACCATACATATACCCAAACCCATGATGGATCAGCAACGTGTAAGCAGGAACAAGCCATGGTCAGGAGACCAGCCAGTTCAGCAACGGGTAAGCGGGAACAATCAGTGGTTAGAGTACAAGCTGGACCATCAGCAGATCATGGTCATGGTCAGAAGTTACTAGCCAAGTAAGCGGGGACAGGTCAGGTATGTGGGTTTGTAGGATCAGTAGCTGAAAACCATTCCAGCACCTTACAGTTTAAACTCTGGGCCTTAAATAGAACTTCCGGTAGCAATTCTGAGATTGCTGGTGAACTTCTCTGGTGACGCTATTCGTGTAGCATGGCTAAAGAAATGTGTATGTACATAAACACAGTACTCACCTACTTCTATCAACATTTTTTGGCAATGACCCTATTCTTATTTTTCTCATGGATGGTATTACAATGTGGGCAAATGCTGCTGTGACATCACCCAAAACCTGGAAATAAGGGAGCTTTATTTATATTCTTTATAAATCTTTAAATTTTATTTTTTTTGAGGGGGGAGTATTAATTGTGGTGGGGGGATAGCAGAAAAGTGGTCTATCTATGAACGGCAGAAGGTGCACTTATTGCAAGGACAATACGTACCTAATGTAACAGTCCTGGTGTAAAGGGGCCCTGAAAGTTTTGTAGGGCTGTATACTGAAAACAGTACTTGTAAATTAAATTGGGTGTGTTAGTGTCATCTAGTGTCCACATAATATTACTACTTGATTCCACAAATTGTAATCTAATCACTGTTTCGGCAGCATCAAGATCTGACATTTATTTATAGAATATTCCTAATTATTTCATAATGCATTCTTTAGATATTCACTCCAATTGGTTTAATGCATTATATATTTTTTTAAAATCTCTGGTGGCTCTTGAAAATTCTTGTGATTAACAGTTGCCAGGCATTTGTCCCATACCAATGTACTGACTTCTCCATGAGCCCACCACTTTGCTTGTAACTTCAGGGGCACCCACTGGAAGGAAGAGTGAGCAGGAGGGAGAAATTCTCATTTTTTATCTATCATAAATTTATTTAAAAAAAAAAAAAAAAAAAAATAGTGCCATCTAGTGTGCCATTTAAACTGGAGAGAAGTTCAGAGTGACAAGTAGATCATGATCATCTTAAGCTACGTACAGACTTCCAATGGTTCTCGCCCGATATTTGGCTTAGGGCCGATATCGGACGAGAATTTGAAGTATGTACAGTGCGCGTCGTTCATCGTCCGAACGACCATCCTGGCAGATCCATGGACGATGAACGGCGACCGATCGTAATGCAAGTGAAGGAGGAGGGCACGCAGCGGGGTGCCGCTACATTGCTCTCCCCCTTCCTTCTGCATAGAGCAGAATGGTGCAGTATGTACAGCATCGTTCATGCATCGCGGAGTGCTTAGTCGTTGGAAAGGATCTTTCACGATAATTTTCACTATAATTGCAAGTGTGTATGCGGCATAAAGCAAAAATGTGCATGCGGCTTAAAGCAAAAATCTAGAGTGTGTACAGCAGTCCCCTAGCATAGTTCACCAAACCATCCTGGCAGATAAATGAACAACCAAGCTGTGATGACTGTTGTAATTTCCCATGGAAGAGAATACAACAGGGTGCCACTTGCTCATCCTGCCCTCCTCATAGTACAAATCTGTGTGTACAGCACTTGTTCACTCTTCTGTCAATGGAAACAAAAGGCACAGCAAAGGGGAGGGGGGTGGAGGTGCAACACCAGAACTGGTGTCCATTAAGGACCCCAGGTCACACTTATCTCTTCCTCACCAAAGCTCAGGCATGTCGCTCCTGCGCATGCAGGAAGTTCTAAGCCCGGGCATGCCCACTCTCTCAGATTAAATCAGTATTGCCTCTTCTTCCGGCCATTCAGGAAATAGTCTCCTAATCACCCTTGGCTATTTAGCTGGCTCAGACACACCAATCAGCCTTTATGCAACCAGTCTCCTCATGTGCTGAGCCCTCTAGCTCTGCTTAGCATTTGCCATATACCTACCTGTTTTTGAGTGCTTTCCCAGTGTTTCCTGTGCTACCCCCTTGTCTTCCAGTCTGTTGTTTCCCTGGCAGTTCCCTTGAGCTGTTCCAGTGTTACCCTGTGTCTCCTGTGTTCCCTTGTGTTTTGGATTCTGGATTTCTGGTTCTTGACTCCTGGCTTTGTTCCTGACCTCTCTTGCTTGCTGCCTGCCTGTCACAATTAACAGGGAGGGGAGGGTAACAGAAAGGTATATTAACTACTAGGCCTCAAATGACTAGGGAAAAGGGAATGGTCACCCCTTGCAGACACCCTAATCTAGCCCTAACTCCTAACTGTATGAGCCTCCCCTGATGGTGGGAATGCTCATACACTGGAACCTAGGCCTTACTAGCCCTGCACAGCCCTGGCAGTAGTGTCTGGCTTGAGACTGCTGGTTCCTTCCCCTATGAAGGACCCAGTGTCGAAGAGAAGGACAATTGTATGCCCAGACAGGTGCAGAACGCTTTCCAGAATCTGGAAACAAATTGAGTCCCCCTATCAGACACCACATCCGTGGGAATACCGTGTAGCTTCACGATGTTATCGACAAACACTTGTGCGAGAGTTTTAGCATTAGGTAGCCTTGCCAATGCAATAAAGTGTGACATCTTGCTGAAGCGATCAACAATCACCAGAATCACGGTTTTTCCTGAGGAATTCGGCAAATCAGTGATAAAATCCATCGATAAATGAGTCCAAGGTCGGGATGGGATTGACAACGGAAGTAGGGATCCAGAAGGCCGAGTATGTGTCACCTTAGCACGAGCACAAGTACTACATGCTGACACATAGCCCTCAACACATTTACGCAACCCCGGCCACCAGAATCTACGAGAGATGAGATCGACCGTGGATTTGTTCCCAGGGTGTCCTGTAAGGACTGTACAGTGGTGTTTCTTGAACACCTTATGTCGCAATGTATAAGGAACAAACAATTTGCCCGAAGGGCAAGAATCCGGTGCATCTCCCTGGGCCGCCAATACCTCTGCCTCTAGATCGGGATACAGGGCGGATATTACCAATCAAGAATCCGTCTTGCTTGCCAATCGATAGTAGGATTATGTTTACTTAACCATGGTAAACCTAGCACCAACGGAGCAGGCAGACCCTCCAACACAAAGCAGGAGATGGATTCTTGATGAGAATCACCCACTTTTAAACGAATGTCCTGCACCATTTGTGACAAACATTTCTGCGAGAGAGAAGCGGAATCAATTGCAAACACTGAGATATTTTTGTCTAATGCACTAGTTGTTAAACCATGCATACAGACAAACTGACCATCGATTAAGTTAACCCCTGCCCCGCTGTCAATAAACACATGAATTTCCACCTTCTTGGAGTCTAGCGCCACCTCAGCAGACAGGAGGGTCAGCTACCTCCAAAGACAGCCCCTGCAGTTGTGCGACCAGTGCAGAGATAGGATCCATAGCTGCACTGACAAACAGAAAAAATAGCGGTTTTTGGGCGGTTGATAATGTCACGATTAACAGGGAGGGGAGGGTAACAGATAGGTATATTAACTACTAGGCCTCAAATGACTAGGGAAAAGGGAATGGTCACCCCTTGCAGACACCCTAATCTAGCCCTAACGCCTAACCATATGAGCATCCCCTGATGGTGGGAATGCTCATACACTGGAACCTAGGCCCTACTAGCCTTGTAAAGCCCTGGCAGTAGTGTCTGGCTTGAGACTGCTGGTTCCTTCCCCTATGAAGGACCCAGTGTCTCCCTGAGGCCTAATAAACAACTAAATCACCACAAAACACCAAAAGTAAAGCAATTTATCTTATTAGCAGATATCAACAGGAACACAGGATGGCTCAACACTCCAGCTATTCACAATCCAGCAGTGAATATCAACCGCACAGCATGAAGTGTGAGGCCAGACTAAATGGAGGAGCAGTAATGACCAGCAGCTGCACCTGATGCAAGGGGAGTGGTCATTACAAACAACAACACAGAAACAAGTAAAAACAAAGAGGCTGTCAGATAATCTCACATGGAGCTTGTCTGACAGATCCTCAAACTTCCGTCACGGAAGGGACCGTTACACTGCCTCGATCCCAGCCTTCTGTGACTATTCTCCTGCTTAGTGAATTGGTACCACACTGTGTTCTGCCCACCCTGGTGTGCCCAAGCACCTCAACTTGGCAGCAGCCTGCATCACAACATCCTCACCACTAGAGGCTCTAGAGAAGACCAGGCTGCTGCTTAGATTCTGCACCTCTTGTGCAAACCATAGCCCCCCTAGAGGCTCCCTCTTGCAGTTATGCCAAACGGCAATATAACAAGGGAATTGATACAATGTGATAAAGGTATTTACACCGACCACCAACATGCCAGGGGATTTACATAAACCATAGAATTTAACCTCCTGGGCAGTTCATTTCTGTCTCCATTTATATGTATAAAAGTGGTACATTGTCTTTCCTAAAAATGTATTTTACATTGTAAACAAGGGTGCATAAATAAATCAAAAATACTGAAACCTGTAATATAACTGTACAGTAGCATATAATATATTTATATATTTATTTAAATTCCCGCCATGCTCCCTGGCACGCACTGACGCACGCCATGACGTCATCGGGAACTGCCGGGGATCTGCTATCAGCTGCTGTTTTTTTACCCCGAGCCACACTGGGAGTCACCACTCAGGAGGTTAAATTCCTCACCAATGCTATGGTAACATTTATGCTGAATATCTACAGTATGTAGCAGAAGCAGTTACACTGACCACCAAGGTTACAGGAGTATACTAAACCAACCATGTAATGGATGCATTTACACCACTCACTATTAAATTGTTGACATAGGTGGGTATTTGTGGTCATTGTTGATACTTCATTTTTTATTGTTTCACAGTGTAAATGCCACAATTTAAATTGTGATCAGTGTATAACAAATAACACTGTAAATTGTAATCCTTTTAGAGGATCAGTAAGGATTTTTTCCCTTAAACTTCCACTGGATTACCTGCAGGTTTAGGGTTCTATGGATGCAAATTTGTTGAAATTGATGGACTTGATTTTGCATCTCAGCTAACATTACAGTTCTGTTTCCTGCACAAGTACACAGCCCTGCCAAAAAAAAAAACAAATACCCAATCCCATAGGGGTCGTGTTGTGATCTGGGGTTGCTTCAGCTGGTCAGGTTTAGGTTTAATATTGTTATGTGCCTAAAAAGTGGTCAGTTGACTACCTCAATATACCAAATGATCAGGTTTTCCATCAATGGGTTTTTTTGTTCCCTGATGGCATGGACATATTCCAAGATGACAATGCCAGGATTCATTAGGCTTATATTGTGAAAGAAAGGTTCAGGGAGCAGGAGACTTTATTTTCAAACATAGTTTGGCCACCCTGATGTCCAAACTTTAATCCTTTTTTTTTGGGATGTGCTAAGAAAAACATTTACACAGTGGTCTGACTTTCCCATCATTAATTCAAAATCTTGGCAAAAAACTAGTGCAACTCAAATTTGTGCCACAACCAAAGCTAAAGTTGGTCCAACTAAATATTAAAGCATGTGACTTTTGTTATTACAAAGTTTTACATAGTACATTACATAATTTCATTTACTGAACTGTATATCCTGTGTTATATATTACATAGCCATGACCACTGCACTGTATACCCTTTGATTTACCTTGCACTCCATATGCTATCCTGTATGTAACATAGTCCTGATTGTTGCACATAGTCCTACATTCTGTTGTTACAGTCCTTACCAGTGCACTCTTTACCAATCTTTCCCAGGCTTTTACCTCTGAAGAACCAGTAAAATAATTTTTAAGTCTTGGAGAACCCATACAAAAAGCAATTTTCAGGGTCAATGGGTAAGTAAACTCCTAACATAGTGTCCATAGAATGGAGGTAGTTAGATAACTAGCTTTATAGACACCTTAAATCATCATTAGTGTCATACAGCTGTCTCTACCATTAGTCCCAGAACTTTTCAGACATCATCAAATTGGTGGCCAATCAGCCACAGTTTAAAGAACCCCAAGCAACCACTGGAGCCACCATTGGATTCTGTGGAACCTTGGTTGAAAATTGCTGTTCTATACAGTACGCCATGTTGTACATTACATAGTTTGAATAGCTGAATCCTATGCACTGTTATACAATATGCTATGTTGTACATGACATAGTCTGAACAGCTGAATCCTATGCACCCTATGTTATACATTACATTGTCCCATTTCCGTACCTGTACCTATACACTATTTCATATATCTTTTACCAAAAATGCTAATTGCTAGATATCCTGATAGGACCTATAAGTAGACGCTGTGTTGCATACTGTAAAGAGCCAGAAAAAAAGCACCTAATTTTTTTTACCGGCACCTTCTTGGTGGGGCTTAATAGTGCATTTACATTTTCATTATTGATATATTGCAGCATAATGTGCAATTGCTTATATTGTATATAGTACATATCTTAGATTGCCCACAAAAGAGCATGTACATCTTTATCATTCATGTATAATCTTTACAAATGTTTACTTAATTAGTGAATGTTTTGTTCACAGTAAAATGTGTCATGACTTTACTTCCTTGCGTTCAGGTCAGAGTCTGCTGACAGGAAATCATGGGATTTTCCACAATGGAAAACAGATGTAACTAATAGTCTGTCTGTAAACGAAACTGAACATTTCATATTCCGATGTATGGGGTTAAACTGGTTATAATATTTAAAGCTGTTATAAATATATTATATAAAGCTGATGTACTAGGCTTAAATTAGTTTTGAATAGATTTTTTAAAGTGGAACTCTACCTAAAATGTCTTTTTCTGCTTTGGATTGAGAGGAACGGTTCTTAGATTTATCCATGCAGCATTTTACAAGGTTCATAGTCATGTCAATAACTGTTCCCCAAAGGGGCTTGCAATCAATGGTCCCTATTATTCATGTGCTTTTAACTCAGTCTAAGGCCACATTTTTGAGGGAAAGCCAAATAACGTACCTGCATGTTTTTTGGATGTTGAAAGAAACCCATGCAAACACAAGGAGAACACACAAACTCCATTATTATTATCCAATTATTAAGTGGTATCAGGGAGCCAAAGCTTTTACCTTGTCTATGTGTTCCTGCGAGCCCCTGTGCCACCATCATTTGTGCTCCAATGCAACCTAATACATTGACCAGTAAGGTCCTGGTGGTGTGTGTTGGCTCTGGCAGACCTTACAACCCCTGTAAGCCCTATGAAGGCTTAAACCCCTTTATGTTATAATACTAGTCCATTATTCCTTGCAGGTAATATCCAGGTGGTGTACTCAGGTTTTGCACCTCAGAGGTGGTAGACATAAACATGGAGCCCCTGTGCAGAACTGACCTAGGGGCCCATGCAGTAGCACACTTTGCACTACCCAATGTCCTCCCCTGCACCTCGGCCCTTCGTAGGTCTAACACTCCTCTATTCCTTCATGCTATAATACTGTTTGTGACACAAAATATCAGGCTACTGTACATTCTGGAAATTCATTTAGTAAGAGGGAAAGGAAAGGCACCCTTTATTCTAAATTTTAATAAAATAAAAACATAAATTTAATAACTAATATTGTTACATGAATAAAACAATATTATGCATAAGTTACAAAAAACATACAGTACAAATAGATAAAATCACACTTAGAACGATATTGCTATGTTTGTATAGAAACGAAAACATTTTATTTTCCGTACAAACATAGCAATATCAATCAAAGTGTGATTTTACTCTACATTGCCATATAACATGTCCTTTATTTTTATGTCCTTTTCCTGTTCTGGAACCAAAGCCATATATTCCTCTTTGCTCCTTGACTGTTCCTCTTTGAGTTTGATGTATAAGTGTAATAATGCCGTAAACCTTTCATCCATCACCTATATTTTTGTATTTGTTACCTTGTACTAAATGACAGTTGTCATCATAAAAGCCAATATAATAGTAAGGTAGCAATGGAAAAAAAAAACACTATGACCACTTATTTTGTGCAAAAAGGCATCCCTCTTCCATATTTGATTTAAAAAATTGAGAGATCTGCATTGCAATGAGAAGGGTTTTTAGGTGCAATGCCCTATATTTGGGCATTTATGTTATTTTATTATCAGCATGACAAGGTCTAATATAGTGCCCTCAGGTTATGTGATTATATGAAAACCAAGAATTATTAATATGATGCCTTGTATTGTCAATATTGGCTTTATTAGGCATGTGTGTTTGTATCAGATGAGTAAGTTGTCTATTTCCATCATGAGTCACCAAACCCAAGATCTCCTGGGCCAAATTGTTCCAATAACACTTCCCCAAAGTGAACCATATAAAAAGCTGGTGCCATTCGAAATTGTTCGGACGGGAAATTCTAAACCAGGTGCACTTACAAGGAAAGAAGATTGCATTTCATCTGCAATGTAAGTAATGTGTGTAATCTAAAATTATTTTAGGGTTAGATGTTTCTATTTCGAAGCCCTACACTAAAACAGGTCTAGGAGGTACAAAAGCATCACAGACAAGCAAATGTCATTATAATTATTATGTTTTGATTATTATTAAGTATTTTTAATTTATTTTGTGCTGACATATTACATAGCGCTGTACAGAGTCCATAGTAATGTCACCAGCTGTCTCTAGGAGGTGCTCACAGTCTTGATGCCCCTACAATGGTCATAGTCTAATGTGTCTCCTGCTTGTCTCCATAATACAGACAGACTGGTGAGCCATGCTTGTTTCTTCCTACTGTCACCTGAAACAATCACATAGGATCCCTTTGGGCAATAAGAACTGAATGTCTATAGAAGGTTTAGAAAATATATTGGGGCTTCCATTGCTGATAACTTCAAGAAATAGGGGACATCCTATCCCCCTACATGCTTCCGTTGCTGTCCGTTTTCTAGAAATGTTGAATGTCTATAGAAGGTTTAGAAAATATATTGGGGCTTCCATTGCTGATAACTTCACGAAATAGGGGACATCCTATCCCCCTACACGCTTCCGTTGCTGTCCGTTTTCTAGAAATGTTGACCCAATTAATATTCTAACCATCAGGTGCATAATGCTCTAGGTTTCAGTTGGTTTTTAAAGCTTGTCATACATCACCTATGATTTTGAATAGGTTGAACAAGGACTGTGTTCTCCTAGGGACCTGGGACTTTTCTTATACTTCCTCCAGAGAATTAGGACTCCATGATGACGCCAGATAATCTACTTACTAGATGAAGCTATAGGTGATAAATAGTGAGGAATTGATTTTACGATTGTATTCCATAACCAAAGAATCATTTCCAGATGGATTGGCCATCTATAGGGCCTTTAAAAATGGGTAACCAACAAGATAACATAAATATGACTTTTTCGGGAAAAAAAACAGTGGTTGGGGGAAATTTATGTTGGATAATGGTAAAAACTAATTGTTAAATTCTAATCCTCTTAACAACCACATATCCTGTAAAAAACAGACTCGTTCTGTGAAACTCATTGAGAACCGTAAAGCCTTTTGAATCAGTAATGCCAATTATTGGACTATCTTGACTATTTAATCATTTGCCAATTTCACTGGCCACTTTGTGAGACTTTGACGAGACCACTTACATGTATTTTGGTGTATGCACATTTTCCTAAGTATTTTTAAATTGTCAAATAAAGATATTGTATTTATAAATTATGTGTTAGTGCCTTTAGAATCCTGAATTTCTGTATTTCTCCTATTATTGCACGTTGTAGAAGGCCAGATATACAGTAATTACAATAATAACATGTGTTTTTTGCAGCAGTAAAATGTATTGGATTTGCCTACTGTCTATTGTGCTTCCATTGGCGAGCAGCACCTTGTATTGGGATGACATACTAGACTCTGAATGGGAACAATGGAAGAAGACCCATGGTAAACAGTATAACAGCCAAGTAAGGTTTTGTCCTTGATACTAAATATATACTACTTGCAGTAATGATTTGTTAGAACATTTTATTAGCTTTAATATTTTAATATTACTGTTCTACTTGTTTCAGCTCCTATTCATCTTGAGCTACTGTGCTGTGTAAACAACCATCTTTTGTAAAGATTGGCTAAATGATGACTTTAAAAATAGAGCTTAGAGAGTGTTAAGCCTTAAACTGGGCTTTAATACTAACTTAAACTTACACTTGCACATATCTATAGTCCGAAGTTACATCTATCTTATAACATAATCTAAACAAATACCAAAACAACCTTACCCCAAACCTTAAAAAACTACCAGGATACAATTTCCTTCAATATAAGATTTTACTATAATTCATTATACAGAAAATTCCATCTTGAAAGTTTTGACCTACTGCCTATGAGATTACTTAAGGCATAATAAGTCAAGTGGTCCAACCAAGAGGGCCCCAGCAATGACTAGTACATACTTTGAGTTACCAGCTATGTGCTAATATTTCATTTCTGTCTTTCTTGCATGTGTATTTTCCTGTAGTTTCTGTGTGCTCCAACTTCCCCGTACAAAGCCTTGAAGCTCACATATCATTGCTTCCTAAGCCCGGAGGGAGTACAATCTATGCTCTAATTACAGTCTTATTTGTCTGCCTAAATGAATACACTTTATAAATAATATTAAACTTTTTTTCTAACTTGTTAGCCATTGTTTTTCAAACACATCTTCCATCACATATTCATGAGTATCAAATGGGCTTTATTCTGGGACAAGAAGCTAGGGACAACACTGGTTAACCATGCTCGTTCCACTGGCACTCCACTATGTCTTACCTCGGTCAATGGGAAGAAGACCTTTGATATGCTGTATTGGCCTTTCCTCTACTGAACGCTCAAACCAATAGGTCTGGAACCTCATTTGCGGCCTTGGATCACAGCTTTATATTTCAACCCAAGAGAAAGTCAAAGAAATGTTGTTCAAATGGTGTTCGAGTTCCATAATGATACAAAGCAAGTGTGCCCTTTCTCCCCTATCCTTTATGCAATCATCATAGAACATCACAGACTGGTAGATTTATTATCAACTGTGCTCAAGGCCAGTCAATAAAGATCACATTTAAATGAACTTGCCAAAGTTTTTGACGCCACTTCTGTATGTCATGACAAATATTACATCTTTTGGTCATTACCTTATGATTTCTATCTTAACATTTGACTAATAATGTTATAATAAAAAACATTTCTCTAATTGTCTTATGATTATGAATAACATGTTTGGGAAAGCACAAGTGGGATAAGAAACCATTTTCCTTAGTCATGACTTATTGGGGGTTGTTGATTTTACTATATCAAGAATAAACCTAGAATTTAGGAACTACTAATCAAAAATCCTTCAACACTGAATAACACAAATAAAAGGCAAACTCATCAGTGTGTAATTTATTTTTTCAATGTATATTCATAAAATCATTCTGTCTCATAGCCAGTGACCCAAGAGCCTTTTACCATTCATGACTTTGTTATGTTATTCATTTTTCCTTAGCTGGATGAGATGACGAGACGGCAAATCTGGGAAAAGAACCTGAAGTTGATCACCTCCCATAACATTGAATACTCCCAGGGAAAGCACACCTATGATCTGGCTATGAACCATCTGGGAGATCTGGTAGGAGGCCTCCAATAAGCCACATATGGGACTTCTGTTTTATGTCTTGAAGACAAAAGCACTTATAAATGGTTTTGGGATACCAAATATATAAAGCATTGGTGTATTTTTTTTTTTGAAGCGTATTGCTCCATCCACCAGTCTTTTTATTCACCTGACCTTAATCCAGCCAGATCTTAGTGCCATGGCCTCCTTAATGCTTCATTGCCACTTGGTTAGTCCTTTTGGCCCTCTCTGAGCAGTCTTATAAAAAGTAGAAACTCTGCTCTTTCTATTCTATTCTAGGCACAGCTAATGTTTTGCACAAAGTCTTGAAGGATCATGGGGGAGTTCAAAGCATGATTTGATAGTAGAACTCAGGAACATTTTAATGGACATAAAGTGGAAAAATGAGCATCTATAATGGACCTGGTTGAAATTGGAGGCCACCAACTCATCTGCAAATTCAAAAGACTAAATTGGTGGAGAGAAGGTTCTTATTTTAGTATAACCTCAGGTAGTCTTGTTAAAGGGGGATTACAAAAGTTTTAAACTTTGTTACATGACCGGAGGGGGGATTTGTGAATGCATATAAAAGCAACTGGATACCAAATTAGTATGTTTATGCATAAGTATAGTTATCCTTTGGGTTTTTTCCTGCATAGTAAAGAAGTGGCTGTGGCACTAACAGTAAATGCCTGATCATAAGTCCAGGAGCCTAAGGGGGATTTCTGGTCCATGGACAGACATACATTGTAAACCGATTGACTTGTAAATCAGATTTTCCTTATTCTTTCATTGACAGACTAGTGAAGAAGTAGTCAAGACCATGACTGGACTAAGAGTCCCATCTATTCGACAGTCTAACAATACTTACGAGCCTGACTGGGCAGCCAAAATCCCAAAGTACATTGATTACAGGAAAAGGGGTTATGTCACTCCAGTACAAAATCAGGTAAATATCTAAAACAGTCAATTTGTCAGCATTAAATGAATATAGTATGGTTACAGTTTATAACCACTTACATTTTATTATCCTCAAAATCAAGTCCTCTTTACTACTGGGTGGGTCTATGCAGTGATCCACCCTCAACAGACTTGTACGGGCCGAACCCCTAATAACTCCTATTTCATTATATGACTTTATTCAAGCCTATGAGAGTAAATTGCATAGATGTGGTAAAAGAAGAAGCAGCCTGTATAAATTAAGTAACATAGGCAACAAGGTGCTACCAAACCCTGTAATGATAGGTGGTGCAGGCAGAAGGACAGCCAAATATTAGGACCCCATGAAATATAATTGTGACTTTTTTCTTGGCAGGGCGCTTGTGGATCTTGTTGGGCTTTCAGCTCAGTGGGAGCATTGGAGGGACAGCTCATGAAGAAGACTGGAAATCTGGTCTCCCTCAGTCCCCAGAACCTTGTGGACTGTGATACAGATAACTATGGATGTCAGGGTGGATACATGACCAATGCTTTTGGCTACGTAAGGGATAACAATGGGATTGACTCAGATGCCATTTATCCCTATATAGGACAGGTATGTTTGTTCAAGGGTTTATGTCATGGCAAAGGTTGGCAAAAGACCCACTGTAATCCAAACAAAGGAAATTACCACTGATAGGATATTTTGCTGCAAAATACTTATTGGGCA
Organism: Pyxicephalus adspersus; assembly: GCF_032062135.1. NCBI lineage: Eukaryota > Metazoa > Chordata > Amphibia > Anura > Pyxicephalidae > Pyxicephalus > Pyxicephalus adspersus. Next base: position 8,875,836 of record NC_092869.1, read on the forward strand.
CAATAGTAGACCTTCACACTCAAACACTAGATTCCTTAGGGTTCCATGGGATCCTAAGGTTCCTCCAGGGTTTTCTAGGGGTTCTGTGAGCAATGAGCAGTTTGTGCATCTCAGTTTAGTTTACTTGACACCAATGATCTTTTTGGCTATATGTAAGGAGGGCATTCTTCCAAATGGCCAGCAATGTAGGAGCCATTCTTCCAATTGACCATCACGCTTATATACTGTGAGCTGCAGTAATCACGTGAAAGACGTGAAAGTTATTTCAAGGATTCCCCTTATGTAAAATGGTTGATAAACAATGATGGTATGGCATGATGGTCAATGGCAAATTAAATAAATGGGAAGTATGCCTCTTACATTGCAGGCCACTAGATATTCATTTCCTGAAGTGGTCATTGTCCCAGACAAAAATACAGTGTTAACACCAGATGCTGAAGAAGGTTCTTAGTCATCTGCTGTTATGGATACCTAATAGCCATCCAATAAGGACCACTATTGTTATATTATTGGATAACAACTCAGCAAGGCACCTCATGTTCGCTTCCCTCTCTCCAAAGAACAGAAAAGGCTGCTTGGCTTTTTGGCTATTTATACCTTCAACCATACCTTCTTATAATTCCAAGGTTTAACACTTAGGAAGAGTTCCCTATCCAAATTTAACATTAGAAAAGTACAAAACCCTATACCCTAAATTTTGACTCCTGAATCTTACACTTGATGTAACCCAAGCAGAAAAGTAAATTACCCCTAAAAGCATGCAGTTAGCTTTTCAGTCTCATCCTGAAATCTAACAGCAGCCTTGGTGCCAAGACACAATTATCACCTATTACAGATTTGCTTATAAATATTATACATGGTGTTTAGGGTTTTCCCTTTCTTTTTTGTACCAGGATGAAGGTTGCCTCTACAATCCAAGTGGAAGAGCTGCAGGTTGCAAAGGTTTTAAAGAAATACCCAGAGGTGATGAGAAGGCCCTAAAAAGAGCTGTGGCGAATATTGGTCCTGTTTCTGTTAGCATTGATGCTAGTCAACCTACCTTTCAGTTCTACAATAAAGGTGAGAAAATAAACCTACAGCAAGGTCTGTATATATCCTCATATAAAATCAACCAACAGCTGTGCTTTAAAGTACTTCCTATGACAATTACTTTGTGTGCTCCGGTAACCCTATGCTCCAGTGGCCCTTTTGTAGCCCATTTGAGCTTCAATTACCTTGTGGTTTAATAGTTTATTGGCCCTATGCTCCAGTGACCCTTTGTGCTTCAGTGACCCTATGCATCAGTGACTGTTGTGCTCCAGTGAACCTTTGTGCTCCAATGACTGTGTACTTAAATGACTTTATTTTTGCTCCCATGACCTCATGCCTTAATGACGCCATACTCCGCTGACCCTTTGTGCTCCACTGACCATTTGTGCTCCAGTTACCTCCATGCTTCAATGACATTGTGCTCCAGTGATTCAATTATTTAGAAAAAAAATACTCTTACTTATTACTCTTGTTCCTAGTGATAAAAGTACCTTGCTGAGAAAACAGTATTTACCAGCACCCCAAAAAAACCATGGGCACAGTTTAATATTCTACCTCAACCAATCAGGAACCATCTATAACTGGTATTAACTATAGTAAAGTAAAATCTTTATTGTAGGTTCTGCACTATGTGAATAGCTTGAAAAAAAAAGACGGAAAAATACTAACCACATACAAAATGTAGGGTATTCTACAACAACCAATCAGAAATAATTCTTAACTTCTTTGAACACATTTAAATTGTTCTTCCTGTTGGTTCTTTACCCATTGTGGACTCAATTTATAATAGAGGACAAGAGATGTCACTGTTAGAACATTGCTGATGTCTTGGGATTGAAGTTTCACATACAGTATCTTTCGTGTTATTTTTACAGGAGTTTATTATGACAAAAACTGTGACCCTGAGGGGATCAATCATGCTATCCTGGCTGTTGGCTATGGAAATCTGAAGGGGACAAAGCACTGGATTGTCAAGAATAGGTAGGTAAAAAATATTATAAAAAATCCATACTACTTCATATGCAAGTACTCCTATAATAAAAATTTTCAAAATTCCCATTTCCTTGTTCCATACATTGTTTTTTCAGATAATACACTCCAATCCCAAAATAATTAATTATTATAAATATATGGTAGAGCTGCCAAATGCAACAAAAAAGGCATGGGATTCTCACATGTGTATCCCCACATGTGCAGTAAAACAATGGGGGGAAAACCTTTACAGCCATAGGAGGGGCATTTTATGTGGCTTTAAGGGCAACATGGGAGAAATGCTTATTCTTGAATTTACAGCTTAGTTGGGTACCTTTTTTTATGAAGAATTAAGATTTACGACCACAGTAATCATAAATGTATGACTACACATGGTGAATTTATTCTGTAGGTTTTAACCACTTTCAAGTTGAATTTTGGTAATTCATAAATCTGCTTGAATATCCTTAGTATTAGACAATCAGTGTAGGTCAGCTTTGTTCTTTTGGGGCCATCCCAAGCTCAATTCTTTTGGGGTCTTCCCAAGCTCAGTTATGTCCCCATTACCCTATTGTTATTATTATTACTATTATTATTATTATTATTATTAATAATAAAAATAAACAGGATTTATATAGCGCCAACATATTACGCAGGGCTGTACATTAAATAGGGGTAGCAAATGACAGACAGTTACAGACAGTGACACAGGAGGAAAAGAGGACACTGCCCCAAGGAGCTTACAATCTATGAGGTCTTTTTTTTCTATATTGTCTATCTGGCAGAGGACAGAATTGTCTCCTTGGCTGAGTAAATGTGAAAACTTGTATAACAAATTATTGTTTTTATAACATCTGATTGGTATATAATAACACCCATCTTTTGCATTCTCTTTCAGCTGGGGAACACAATGGGGAAGAAAAGGCTTTGCACTGCTTGCAAGAGACAGGAAAAATGCCTGTGGCGTTGCCAACCTCGCCAGCTTCCCACTAATGTGATGAGAAGAACCTTGTTGCGTTATTTGTCAGTCCATCATAAGTGCTTTTCCTGTTATCTGGAATTAATAAGCTATCCTATCAATAAATATCAGACATCTTGTCATTGTGCAGTCTCACTAAAACCATTGGAAGGATTTGGCGTAGAACATTTTTGATCTTGGTAAGAAAATGTTTCTGGTAAAAGTTTGAGGTATTGTTAAATAAATAATTTATGTTAATAGGCCTTAAATGTTATGATCAGGATATTTCTTAAAAGATGACATTATGAATATGATATGGGCACAGGTTTTGGAGAAGTCAAGGCAACCAGTAAACTTTCCAGCTTAAAGTGACTCATGCCATTTTTCTTCTTGACCTATTTCAATGAAAATGAGGATGTTGGAAGTTTCTTGTTGCTCCTTTTTGAATGCCATAGCTCTTTAACAATCCCTAGTAAAGCTATTCCTCGCTAAAGTTCAATTGAACCCTAGGATTCCTCCAAAGGTTTATAGAAGTTTTTTAAACTGTGGTTAGTTGACCTCCCATTTCATAATTACTGCAAAGTTCTGGTTCTATCTCAGGTTTCTAGGAGTTCCTAAAACTGATTGACCTATTGGCCTATTTCATGATGTCTGCATAGTTCTGGTTCCATCAAAGTTTCTTAGGAGTTCCTTGAACTGTGGCTTATTGACCTCCCATCCCATGATGCATATGTAGTTTTCATTCCATCAGTGGTTGCTAGGAGTTCCTCAAACTGTGGCCAATTCCACCAACACCACTTGGTAGAGCCAGCCACGTGACCCTAATGATGATTTTAGGTGTCTACGAAGGTTTTACATTAGCCATCACTGTAGTGCATTCTTTCCACTGGCTTCCACACCATTTTCAGAAGCCTTTTTAACCAACTAACCCTAAAAAATGGGAAATAGAGACTTTTGAAGGTAACATTGACTTTTACTATGTGGCTGAATTGAGAAGAATTAAATTACCATCTGCATTCCAATTCATTCAATCAGAGCTCTGTGTGGGCCACCCAAGTTTTTTTCACAGTCATGCTGGAACAAGGTTGAAAACATAAAATTCTTACATTTGTGTATACTAAACCAATCCAGTAACCCTGCGGAGGTTCCAAAAAAAATTCAAAAACCCAATGTCCTGTAAGAGAATAGTTCTAATGCTCATTTTTCCATTGGCCCTTGTTTCCTCTCTCCTCTCAGATCCTGCTCTGCAGATAGATTCATATTGGTGTCGCCCACACCACCACTACAGTTGTCCTACTTTTCCTAAATCACAAAATATTCAAGCTGATTTTGCCTAAGCAATAAAAAGGGAAGATGACAGTTTCCACCCCTATAAATGTTGGAACCACAAAATTATTCTCTCCGGAAAGCATGTGAAAGAAATGTGATTGGCACAAAATAACTGCGTGAAGGACAATCCCCTTTTAGACATTTTCCTAGGTACACATACTATATGGATCTTTAGTTGAATACAATTAGTAATTGTCCAGTGGTGTTTTCTTTGGATTCAAGTCAAAGCCATTATGTTTATTAGGTGTATCTGTCTCTTTGCTTCACATGTTGTGCAATCATCCCTAAGACGAGGCTAAAGTAAATACAATTTGCATAAAAGGAGGAAATAAAGTTCAGTTTGCTGGCTTTAAACAGAAATACAAGGTGTAAGTTCAAAGACTGGTCGGATTTTTGTTGTGAGTTTATACAGATTGTATGTTCCTTTAATATTTTTTCTTCTTCTGTTTATTGCCAACCATCTTCCCATACAAAGTAAAATACAAAAATACAAGTAGGGGCCATTTAAGACTTGAATTAAATGCAGCATTCTACTACAGACTCAACCACACTCCGAACTGTTCCCATTTAACTGAATAGGAGCATTTATTAACCAGTTTGTGCATGCATTTTTACGCAGCTGCATTTGCAGTGGATTGTAATGCGGTTCCTGAAAGGAACACATAGCTTTTGGCTGCACGGTTGCTTTGCCTCCACTGGAGGAAAAATCGCACCTCAACCTTAGGCCGCACCCAACCTGACCTGCATGACCTCTGCAGTTCACAGCATAGTAGCTAGAAAGGTGCAACAGGGAGTGGCTACCAGTTGCCAGTAAGGTTAAATGCAGTTGAGTTTGAGATGTGGTTCATTATACAGAGAAGAAATTGTCAGAAACCAGCTTGCAATCCACTGCAACTACAGCCGCATAGAAGTGCATGCAAAAATGGTTCCCAACAACTCCCATTGAGTTAAATATAGCTGCTGATCTCTAGGTTCAAGCAAGAGATTCACTATGACTAAGAGATTCACAGTGTCAGTTTTCCCCATCAATTTCATTTTTAGTACATTTTAATACAAGTTGCAGTGGAGGAAGAGTCAGCATGGCAGAGCTGGTGAGAATTGTATAAGTAGGTTGGGTTCTCTGTTGCAGAGGCCCTGTTACTACACTCTACATTCTTAAATCATTAATCCCAATTTTTCTTGTAAGTTTCCATTTAACTGTAGTAGAAAAAAGTGAGGTCACGGACCATTGCTGTCTGTCAGTTTAGCCACACTACTGCAAAGTATGCAATAATAAATATGTATTTATTTTAAAAGGAAGCAAATAATTACCCTACTGTGAAAATATAGGCAGAAAACTTCTCTCCCAGAATGGTCTGCATGTCCAGTGTGAAAAATTTGGCTATATTTATACATATATATAAAATTATACACAAAGGCAATTTTCTTTTTAAAACACAAGCATTCACTGATGAGTGTTCCAAATTGAGAAATAACATATTTCATATTTCATAACACTATTAGATTTCTTGGGAAAAAGGATTACACAAGTACTTAGATAATAAAGTGGATGAATGTTTATGCCACCTTTTAAAGGGAAGTTAAAAAAAGTTTGATATATATATATATATATATTTATATATCTTATATCCTAGGGCTCAAAAGACGGATTCTGATATGTAACTACAATATCTGTTGATGGCCAGCTCCTTCAGACAATAAAAGTACTCATGTTTTTGAAATGGGAAGTCCAACAAACTCGTATAACGATCTGGTGTCTACAAACCTTTGCTCTTTAAAGTGCAAATCCTTTCCAAAGGCAATAGCGTTGATTTACTAAAACTAAAAAAAAAAAACAGGATTTTTGTTTTCCCAATAATTGAATTGAATGAGTTAACAGAGCTTCACCTCATTAAACCTCAGAATAGTTTATACAATTATAATTAATAATTTGACATTAAACAATGCTTTAAATAATCCATGGTCATGTCACTAACTGTCCCTCAGAGGGTCTCACAACCTGATATCCCTACAATGGTCATATGTCAGTAATATGGTCAGCATGGTGGCTCAGAAGTTAGCACTCTGGCATTTGCAGTGCTAGGATCAAATATCAGCCAGGACACTATCTGCATGGAGTTTGCAGGTCCTCCCTGCGTTTGTGTGGGTTTTCTCCCACCTTCCAAAAAACAAGCAGTTAGGTTAATTGGCTTCCCCCCAACATTTTGTCCTTAGACTGTGTTAATGACATATGACTATGATAGGGACATTAGATTGTGAGAACCTTTGAGGGACAGCTAGTCACATGACTTTGGACTTAGTAAAGCGATGCGCTATATAAAAACTGTGTAATAATGCGGGCATACTCTCGGTATGATCCTTTCTGAACCCCAAAACATGTAAAACATACTCTCTTCTTGAACTGCAATCAAGAACTAGGCATAACTTGTTTCCTCTCTTCCAGTCACGTGACTATATATCTAAATTTTACAGATTTCTACAGAAACTATTAATTATGATTCTTTAACCACGGGCCTGGTAGGTTTGCGTCAGCATTTCCCAAATTTGGAATCATCCACCCTACTGCAAATGCTGTGAGCGTCCTGGAAAGCAGTGCCCTCAGTTCAATACTGAGAAATGTTCTTTAAATTATTCCATAGAGCATATATCTCTCCATCCCGAGCATACCATATGGGTCTAGCAGAGTCGAATAACTGCCTCACATGTGGTGCACCTCAAGCTGATCTTTTCCATCATTTTTGGGACTATCCCCTAATATAACATTTTTGGAGACGAGTTGCTTGTTCTATATACGACTTTTCTTTCCTTTACGCCCCTCTGGGCAACATTTGGTATGGTGGGTGGAGACGGTATTCGCTACTCTCGTGGTGCCAAACGATTGTTACTCCTTCTGTCTGCAGTTGGTAAAAAATCCATTCTCCACTGTTGGATTTTCACTGACCCCCCCTGGATCCAGCTGTTCCTTATGAAGCTGCAGGAGACCTGGGAGAGTTTTATCGAAACATTGAATGCAACCACTAAAGCTCATCTCCCTAAATGTTTCAACCAAACCACCTGGTACATTAACAAAGTCCTGGAAGGCGACCCCCTCCACATGAACCGGTTTTCAAAGAGGATATATTTCCCCCTCCCCCATCCCCCTCTTATTCACTCCTATATATACACATACACTGATGGCTAATAATGTTTGGACAATAAATGATGGTAATATAGCTGGCCTTTATCTCTATTGTACTGTTATTATGGACATACAATGTATACTACTGCCATCTTTTTACTACGGCCAATGTTCTCTTTTGTAATGTATTTACTATGTTTTACCTGAGAATTGTTTATTCTCAATAAAAATATTTTACAAAAAAAAAACTGGGTATTATTATTAATAATAATAATAATAATAATAATAATAATAATATCATGGTCTAAGGTCAATTATGGGGGAAGCCAGTTAACCTAACTGCATGTTTTTGGGATGTGGGTGTAAACATGGGGAGCACATACAAACCTAATGCTGAGATTTGAACCTGGTACCCTTGTGCCGTAAAAGTAAATAAATAATAAACAATAAAACTTCTCCTTCAACACGCTATTCACGGTAATCCATGGTTTACTGCTGGTGATGAATACAGCTCCATGGTTTGGATTTCATTTTGTAATGTTCTCATTTTATTTCTAGAAGGCCTTGTATTCCGCAATAAGCAAATGAGCTTGGCCAAAGAGACAAGGGGTGTACAAACGATAGCAGTGCATTAGAGCCGCAATTTCTTTGTTGGAATGGCAGAAACAGTAAACATGCACTGTTCACTGGAGCTATTTCTACATATTCCACACATCAATGAGGGTATTGATGGAGACAATGGAGGGGGTAACTTTTTAAGGTTAAATATTCCAAGTTTTTTTTTAGCTAGAATTACAAATGTAAATCCTGTGTTTAGAAATGTATTGTATTAGAAGAAGACACAAAGGGTAAATGACCCCACCTGGCTTCTTCTACAGAGATACTTCTGTGGCCCCTGATGTTTACTACTTGAAACATCATTTAGAAGAATAAATATCCCCAGAACAAAGATTGTGGCTTTGCTCCTTTGCCAAGCTTCAAGCAAGAGAAACACAACACAGAAGGCCAAGTCCGATGGATTCTGAGTTGCGTAATATAACAATGTCCTAGAAAATATAACCTACTTCGTGATTATAAAACCTGAAGACTCAGATTGAGTTCTGTGATTTTTTTTCTTGTAAGCCAGCCCCTCGTTTCACCAGAATTCCCCTGAAGGGAGCAGCCCACAGTATTTTCAAATAGCTCAGTCTCAGCAGAGTCAGTAGGAAGAAACCATAGACAGAGGAGGAAACAGACCATTCTACAGGTACTGAGCTCTGGTTTGTAAATACCATTTAATTCCTTGGGGGCCCATACTGAAACTTTCTCTTTTTCTGTTATTTAGTTCCGTTCACTTTATTTGTTTCAACAGAACAGAACCGTGGGTTTATTATGTATACTATGCACATGTGTTTTGTTTTATATGTACGTGTCCAGTGTTTACATGGTTGTTCATTAACTGTGATTTGTAAGGCACAAGCTCAAATTTAAGGCTCAAAGATTCTTTAAGATTCTGCTCCTGGAAAATGTAAAACTTTTAAACAAAGGCTGACTTTACAATTTTAGGCCTGTACACTGGAGACTCGCTGCTGCTTTTGCTCAAAACTGACTAATCTGTTTTTGCAGATGTTCATACAGTATACTAGTACAATATACTGTAATAATATATGGCACAATACCACAATGTAATATTGGGGTAATAAAATTTAGTCTGTTCACTTAGCAAAGTAAATTATCCCTTTGAATGGATAGCTTTGGCAAATAAGGCAACGTTCTGCTGACTGCCAATCACATGTAATCATAAGCTATCCAATTATATGCAAGCAATATCATTTTTTTAGATTTTCTTGTGGGTATTGGGTATGCTTGAATTGTCGCTACAACTTCTATGCTTGCAAAGGGATAACTAACTATGCTTAGAGAACATCATGTATTTCTTTAGTAAATTAACTCCAATGCATTTATATTGCAGCAATACTATTTATTGCCTATTCATTTATCTTATGCTAGGGTTATGTAGCGCTCCAGTGCAAAGTCTCCTCTTTTTCTCTTTTTAAAACAGAAGGGGTCTTCTTCTGGTGGCCACATCACTGCTTGCATGGTCTCTATTTAATGTACAGTGCTGTGTAATATGTTGGCATTATATAAAACCTGTTTATTAATAATAAATAATAATAGTAATGGTCTCTTACTGCTACCTGTACGCATGCATTCACTCAAGCAATGGCTGCATATCATTGCTGTGAAGGGTGGACCATGTCTACAGAACGTATCCCATAGGAGAGAATGACAACACCGGAGTACAACTAGGAGATAATTGTCCCCCCATAATGAAAGGGTGGAGGGCCAATACCCGTATGCAGAATTTAAAACCAGAAAAATGTATCCTAACACCAAGCATAGAGCTTGATCTAGATGCTGGTTAAGCTTTAGATAAAAGGAGTTCTTTTGAAAACTTGCTTTGGCAGTTCTATGGATACCTCTAACAAATTCTTTTAAGACAATATATACATGAAGCTGCCTTTTATTATTTATTCAAATAGCCATATAGTGGCCCCTGTGTACCAGGGAGCAGCCTGCAAAAACCCTTTATTAGTTAGACCCAACTAGGCCAGTCTACAGTAGAAAACCCAGTACTTACCAACCCAATTTCTATATAATAAATGCACAGGGTCAATGTACAGCCCTGCCAGAGTGTTTTTCGTATGTTCAGTTTAGATCAGAACAAAGAAATTCAGGATTGTCTTTATTACATGTAGTAGGAGGTAATCATAAACCATTTTTGGATAATTTAAACCAGCTGTGAGGAGCCGTTCCTCGTGACTTCCTGATTCACACAAATTACACAACTGTCAGCAGTATTCTCAGTTCACCTCGCGGTAGAAACAGTTCCACATGTGCTCTAGTTTTGTAGTTACGAATTGACAAGGTTTAGAAAGACAACCTCATTCCGTGACAACTCAATAATGCTTCTTCAAAACTTAATTATATGCCAACAATTTTTGGAGACCTACAAACCAACATCACACTATTGGTTATATAAAAGCATTCCTAAATTTTTTTTTTTTTATTCAACATGCATAAAACTATTTTAATTGTATTATAATTTGTTCAAATATTGATTCAGTAAAAAACAAAAAAACACAATAGAGAAGGTCTTGTAGAGAAGGACAACCAATCAAGGTATGGTGAGGTGAACCAAGAAAGGATCCATAGCACCCCTAATGCCAATTTTTTGCATTTTTGCAATATACACATAAACTTAAAAACTTACTAAAGGCCATCAAACCATGCTTTTTCTGAAAGCAGTGAATCTATGGAATGAATGGATTGTATGTAATATGTTTCCTATGGAAATGTTAAGTGAAACCAACTAAATACGTACTTACACACACACATAGGCTTTTCGGGGCAGGGTCCTCTCCTCCTCCTGTGTCACTGTCTGTATCTGTCTGTCACTTGCAACTGCTATTTATTGTACAGCACTGCATAATATGTTGGTGCTATATAAATCCTGTTTATTATTATTATTATTATTATTATTAATAATAATAATAATAATAATAATAGTCTATGCATTTAAATACATAAAAACCCAACCATTAAAGCAGAACTAATCTCAAATATAAAAGTCACCAGGGTTTTTTTTTCTCTGGGTTTTGGTGGCTTTTTGTTTTTAGCTTACACATGCGCCATGCAGTGTATATTCTAATTCTATTCCTGGTGGTGCCTCATATCACTGCATCCCCCAAAACTTCCATGTTCACTACAGACTCTTCCAGGTCTACTGACCCCCTCCTTGGCCATTGGGCCGCCATGGATGATGTAACACTATGACATCTAATTTCTTTTCCTGATGGTGCAGGCAATAGACCTAGATGTTGGGGATAATTACAACATCTTTGGCTGCCCAATGGCCGAAAAAGATCATGGTGGACCTGGACCTGGAAGAGTCTCGAGTGAAAATGTTAACTTTGCGGAATGCAACAGTGACCAGGTCATGGATCTAGGGTGCTAAGAAAAAGGCAGGTGTGCCATAATTATGGCAAAGCTAATCCCCACCAACATAAGTTTAGTTACACTTTAAAATCTCATGCAAGGTTTTAATATTTTAAAATCTGCAGCTTTCATTAAAACATTACCTGGGGATTCTGCCATTAAGGCCCCTATTAAATCATTTCTTCAACGCTCTCTCCTTCACTCCCAGTTTTTCCCTTTTTTTCAATCTGAATGGAGGTTACAAGCAGCAGTGCCAAAGCATACTACACAGGCATGTTTCACCGGTGTCACCAAAAGGAAATTTGGACTGAAAAATATTGAACATGCAAACTGGCTGCAAGGAAAAATTATTGCCTTATATGTAGAAAGCTGCCATACATACTGTAACATATATTTAAGGTTTACGTGTGCATTAGGATATCTAATATGTGCAGGGTCAATGGTATGTATGCTACCCTAGCTGTATGTATGTGTATAATTACATATGTGTATAAAAATTTACAATTTGTGCAACTGATTATGATATCATAGTAATACCCAACAAGGTAATATTAATATTAACAGGTATCTGGGCACGGTATACCACAACAACCACTGCAAAATGCCATTTAGATGGAATATACTTTCCCAAACATTCCAGGATTTTGTACTCAAAGTTATATTTTTATATTTTACGTTATATAATGACTAAATTATAGAACTAATGACATAAGTTGCTCAATGAAGTGTAGGTATAAAAGTGACTTTGCTAGAACCCATTCATGACCTGTTGATTTGGGGATACATTGCTTTATAGTACAATATGGGTACTTTTACTGCGTGTAAGAACAAGACAGATCCTTTTTATTCTACAGATGCTATAAACATTTTTTTCTTCCTGCAGCACAATGATATTCTACCTTCTGCTTCTCACTCTTCCTCTGTTGAAAGCTGGACCATTCTGGGATGACACTTTGGACTTTGAGTGGGAACAGTGGAAGAGGACCTACCAGAAGCAATATAATGGGGAGGTAACAAATCATTTACTGGAAACTATGTGTTTATAAAGAAAACTGGAGGCTTATAATAAGACCATATGTATTCATTTATCTTGTACATGTATACATGTATAAATGGTAATAAAGAAGGCAAAGTAGCCATGATGCCATAATGGGCCCCTGGAGTCTAGAAGCAGGTGGTCATCATAGCATTCATCGTATCTACACCAAAGCTAGAAAGCCTTTTAATCTATTAGAGATGGCAAAGAAGATATTGGAATAGTTGGTTTATGGACATGAGACCATAGTCTTTACCAAGTATTTACCTTTTTTTCTTATCTTTCAGATGGATGAGTTAATGAGACGTCATATTTGGGAAAAGAACTACAGATTCATCAGTGCACATAATAATGAGTATCTAAAGGGCATGCACACCTATGAACTGGCCATGAATCATCTGGGAGACATGGTAAGTGGCTGCATAATGACAATGCTCATTGCTGTACTGTATCTATGGAACATATGCAAAAGCAGGATTATCACTCTAGAAAAGGAATCCAACATATTTAATATGTTTTAATGACACATAGATGAGCTCCATCTGAACCCTCTACAGAAATGCTTGAACATCACAATTACTAAAGAGAATTAGTTGAAGCCAGCTTTTCCTTTATCTTTGGACATATTCAACTATTTACATGTTTTTAACAAGTAGTATTTAAGCTTTGAAACAAACCCTGGATGACCACTGTAACTGTAGGTACTGTGGAGCAATTCTTCCTAATATTCCAAGGGTTATATTCCTTTTCTCGGCTTAGCTTCTGATAAAAAAGGAACAGCGCTATGTCTGCATTGAAAGGCTTCCATGTCACTGCTGAAAGGGAGCCAGGAGCAGAAGAGCTGCTCAGAAACCCAAAGAATTAGACATTGGTGCCTCTTTTCTGAACTTTGATGATGAATTGCTCCACAGCACCTACATCTACATAGTTCAGTGTGGACTCATGTTACCTCATTTACCTATCGTTCGGATAATGCAAGAAGTTAAATGTCCATATTATGACCACGATAACTATTTATTATATAGAATATATGTTTTTATTATGCCTTGTGCACGATAATATTAAACATTTTTGTGTTTTTCTGATTCTTTTTATACCTGAAAAATCAATTAAGAACAAGAACAGTCATAGTGCTACTGGTAGAAAAGCACCATGTGGTCCAGGCTTTAGTTCATGCCTTAGTAAGGTTGACATGAGCCCAATAAATGTAAAGTAAAGTGTAAATTTAATGATCAGTTAACTTTAATGTGTAAATGAACACAGCACTTAAAACATAGAAGTAGTTCTGCCTATAAAACTCTAATCATCAAATGACTAAATATAAGGATGTGAGATAGCTAAAGGGAAATCACTAGGTCCTCTTTAACTTTTTCAGGTTGAGAATGTTCCCCTCTCACAATAGTTTTAGAACCCCTCCTTTTTTTTAAATTAGTTACTTCCTATCTTTGCTTTTGTGGTATATCTCAAGGTATAATACGTCTTTTTTTGAGACCAATATTGTTTTGGTAGCAGATAGCAGATTGGGATATGTTTATTTTTTATTTCAAATTGTTTTATATAAAAAAATATTTGGAAAAAATAATCTCAAATATATATCCATCAAAGACTTCTAACTGATAATGGAGCAGTAGAGAAAAAAAGCTAGGTCTTCATTTAAGAAATATTTTTTAGGGGACACCTGGTTTTTACCAAAGCACCCCACAAGGGGTGATGGGCCAGTTATCCTAATGGCCATCAGACCCTCTGATACAAAGTGCTGTCTGGTAGCAGCCATCAGTGTCACCCTACTAGAAGATGGAGGGGCCTTGGTGTGGAGGTCAAAGTCAAAGAGCAACATGAGGTCAGGGGAGGCTGCAGGCAGAGACGTAGTGGATGTTCAAGGCCAAGGTCTGAGCAGGTGGCAGGTAGAGAAGTAGTAAAGGCTCAACAGATGGCAGGGCAGGGGGCAGACAGAGGGACAATCCAGGTTCAACATAGAAAGGATAGGCAGAGTGGAAAACTAATACTAGGTCCGGGCCCTAAAATACAAAGTGACTTATGCAAAGACACAGTTCTAGCCATCATCACAGCTAGGGCTATGATAGTCTTTTACTCTTTAAATCAGTAGAGGGTAAAGCAGGTGGCAGGTAGAGAGGCAATCCAGGTTCAACAAAGGTTAGGTCAGCAAGTACTAGATCCAGGTCCAAAAATGCAAGGAAGTTAGTAAAAAGTCACAGCACCAGCCACCATCACAGCAGACGGTTAAAATAGTCTCTTGCTTTTAAGTCTTTAAACTGCATCTGTGCATGGATAGCCAACCAAGGGCATGTAGTGACCAATATGGTAACACGTGTCTGTTCTGTCCATCCCATACTTACAGCTTCCCTCAAGACTTTTCAACATTCAGCATTTCAGGGATGGTTGGATACCTGTAGTTATGTAGGGATAAGAGGTCCAGCAGTCAATCCTGGAAGTGTTGATTACCAAAGATTCTAAATGCTTGCATGGTTGTGCACTTCTACATATGAACATATATATACAACCTATATATATATGAACACTTGGCCTGTTGAGATCAAAGATAGCTGCAGGTGCTCATCCCAAGGGCACCAGGGATAACATCAGTAGAATTTAACTGTAAATACCAAATATTGCAGTTACTTGATACATCTTTAACCAGACTGAAATTTCACATTTATCCTGTGATTTCATCAGGATGTTGTAAAACATTTTTTTGTGTTTCATAAAAAATAGGAATATTGCTGATTTAACACTTCTCTCCTCCCCCAGTCATAGTTTGTATTTGTTATTTATTAGCAGCCCATAATTTCTTCCCAGCAGCTTTTTTGATTACACTAAATATTTGAATAGATTTTTTTTAAATAGAAATGAATATGAAATTGTGATTTGTGTATCATGTGATTATCTGCAAACTGGGCAATTCCGCATGATATATTTACAGATTAGCCAATTCAGCTAGTTTTATACTGATTTAATGTATCATACAGCAGATGTAAACTTATTCGATAAAAAAGTCACCAGAAAGTAGAGACGTTTTTTTTTGCCAAAAAATAAATGTTACCCCCATCACCTTGTGGCTTTTTGTCTCCACTGGATGGGGCATGTGACATGAAATGTAGAGCTTGGCTCTCTTTTTGGCACTGCAGAGCAAAGACCTGGATGACGGAGACAATGTAGTGGCCACCCTATTGTTGAAGAGGATTGGGGTGGGAGGAACAATTGACAGTGGAGATGGTGCTGGGGGGCACAAAGAAGGAGGTAGGTATGTTCTGTACACACTGTCGCATTATGGACAAAGCTTACAGAGTTTATTATTGCTTTAACTTTTGTGATTGGTTTCAAGTGAGAACCAAAGGGTTTTGGTTTCTTAACTCACATTAAATGTGATTGCCAAGCCTAGTTGTATAAATATGGAAAAAAAGACAGTAGAATGGCTCTTTGTGGCAATAGTTTATATATAATAATCATGTTTCACATCCTAGTTTCAACATAGCCCAAGTAGATTCTAATTCCATACATAAAGTGTCACAGGTAGTCAAAGAACATAAAATCTTATTTCAGAGTAACATCAAAATACAGGGTTGTCTGTTTTTTCTTTTTTTTACGACGCGTTTCGCCAATTTGGTATGTATGATAAAAATATTGTGAAAGTTACTGACAAGATCAACACGATGTCAGTAATTGGTTTATATTGAATCGTCCATATATGAAATATATATATATAAACTTTTTAGGTTGCCATAAATAGCAGTTCTTCTCCCCTCTTTCTTCCATTGAAATTGTTATTCTACAAAGCTCCATTTCTTTGCAGACCAGTGAAGAGGTTGTGAAGACAATGACAGGACTTAAAGTCCCTCTTAACAAAAGGGCAACGAATGTCACAGCTGAAGACGATAAGGGACCAGTAACCATTCCTGATTCTATTGACTACAGGAAGAAAGGTTACGTCTCACCGGTCCGGAACCAGGTAACACTACAATCAGCTTTCATCTAAGATTATTAATGCAGTTCCCAGTGTTTTGGTAAATTACAAAAAGATGATGTTGCATTGAGTAAACAGATACAAAATTTGTCACGCTTCAAATCTGTATGGGTCCACATAATGGCAAAAAATTATGATACACAAAATTGTCAACAGACAACACTTTGAAAGCCTATACAGATCGTCAATTTAGTGTTAACCATAAACGGTGAGTTAAATAAAATGCCTCAGTTGTGTTTGTATGTGCACATTTTTTATCAAACTTTTAAAGACTTAAAAAGCCACCTATGCAATAACACAGTGCAGGTGACAAGTATTCTTTAAAAAGACATAAGAAGTCCTGACACCTAATGTTACCCCAACAGGGCACCAAGATTTTTTTTTGTCCCTGTGGGGAAATACTTTCTACCCTTCACTAGGTATCCCCTTCATTTTGAATCCATTCTTGTGGTTGGGATGGGCTAATAAAAATTAATTTGGAGGTGTGGGATGGGTGGAGATTTTGTCCCCATGCACACCTCAACTCCAAGGTTTATCTATGTGCCTTCTCAGGTTAGTAGGTTTATATGTAGCTTTGCTTCTTGATGGTGCCCTGCTGGTCTTATGATCTGATAATACCAAAATGTGCCAGACAAACTTTGTCCAATTAATAAATAACAAACCTTAAGGCAACCTCTAATAATGTAAACATCATCAATGTTCCTGGCTGTAAAAGACCATGTGTTCCTTGCCTAGGCTTTGAACATTAATGGAACAGCAAAAGACAAATGAATTTATATCTCATGTGTGTACTGCCTCTTCTTGGCTCCTGGTGCTAGTCCTCCATTCTCCAGTTTGAGGTCTACTGTAAGAGGACTATATGTAATTCAAATTTGTCTTTGTCTTTTTAAATAAAATGGGAATCTGATTTGTACGAGCAGATCGTTGTGTAACCTTATTGAATTACTCCTCTGCTGTGATCTACAGGGTTCATGTGGATCATGTTGGGCTTTCAGCTCAGTGGGAGCCTTAGAAGGCCAACTGAAGAAAAAAACAGGGAAAATTGTGGTTCTCAGTCCTCAGAACCTGGTGGACTGTGTGACAAAGAATGACGGATGTGGAGGAGGCTACATGACTAACGCATTTGAGTACGTGAGGGATAACAAAGGCATTGACTCCGAAGCGGCCTATCCCTATGTTGGAGAGGTGAGTAGTGCCAAAACATTAACTGTAATTCCCCAAATGACACCTTGTTCTGCACACATGGGTGAAGAATAGATTTCATATGTAGTACTGTGATCTATCGGCAGATAATTGGGTTCATTTACCCCATGTACAATGTTCATGTTCACGTCCTCCAAAAGGTTGTTTTTGTAACTATGCAACATAATGGGTGGAACTTATACAAAAACCCATTGGTATCCCTTAATTTCTGAACAACAGAATCCCCCCCCCCTCCCATATACTCATCTCCATGACATAAGAGAAGGTCTTTTGCAATCCTGGAAAGGAGAACTACTCAGGGGAGACAATACAGCTTGACATGTTCAGGATCTGAAAACATTTAGCATGCAAAAATCCATATGTTTTTTAAATATGCAATATGTATGGATGAGCATGTCTCTGCCTTTTCTCAGACACTTCTTTATTCTCCAGACTCATGCTTAATGCTTGTTATTCATAGGACCAGACCTGCAACTACACCACAGCAGGCAGAGTTGCTAAATGTAAATCATATAAAGAAGTCCAAAAGGGCAGCGAGAAGGCCCTGAAGAAGGCAGTGGCCACGGTTGGGCCTATCTCAGTGGGTATAGATGCCAGTCTGACCACCTTTCAGTTCTACAGTAAAGGTGAGTTATGGAAAGTGGAGCCATTTCAGCCAATCAAAACTTAGCTTTGATTCTCAAAGGATCCAAGGATTCCAAAGATCAAAATGTGTGCCCGTCATTATTATAAGTTTGTGTGTTAGCAAGAAAGTCCTCCTGTGTTATTTATATGGTGAAGCATTCCAATATTTACATAATCTTCCTAAATTTACCCGTACACTAGGGAAAATACAGTTGAACACCCCATTTCTCTTTCATCTTACAGTAGGGCCCTGTACCTATGCAATGGGACTACTCCCACCATACAGTAGGGTCCCACTTCCACCTCTGCCATAGAGTAAGGCCCTCTACCTATACAGTAGGGCTCCCCATGTACAACTACCCCCCATATAATAGTACAACTCTCCTTCCCCATGCAGCAGGGCCCCGTACTTATACAGTAGGGCTCCCACTTCCACCTCTCCTATACAATAAGGCCTTCTATATAATACATACATTAGGGCTTCCCCCATATAGTTGGACCCCCCCCCCCCCCCTTTATACAATAGTGCAACTTCCTTCTCTATACAAGAAGGCCCTCTACCTATACAGTAGGGCTACCCCCACCATAAATTAGGGCTTCCCAGGTATAGTTG
Source organism: Pyxicephalus adspersus (assembly GCF_032062135.1). NCBI lineage: Eukaryota > Metazoa > Chordata > Amphibia > Anura > Pyxicephalidae > Pyxicephalus > Pyxicephalus adspersus. The sequence continues at coordinate 8,894,678 of NC_092869.1, forward strand.
GATTCCCCCTTCATACAGTAGGGCTCTTCCATTCCCCATTAGGTAAGGCCCTCAACCTATACAGTGGGGCTACCCCCACCATACATTAGGGTTCCCCACATACTGAAAGACTTCCCCCATACAGTTGAACTCCCACTAGATTTCATAGGGCCCTATAATTATACAGTAGAGCTCCCTTCTTCCTCACATACAGAAGGAAGGGCTCCCCCCCTAATTCTGGTCTTGTCTACCCCTTTCAGATCCAAAATATCAACCATGGTGGCCTGTAAAAGTCAGTTTACCCTGCGAAAAAAATCAAAACTTTACAGCTGCTCTTCCTTCTTACCTTGTGTTGAATAACCCCAAACTCGGCTCACATCCAATTACTTGATGCTAAGAGTCCTTTCTACTAAATTTAAAGTTGCTGCCCTATTGACTGAAAACTGAACTCACTACATTCCCAAAATATGTGAGTTCTTTATTGGCATACTTACTCTGGTCAGACTTCACATGACCTACAGTCCCTAATTTGCATATTTATTTACAGGGAAAAAATCTGTTATAGCAGGAAACTCTTGTCTTTTATTTGTTTTGAGATAATTTTAGAGAATCAATGAACCAGCTGAACAAACAGGAAATGAGAAACTACAGGTTACTAAGTATACAGTATATGCAGAAGGTCCCAGCTGCTAGAGTAACAGGGGGAAGTGATACTTTCATTTTTGTTAGGTGAATAGTAATTTTTCATAACAATAATACAAAGTTTTTTGATTATAATTATTAAGTATAGTAACTTACTTAGTAATGACAAGATTGTACCATGGTGCCATCTAGTGGTTAATATAGAGTAAGCAATCAGCATTTAAAAACTTAGTTAAAATGTAATATATTGCTGTTCACTATTTATCTTCCAATAATTTGGATTTAGGTGATCCCCTAATTTCACTGAAGTACCACTGATCCCAGTGCAATTGTAAAAAATGAGACCACAATAAACCATTTCAAAACTTTTCCCACCTTTAATGTGACTTATAACCTCTACAATTTAATTAAAAAACAAACAAATCTGTTAGGAGAAATAATAAAAAATGTACAGTAAGCTGGTTGCATAAATGTGCACATCCTTAAACTAATAATGTGTTGAAGCACCTTTGAATTTAACTACAGCATTCTTGGGTATGTGTCTATCAGCATGGCATATCCTAACTTAGCAATATTGTCCCACTCTTGCATGCAAAAGAAATCAAAATCTGAGATTGCAAGGGCATCCCTTGTGCACAGCCCTCTTCAGGTCACCTGCAGATTTTCAGTTGGATTTAGGTCTGGGCTCTGGCTTTCTTCTGGTGAAGCCATTTTTTGTTGATTTGAATGAATGCTTGGGGTCATTATCGTGTGGATAAGTAAAATTCAACTTCAGATTTCTAGCAGAGGCCTGAAGGTTTTGGGCCAAAAATGACTGGTATTTGGAACTATTCATAATTCCCTCCACCTTGACTTAAAGCCCCAGTTCCAGCTGAAGAAAAGCAACACAACCCAATACATGACACTGCCACCACCATGCTTCATCTTGGGATGGTGTTCTTTTGGTGATGTCTGGCCTATGCGATAGGGTTGCAAAATGGAAGCCTTTTCTTACAGAAAAACATCTTAGCCCAGCTAAAGTTAGTAATAATATACATAAAGTCTCTCAAGAGCATGTGGGAAAATGTGTTATGGTCTGATGAGACAGAGGTTGATTTTTTTGGCCACAATTATAAAAGGTACCTTTGGTGCAAAAACAACACTTTACATTACCAAAAGAATATCACATTTGAAGATGTATAACAATCATTGGTAGAATGACCTGTGATAGGTCATCTGTAGAGAGAGAAAAGCATTTTGTTATGTTAGGAAGTGTAGGATAGGGATTTTAGAATATAAAGATGAAATTATTTTTCCCCTGCCGATGTCTCCTGTTCAGTACCATTAACCCATGCTTTTATTTTCCTACTGCCTATACAGGTGTATATTATGACCCGGAATGTAATGCAGAGGATATTAACCATGCCGTGCTTGCTGTTGGCTATGGGGTACAGAAGAAATCGAAACATTGGATTATTAAGAACAGGTATTTCACCAAGCGCTGGCCAAAAATGTTAAGCACTTTTATCAATTTGATTTTTTAAATGTACTTTTTAATATTGTATATTAAGCCCAACAAAGGACTATCAAGTAGTCGGACTTAAACACTGGTAGGCCATGGCACACATTCGTGCACTGGTAGATGTACAGGATAATACGTGTAAAAAAAGGTTTTTCAGCCTCCTCTGTTTTAAGAAGAAAAGTCCTTGGTTAAGTTTCTTTTTTTTTAGGAAATTATATTGTAGAGACTTTCACCTGCTGGGGAAATGGTGGGTTTGGATCTGGATTTCCAAAAATTCTGGCCATCTGACTATGGGTAACTGGGTGTGCCTGGAGGCCTTGCTAGCCTGATCTGATCCATCACTGGAGTGGGAAAGCACTGGAACCTCCAGTTGTTTTGAGCTTAAATGCTTCAGAAGAAGTTCCTTCTGATGCTTTAGATATGGAGAAACATTCAGTAACTTGAGAACTAGCATAGTTAGTTAGTAACTAACATCCAGCAACTATATTGAGAAGCTGTTTAAAGTCTGGCCATCAGAGTTTGAGTTATTCTACCTTCTCCTGTCCTATCACTGTAGTAGAATATCCTAAAATTCAATAGGTTTTCACTGATCAAGTTCAGAATTCAAAAGTTAAACTGCATTCAAAATGGCCCCAACATCCACTTAGAGGTGGTTGTGATCCCTGTTTGCCCAGGTGCTGCTTCAGCATCAGTTGTAATTACTTGGAGGAGAGGGTCATTTCCCATAACCCCACAAAACAGGGTTACATCCTTATTGATATGATTAGGGCAATATTTCATCCCAGGAATGGTGAAAACTTTAGGGTCAGTCAACCTGCTACTCTTTACCATCAATTCCATAGAGACCAAGGGGTTGAACCTGTTGACAAAATGACCAAGACCTCGCTACTAAATGAAATCTGATCCACTGCTTTGACTACTGAAGGAACAAACCCTACATTGTTGATGGCTGGTAGAGTTATCAGTCATTGTACCATAGCTATGACAAATACTGACCCCAACACCATGAAGTTGGGGGGTTAAATACCACCACTTCCAATAACTCCTTGCCCCTCTTGTCATTGCAACAAAAGTCTTAAGCTGCGTACACACTTCCAATTTTTGTCATTGGAAAGGATCTTTCACGATCCTTTCCAACGACAAGGGAGTGCACGATACATGAACGGTGCTGTACATACAGCACCGTTCATGCTCTATGGAGAGGGGAGGGGGAGAGCGACGGAGTGGCACCCTGCTGCGCGCTCTCCCCCTTCCCTTTCATTAGGATCGGCTGTCGTCCATCGTCCGTGGATCCGGCAGGTCGGTCGTCCGGACGATGGACGACACCGACTGTACACACGGCAGATTTTCGCCCGATAATTGGCCGATGCCGATTATTGGGCGATAAAAATCTGACGTGTGTACGTAGCTTAACTTTCCTGATCTTTATTAGCATTTATGTATGGAAATATAATATATTTCTTTTCTCTCCACAGCTGGGGCGAGGACTGGGGAAATAAAGGTTACATCCTCATGGCCAGAGACAAACAAAACGCTTGCGGCATCGCCAACCTCGCCAGCTACCCCCTAATGTGATCTATTCTATATGTGCATAAAGGACACAGGACAGCTTCACTGGCCATCATCAGTCCTCATCCAACCTCCTCTAAATCATGTCATTAAAATAGCACTTTCTATCCTGCAGGGAATTCACACAAATACATATATGTTTTTACACGTTGCCTTAAATTAGATGTACACCCAATCCCTTTAGTCTCAGAGGAGATTAAAACATGTTAATGTCATTTCAAAAATCATTTGAAGACTGTGAAAACGTGCTTTGGTTTCCATCAGATGTGATTTGCATTTCCATACAAGTCTATTGAAATGCAAAACTTGCTTGATTTAGATTACATGCAGGTGAGAAGGTGGTCAATTGCAGGTTAGATATTACATTTAGAATGTAAAGACAGGCCCCTGTCTTTACATTCTAAATGATTCTAGAAGCATTGTATACTGATGTCGCCAATCCGAGAACAAAGTCCATCCACACAGGCTCCTACATTGAGTTGTATATTCACTTGGTGCAGATCACTTGCTAACTACAATGTCAGACATGCAGAAGGCCGCAGCCCTATACCTGTGGATGACACAAAAACATAAAAATCTGAAACCAAAATCAAGAAACAAATTTTTATTTGCTGAAATGCACCAAAGTTGTCTTTTAAAATCCCAAGTATGCCTACAGCTGCTATACATTGGATGGCATATGGAGTCAGAAGCCAGAACCCTGGCCTTGAATTATAATGATGCTTACCAAGTTCTGGGCCAGAACAGATCTGCATGTAATGTGTTTGTGTGGTTTCTTTTCGGCACACTGGGTTTATCCTAAAACAAGTGCAATGTACACTGGCCTTGGAATATTAACATATACAATAACTGTGGTCACTTTAACCTAATTTTTCATAATTTCGTTGTTTCCTCCAGAGTGACACACTTTTTAAACATTGACTTGTTAGTATGATCAGAATAAGTGGTTTATTCCAGTGTAATTATTTTTTTAGATGGATTGTATGTTTCAGTGCCTATGCAGAATTTTCCATAGAAGTGCTTTTTTTATTCCTCTGTGTGGCATTTTTTAATGTAAATGCGCCAGCTCCACTTGTATCAGTTCCATCAGACCACTGAGCTTTCCCAGGTATTCCAGATTCCACCATAAGTTCCCCTCCCCTACAATCTTCAACATCATTTTTTTTGTAATGAAGAGGCTCTGATCCTCAACAGCGGGACTGCCCCCCATTGTTGAGGGAAGGCATGTCAACCGGTATTGTAAAGGAAGAGGGGCATGTTATGGCCAACCAAGCTGAATGCCTGGATAAGGGTCTTGTTGAAATGTAAAGTGAACCTCATGCTTCCCTTTTTAAATTAACACAGCATATACAGCAATAAGGCACCACCCAGGCATGGTATTAAAAGGATTTAGGTCTTCCATTCATCTGTAGTACCTAACAAATGATCACTGAAATCAGCCTAATTTTAGTGTATTGACCACATTCATGAACAGTGCAGGACACTTTAGCCCCAGAAGAGAAGCAAAACACCACCCTCCCTGAGCGCGGCGGCACAAAAAAGCCATACATACAGAATGATAATACGTTTAATGAGCCTTAAGGATGAAAGGCCAGTCATATAACAATATTGTATGTGTATAAATGAACTGTATGAACACATAGGTAGTATTTAGACTTTTTAACAATTGATTTTTGGGAAAGTAAACTTGGAGTTTCCCATTAAATTAAAACAAAAAAGCATGATTGCTGTGCAGCTTGAATGGTGAATGCCCATAGGGGACACTAAGTAAACCATTTTTTATTTTTTGTTGCATTTGTTTGTAAACTTAAGAGTCTGGTACTCTTGGACTTCAAAATTGTATTGGATATTGATGATTAGTGTTGCTTGAATTTGCCTCAGTTCAGTTCTAGAATTCTTTCGACCGAACAGAGACAAAACATTAGGATTTTTACCATGAACCTGTGTTGGCCCTTCAACACAGCAGACAGCTGCTCCCTGCCACAGTTTAGCTACAAGATTATAACTTGTGTAAAAAAAAACTTTGTGATCAAAAAATGGTAACAAGTAAAATAAAAAATGAATTTCTATTTCTGTGTAATCACTTTTTTTCTGGTGTCTGTTAGGTGTAAGACAAAAAGCATGTTGCCGTTTGTTAAAAAGGTTAAGAACATGGACTTCTCAGTGGTGCTTTTGCTCACTGGTAAACCAACCAGGGGAACAGGGGCCAGAAGGTTGGGAGATGAGGCCCAGATTTTAATATCCACATCAATGCCATTGGTTTGAAAAAAAACATGTCCAACGGGCTAATAGAGGTGATGGAGAGTTGTTCTCAAACGTTTAGCTTTATAGTGTATGCTTAGTGCATTTACCTGTTTTATGTATTGTGCTACAGTATGTCTATTTAGATGTATAGAAAAGGCATAAAAATGTATAAATGAAGTTCATGAAAGATAGTATGTAAGTGAATGTAAGCATATATATACATGCATATAGGTACATAAACAAATATTTATGTTGTGAGGGATTAGATTCAAACGTGCTCGCTGCAAAAAGGTCATTAGGGCTCCAATTCAAATTTCAGGACCCATTTTATTTAGATGAAACAGCAACAAAAAACACCCACAGAAAGCATGTTCCAAGGGTTTTCTGGAAGGGGATCCTTACGGCATGATTGAAAAAACATTAGTTTTAGCCGCCTGGCTTTCTTTACATTGGTCCCACAGACCTTAAATTTGGGAGACTTCCTGGGCTCTCCTCCCATGATACAGGCTACACACAGCCTGTCCACCTGAACCACCTGGCCTAAGGCTGCAACTTCCCTGAGTCTGGAAAAAATGCTCCTTATTATTATTATTATTATTAATAATGGCCAGGTGATCCAGGGCCCTCCTCAGTTTCTGGCCTGGAAAAATGGAGGAGGTCCTTGGCCCCCTCATTCCCTTCCAGGACACTTTAAGCCTGGATCCCAAATAAAGAACTGCAAATATACAGCACAACATTTACTTACATCCTTATCCAGGCCCAACATTCCATAATGCATGATGCCCTTTGAATTTCGCATCCTATGTTTCATTGTACTACAATATATATATATATATATATATATATATATATATATATATATATATATATATATATATATATAAACAGTATGGCAAGCTTTGCTTATCCAACCTAAAAAGTTGTGTTTTTGTAACACATGCAAAATATGTTTCAGTATTTTGAAAGACACACTAATTAATGATCAGTGTAGCATCAGCCAAGAGACAAGGCAATGAGACAAGAGAATGTTAAAGCTCTAGATTCAATTGACTGGGGAACCAACAGTTGTTTCACACGGGTGAAAAATCTTGTCCCAGGCACTTGCAACTCTACAACAAATACCTTGTTGTGTTTATTTAAGCCAACAAGGGTGCCCTCTTTATCAGGTCCTTTAGGAGCCTCTCATTAATGGACTAACTTGAGTTTTTGTGATCTACAACATAGAGGTATAAGCTATCACAATGAGATACCAAACCAATTTTGGACCAATGTGTGTCTCCTATCTGCAAATTTAGATTTGTATATAGTTACTGCATGATGCATAAAAATGTCCAAGAAAATGCTGAAACATAACGACTGCGGAAACCAGAAGCCAGAAGACAACTAGTTCACGGCCTATGTCTACATTAAATGACAGGCTGGCCAGCTGGCCTTATCTGATTTATGTATAATCAAACCAAATGTCAGATGTTCTGGTCTATTTTGCCATCAGCTCAAATGTGAACATCAACACCATTGTTGAATACTAATAAACTGTGCCTTAAAAGCAACCATGAGAGGTTTTTAATAATCATTTCATGATATATGCAATTTTCTGTAAAACTCTTTGATGGCCAGTGTCTCCTACCTCCCAAAACTAATCGTCTGCGTTATAGTTTTCTTCCATCACTTTGGTTAGGGAAGTTATGTCATACCAAGCTACAGGACTATTATGTCCAGCATATAGATCCGAAATCTCACCTTTTCATGAAGGATTGTACCATGTTAAAAACATTGACAAAGGCTGCTCTAAAATGTCTGTGTGTGCTATGGAATTATCAACATCCTCCACTAGAAACACCTAAACTCATTAATCTGAATGGATAGCCACATTTGGTGATAAAAGTGTATCAGTATATTGGTTTTATTTAAAATTGGTATTATGTACACAGGTTTAAGATTACTTATTTTTTTACCATACTGTCCTTTGTACTAGGTGTATACTATAACCTTACCTGCTGTCCTGGGAACATTACCATACAGTTTGGGCAGCTGGCTGGTGTACAGAAAACGGGGCTGACTACTGGCTGATTAAAAACAGGTAAAACGTTTCAGGAGTAACAGAAGTAAAATGTGTATGTAAAAAGCATAAGTAGTATTTACCAATAAAATGTCCACACCACAATGTCTACATGCCACAAAGCTTTATATTAGCCAATTCTGATCTTCAGTCTCTCAGCAGGTTTGAGCTTGAAAAAAAAAAAAAGTATTTTACAGGATACAGCAAGCACCTACCTTGCTCTGCAGAGCTGGGTAGCAGAAATATGTAGTAAAGTAGTGGTTATTGACACTATACCATGGAAATGCTGGGCATTAGATTCTCTGTGATCCTTTACTCACTGTAGGAAAGATACATATAAAAGTTATTCAGCCGTACTTATAAATTCAAGAGCTTCTACTTTTATGTCTGGTTAACATCATATCTGTTGGGGTGTGTTAAGCCTCGTACAGATGGTGTGATGAATACCACGTTAAACAATTGTTTGCAGTGACAGATGAATGAACGAGAGCTGTACACAGAACGTTGTTCTGTTTAATGGAAAAGGCTGTGGGAGAATGAGCGACAACCCAGATATCCTTTTCTCCATAGAAGTACACAATGGTTGTTACGAATCGATCATTTGACATTGGTGGACTGCTGTACACATGTAAGATTTTTTGCGAAGATGAGCACAACCTTGGATGAGACTCATCTGGCATGTGTATGTAGTTTAAGTTAACACAGTTCTGATGCACAGATAAAGTAAAATACCTTGTATTGTACTTTGACCACTGTAATGTGCGTTGTAAAAAATAAAATTATTGCACTTTATTGCACTGCATCACAACATGCAGTACAAAGAGGCCTTATCAACATTCCATATCAACATTCCATTTATTGGTAAATACCACCTGCTTTGAGCAAGTTTCCAGCTGTGTAGAGAAGAAACACAGCATGCTGCTAAAGGTTTTCAAATCAAATCCAAAGCAACTGTAGAGACAGCACAGTTGCTAGCAATGTAAAACTATGGGAGTGAATTTCAAAGGCTTCAAAAAGCAAATGAAGACTAGGCCAGAAGGCAAAATGTAAAAAAATAAAAAGAAAAAAATACTTTACACAACACCTAATTGCTATGGCCTTCAAAAATGATTTCTTGAAGATCTTTCATTGGCCAGACATGTGATCATGTACTTAGGCAGTTGATCACATGATAAATACAGGAAGAGGAGGGGAGATTCAGATCTCAAAGTGGTAGTGCAGGTCAATTGGAAAATATTTTAATAACATCACTACTAAAAGGCAATATTCAATTTCTGTCAGATAGAGATTAAGGGTGTGTGCACCATACTGCTATATTTGTAATACTGTGCATACTTTTGCAGCTGGGGCGAATGTTATGGCGACCAAGGGTACATACAAATGACCAGAAATCAGGACAACCACTGTGGAATTGCTGATTATTGTGTTTATCAATTGTGTAAAACTGGAAATGCTGCATATGGTTTTGTATCTTGCACTTGGCTTGTATTGCAATGAATGGATAAAATTACTCATGTTGTGTTTGCAGTATACTAATGATTTTTTATTATATACGAAATCAAGCAAGAAGGCATAAAGGAGGTGGGTAACAAATCAGAGCATGGTTGGTTTTGTTACAGAGGTTTGAAATGTTTTGGGACTATGACGTTAAAGCCCCACCCCTGTGTCAGTTAAGCCTCACCCACACAGGTAACTAAACCCACATTTTTAAATAGGATTGTGGCTACAAGCGTTGTCACTTCCTTTTCACAAGCCTGTGGATTGTCAATTGATTCATCCCTAGGGATAGGCAGGGAAGCGTCCATTACTTCCTGTTTTTCTTTAGAGTCTTACCAGGTGTCACTGTAGGCATACAAAGCATGTTCCAGTGGTTTCTTGTGTTCCAGAGACGATGTATGTTGATGACATTAAATAATTTATTTGTGCTGCAATTTTTGCAAATGTTTCTAAGTTAAAAATGGAAACTTACCTTAATCTCTCTGTGGAAGGTCTACTTAGAAAAAGAGTGGCATGGAAACATAAGCATTGTGCCCCATTCAAAATGAAGGGAATTTTTTTCATTTGTAAAATGACCATTTAATGTGCACCTGCTGACTAAATGCTGACGTGTAAATAGGTTCATACCCCTGAGAAAGACAATGCATTAGTAGTGAATATGTTAGCAGTGTAATATGTTGGAAAAACTTTGCTATTTGCCAGACATGGCACCAGGTCTCTTTACCACCAATATCCACCTGCAATTAAAAAATACCCTTACCCTGTAAAAATCCTAATTTGCTGGAAAATTTAAAATACCTGCAGCATCATTTTATTGCCCCCTTTAAATCTAAATACATGAGAAAAAGCCCATCATAGTGACAGCCCAATAGGAATGTGTATGTATAAGTGCTGTATGTAACAATATGTAACAATACAAATGAAAAACACACAAAAAATAACTATCAGGCACAAGTAAAAATTCTCATAAAATTATATTATTTCATATAGTATACACATAAAACACTTTACACAAAAGGAAAGTTTCAAAGAAACCAAATGGAGCACAAAGGAAAGCTAAGAGTAAATGAGTTTGTCCTGCGTAAAAGTGTGTAACGTAATACAAGATGGATGATCCGTGTCTATCTTGTCTTCAGGTTATATGTTACAGATAATAAAAAGCGAAGCTTACGCCTGCTCAGGGGCTAACAGCCTCCCTGATTATGTAAAGTGATAGTTGGCCATGGGCCTTTGAAGATTCCTGACAGAAAAGGGGTCTGTAACCCGACGTATCAAGGCAACAACTTTCCTGGAACAGCTACACTTGGATTCCGTACACAAAACTATCTATGGTTTTCCTATTTTAAAAACACGGAATTTACCCTCCGCTTTTGCGGGCATTCAAGTAAAAAATCTGCTACACAAGTTCTGTGTCTTATAATCCTTAGCTGAACTGACGCTGTGGAGAGGTGATTAATTCTGAGAAGTGCTTGAAAGGTGGAAACTAATATTTCTACAATACAAAAGTGATTGTCTTAAAACCCAACTGAAATCATAAAAGTAGACAAGTGGTCAAATGCGGATCTATTTATAAAAGGGAAAACTGTTGGCAAAAACACAACATTGCTTATACACAAATGCCGCCATTTTTCAGTTAAATCCATATCCATAATATGGACCCATTTTCACCACTTTTGGATCTCTTTGCCCTTTACAAAGTGAAAAAAAGTTACTCTATATAGGTAAACAAAGTTCCTAACCGCCACTTTAGAGGTAATATGGTACTGCTATTCTCTATTTTTAAAATCCTGATTGCCAGTGAACAAAATCGGTTACCACTATTAATATTATGGTGCTATAAAAGTGGTAATCAAGTTTCTAAAGTAGAGAACAATTTTCTGTTCTCCATTAGACATTGTACTTAACCTCCATGACCTCAACGTCCATATTACAGAAGCTATGCATTGATTATGAATCCTGAGTAACCTGATTTATTACTCACTGTATTATATTCTATGTGGTCAGATCCACCTCCTTCCTCTCTCTGCAATACAAGCCTGCGTGAGATCACTTGTGCTCTTCCAGCACATAACACTGCAGTGTATAGGCTGGAAAAATCATTTTCACTGAAAGAAAAAATGGTTAGAGGCATTTCCTATAAGATATCAGCCACAGGCCATAACGTGTGGGATTCAGGACAATAAAGGGATAAAAAGCATTAAGATTTCAATTGGGCTTTAAAGTTTCCAAAGCCTCACTTGCAAAGACGGTTTCTATAATGTGGCGTGAGGGTTTCTGAGTAAGTGAAAAAAATCACAGCAACCCATTTTTGTGTATTTTTATAAAATTGTGAGAAAAGTAAGATGTTTTAACCTGCATCTTAACCAGGGTTTTTGGCATCTTTCTACAGGCCCAGGAAATGTTAATCAGAATCTTTTTTTTTCAGACACTCCTGTATTTATCTGAGGTGCAAGATAATGATATCCACTCATAAGCCAAAGCATTAAATTAATAATCTCGTTAAGCATAATATGGTAGACATTCACTATCTCACCTTTGTGTAGTCATTTTATCCCACCACGGGTAGACAGAATGCCTTAGGTAGTAGTAAAGTTAGTTTTATATTTCGCCAAGTATTTTCTCTAGCGAACAAGAATTTCCTGTCCTGACTTTTTTTTTTTTTTTTTTAAAAAGGCACCAACTACAATTGTGATTATCCTACACAAAATGTATCCCTGATTGAGCCTAAAATAATTAATTTTAGGGTCATGTTTAAAAAAAAAAATGAAATGTGTACTGGCAGGTATTGAGGTGTGCTTCGTGTTCCTGGTAGGAAGGTTTAGTATAACAAAAAACTGGTGGCACAACATGTGAGATTTAAAGCTGGTGAGGGCTAGAGAACATTATATTGACATCTCCTGAGTTCACAAGGAAGGCAGTTCTGTGATCTCCTGTGTGTCTTCCTCCCATGCACTGAATTTGAAGACCTTCTCATTTTTCCACTCTTCATACCACAGATGGTTCAGTCAATTCCCTTAATCCAAGGGAGGCAGAGAAACAAGTGGCCTTCATGAAAAAGGGCAGGAAGCTCAGTTTTTAGGCATCTTGGTTCCATTTTATGTGCTGGAAACGCCATCTTTTTACTCCGCAAAAGACTGGAACATGTTGAGTTCAGGAAACTCCTCACCGTTGTAGCTCGAGGTTTGGTCTCCCAGCATGGACAGCATGTCCTAAATAGAAGGAAAAAGAACAACATTGTGAATTTGGACAGGACTTCTATAGGCAGCTGGAAATTATTGACCAACTCTTGAGTCCGATAAATTGGTAAAAATGTTTGAAGGTAGAACTTACAGGAAAAACTTCTGATTGGCTGGCTTGTGGCTGAACATGCGTGTCTGCGGTGTTTGGTCCATGGTGCTGACTCTGCCACTGAGGCCAAACTCCTACTGCATCGGCAGCCCTTGTCTGGAATGGAACCCGTGGCTGTCCTACCTCTGTAGCTGCGAGGACAACAATGGTTAAAGCATTAAAATACATTTTAGCAGCTGACATGTGCATGATGAGATAAAATTCAGCATCCACCTTGGCAGGTGAGCCTGATGCTAGTCTTTCCAGCATCTACCAGAAATTGAGTTAAAAAATATAAAATCTCACTGGCTGCAGTTCAAGGTTACCTAGTTAAAGTATGTAAGTTGTATAGCAATACCAGAATAATAAACTGTGTGTGTCAAAGCAGGTTGCACCAGAGTCTACCCCTAGTAGCTTAGGCTTTCTCTGCAATAAACCCAATCGGGTGCCTCTCATTTGCCACCATCACTGTGTGGGATGAAGTAGGGATGCTTAAGAGCTAACTTTCAAAAAAGCAGTACAGTGCATAGTTTTTGTATAAAATGTTGGTTATTTCTCCCCCAAAATGGATAACCTGACATGCAAAGTAAAAGGTTTTCAGTGGCACAGCTCCTCCTTCCCTTCCAGGAGCTTGGTGGTTTCCAAACACATGCGTAGGCATGTTCTGGTTGTGTTTGATCCTCACATACAGGCATAAAGAAAATCCTGAGTCACATAGGTATTACTCACAAATGGATGAAAAAACACTGCAGCTAAGTAAAAAAAACATTTCACTCCCCTTTGGAGCTCAGGCATACACGAAGTTCCACTAGTAAAGCAACAAAGTTAGAGCTTTTTAAAAACAGATTTTGTAGTTTTTACTAGTCTGCAGTCTCTGGATGTGGTTGTTGTGAAACACCTTTCTTGGTGTGCAGCGAGACAAACATTCTCTTCATAGGTACTGTATGGTTATCTTGACAGAATGTATGTGTGGTGTCTAGACAAAACTGCAGAATAATTACAGCATTCCTAAAAAGATGGCCAGAAAGAAGCTTTCCTTACCAAAGCTGGTGGTCCTGCTGCCTAGGTTAGGATAGGCAGCTCCAGAGGATGTGGAACTCTGGGAAGATAATGAGCTGAAGTTCGCTGGTGCTGTCTGGAAATTGCCCATACCAAATGGTGAAGACTGTGTCTTTGCTGTCTGAAGGAAGAAAAGCACAATATGTTAATACTCTGTTTGCAATCATATCAGCTGAATACAACTTAGCCAAAGATAGAGAATGATAACACTGCTGTGGAGGAAATGTGAATAGTATGGACATGGGCTCTGTCTGCTTTATCACTGTAAAACTGAACCAATACAATGTAGATATACGTGACTGAAAAAAAACAGACTAAATTAGCATTACCAGTTTTCCTTACCTGTGCTGTAAATGATGGCCTTGCCCCTGAACTCCAGTTGGTGCCGCTGACTTGTGTAGGGCTTGTGTGCCTTGATATCTGAGCCAAGATCTGCCCAGCAGAAACAGGCTGCTGGATTATATTGGCTGGAGGCACCATTCCACTATTCCTACAATGAAAAGAAATATTATAAATATCTGTACACTCCAGTGTAAGTTTTCATTCTTTTACTTTCTGTTCCCTTACTCCAAACCAAAGAAAAATGACAATCTGACTTACCTGAAGCTGTCCACAGGACGGGGGGCTGGGGTGAAAGTGCTGGCTTGTGGGAAAAGTTGCTGGTTGCCAGGAACACCACCGGGGTTCAGTGCTTTGTTCTGGTCTGTTATGAGGAAAACATGTTTTAAAAATCCAGCCTACTAAAACTTAAATGTGAATTTAACTATCCCAATCAGTAACCGATTGGTTGAAAGGCCTAAAACACTGCACACGCGTATAATATTACTCCTTTCTAAAAAAAAAAAAAAAAAAAAAAAGTTTGGAGAATTTAATTTGATTTGATTCTTCGTACATGACATTACTGATAAACATATAATTGCTCTGTCCCTCCTCCACCATGCAGTCTTACCTCTTGCTTGCTGTAGAAGGGAGAGTTATCAAGCCCTGTGCTTCTCTTCATACTTCTTCAAAATAAATTACTGAATAATACCAATAAATATATAGCTGCCAAGCTGCTCTGTGACTCACCTGAGTTAATGCCACTGTAGATATCAGCAAACCTGGGTTCTCTCTCCTGTACATAGAGGGAATCTGGTTTCTCCATGGATTTGCTGTGGTCAGCAACTGCTGATGCCACTGGCTGAACTGGAACCTGTTTGTGAAAAAAGAAAATGGATAAGTAAAACAGAAGGTTTCAGTGCACAGGCCAAAGACACAGTTCTTGTTGAGGAAGATGTATTCAGGTTCTCATAATATCTCAGCCCAGTTCCCCCTTTTATTTGTTCAACATTAAAATGTATCTAAGCACAAGACCTGCTGCCAAACCTGAAAGCCGTGAATGGAACTGGGTAAGACCAGCTACAGGCTTGTGAATCAGAAGTTCCATTTCTGAAAGCCATGTCTCCTGCACAACATTTTCTTATCCCACTGTAAAAAAGCAGGCTCAGACTTTGTAAGGGTGACAACTCTGCTCTGAACTTAGAAACAGTGCAGCACTGCTGTTACATGCTGCATTAGGAGGACTTTACTGACTGGATTAGCAGTCATTTTTGTGAGTTTGCAGGCAAACCCTAAAGAGAAAAACTCTAGGTGCAGATGCATTTATGTTGCATGCTGCAGCACGTTTATTCTAATGAGATGCCAGTTTTACTTGCAAGCAAATATGGAACAGCAGACCAGTAAAAATATGAAAGTAGAATAAAAAATGACTCAAATGTAAACAGTGCAACAGCCACTCAAATATGCATCGAAAACGTTCTGTATAAATTAATTAGTCTGAGCTCTCAGACACATTTGCTGTGTTAGCGGTACATCTACTGATTGTATTGTTGTTTGCAGCTGCAATTAATAGGAATTTATTCATCACTGTCAGATACTTAAGATTAAGCAATATATGTATATTTGGGACAACAAAGGCACCGTATATTCAACATTTCTCCATGTCCACAGTTTTTTTAACATATATTCATTCATTATTGGTATCTATAATATAGTTGATGTGAGCAAATGATTAATATAAAAACATTTTATTAAAACATAACAGCATGCACACAAACATGCATGCTCTCTTTAGCATGCCACTAACAGATACATATTATCCTAGACACGTTTCGTGGATTGCCTCCACTTCTTCAGGAGGAGAGAAAAGAATTGAATCATGAAACCAAGGTTCCCTTAGCTAGACAGCTGGAGGGCAGGGAGGGTAGCAAGGACAATATGAGGAATGGGACCATAATTAAGCTGCAAATCCACCTTATTTCCATACAGGTTATCATGGGCATCCAAATGCCTTGTTTGTACAAAATACAAAGAATGACCAGCGCCCACACGCCAGGATGTCCAAATTTCCAACTGTCGTGGCTTCACGATTATATTCTGTTCTCTCCTCCTGAAGAACTGAACACAATGCACAAAACACATAGAGGATAGCATGTCTCTGTTAGTGGCATGCCAATGAGAGCATGCATGTTTGTTTACATGCTGTTATGTTTTAATAAAATGTATATTAATCATTTTTTCACATCAACTCTATTATAGATACCAATAATAAATTATTATGTTAAAAAAAACTGTGAACATTGAGAAATGTTGAATATACGGTGTCTTTAGGTCCCAAATATACATATATTGCTTGAAATACTAAAGTGTTAATCCACATCAGGACGTGGCATGTGATAAATTTGGTAATAATTGTACTTAAGATTAAACCACTTTAATCAATGTGAATACAAAAAAAAGGTATACAGGATTTTTTTTGCCAGCACTTGTCATCGTCGTCATTTATCATTGCAATTATAGGGAGTACCTCACCTGTGTGTGGTTGTAGGTGCCCAGATTATCCCTGCTGTTTACAACATCCAGTTCTGCTTGTGGTGGAGGCTGTTGTCTGCAAGAACAATAAAAGACAATCATGATAAAAGGTTAGATGGACTGTAGCTACTACCTGAGGCAAATAAAATGTGCTTTTTAGTGTGGCTGCACCACAGATGGATCTTAAAAAATAAGGTACCATTGACAATTATAATTAAAATATCCATTGCCATATCGCCCAATAACACACGTTGCATGTGTCAACGCACTAGTCATTATTTAGTGGCACCTCAATCCACTTGCGCTGCAGCGCACATGAATGCTCTACTGTGCACTGTGGCGTGCAGCATTGCCTGGCTTTAAACATTTACCAGGACACCAAGTTATGAATTAGCTATAATGTGCACAGTATAGCTGCAAATTTCAGTTTAGGTTTTCTAAATGTGCTAGCTGCCCTGCTGCTATGCTGAATTTAGTACCTTCTAAGTCACTGACATATTATGGACAACAGAAAAGACCTTACTTTTTCCAGGTCACTATCAAAAAAATACTGATGCTAGAGGATCAGCATCGCAGCCAAGGAACTTGTATTTTCAATCTGCAAAGTCAAAAGTTAACTATTTGTTAACAGAACGTTCAATCCTCAAGAATTACTTTTTACGTCATTTTTTGATGGTGAATGTAGTAATCATAACAGATGTCTTTAAACCCTTGATCTGTATGCCTCCTAATTATGTACTTTTGAATAGCTTCAACAGCAACCTGGGCATACCCAAATCTGGATGCTCCAGTAACCTAGGGCTACCCAGATCTGGGAGTTTCAAACACCAAGTTGTTATTTCTGATCAGAGTTACTGATGAAGTACTTGTGTTTTGTGTGTCAGGACAACAACAGACAGTGAAGAGTGGAAGAATGTCAGTGAAGAATGTAAACTACATTCTGGGCCAACATTGATAACGCTATTCCAGCATTTCCAACACAAAACTCTAGGAGGCAGCCACAGGTAACTCTTACCGACATGTAAATCGAACTTACAACATAACTGTGCACTGCGGAGCTCAAATCCTTTCTACATAGTTAAGAATAGTGGTACATGTGACAGGGAATTTCATAATAAATAATTAAAAAGTTCTAACCTGGCTGTAAGCTGCCCTGGGCCCATTTCCAGAGGGTGGGCAATATTCTGACTTAGTGGAGGTCTTGGCATAGAGCTGGAGAGAGCAGGTCGTGTTTCCTGACTGGTGTTTCTAGGAAAAAGAACAAAGATAGAAAACGTTTTTTTTTTTTAAACATGAGAGGTACCTGTCTGTCATTAAAAGGTTTAACTCCTGAACTTGAAAGACATTACATTAAGTGCTAAACCATTTTTACTAGCCATTCAACAGCTACATTACTTAAAAAAGATCTATTCGCCTGTATTCCCCCTTCTCCTAGGTCACTGGGCCTGATTTATTAAAGCTCTCCAAGGCTGAAAAAGATACACTTTCATCAGTGAGCTGGGTGATCCAGCAAACCTGGAATGGATCTGGCCAAGGATTGAAAACATTTTCAAACAAATAGCAAATGATTTTTAAGAAATCCATTCCAGGTTTGCTGGCTCACACAGCTTCACTGATTAAAGTGTATCCTCACCAGCCATGGGAAGCTTTAATAAATCAGGCCCACTGTGTAACCATGTACATTTTTTAAATCTCACCTGGAAGTCAAGGTCACATGACTACCCAAAAATCATTTTTAATTTCTTAGTTATCTGGGTGTGGGAGATGCTTTCCTCCTACTTTAGAGATATGATCACCAATCACATGTAATTTTAGGCATTCCACCTCCATGCTGAAAATGGAAGCTGTAGTGTGGGGATTTAGCAGGGAAGAGAATGCAACCATTTTTAATCACCCACTGGCAGCAACAACAGTGTCATAACATCTCTAGATACCACAACAACCCAGACATTTTTACACCTTTAATTTAGTAAAGATGAGGATTTTACATCTTGATATAATGTACCTGCCTACACTCCTTTGAAAATGTTGTAGAACTAAGACTAATATTTAGCAAACCAAAACACAACTGCAGGTATTCTGCATTTTCAATGTCTTCTTTTAGTTTTGACCATTCACAAACTCCTGCTTTAAGTAAAAGGTAGGAGAAAGCAGAGCTTTTATTTGAACTTTGTTTATTTCTTTGAACTTTATTTATGCCTAAACTTTCACAGTTCAACATGTTTGGAACACTTTCTTCCCCCTTTACAAAGTTAGAGGTCTTCCTCCCAACAGGATTCTAACAGTAAATCTACTTACTTCACGTTGGTGTTTGTGCAGATTATATACTCTATTTCATCAGAGTATGGGTTCTGAAAGGTAAACGAGCTGGTTCTCATCATCAGCCATTCGCGATTTTTAGACCGGAACCGAAACATGACAGACAGCACTTGGCCTTTTAATTTTACCACCTTGAAGGAGACAAAAAAATAGTAGCTTAGTACATCTTAAACAACAGAAAAAAAAACAAGAAAAAAAAACACATCAATTAGTGAATTACTAATATTACCCAGTAAATGCTGCAATACAATCAGATGGTTGCTTCAATTTACCTTTTATTTTATCAAAATTTAAGTTTTTAGGAGGATATTACAAAAACATTGTTCCTCTGCCCAGATAGGCATATTGTGCTTTCAATTGTGCTTTCAATATGTCTCTTAAGGTTTGTTTTCAGTTTCTTATTCAAGTATTTCAACTATTCTGTTTTATGTCCAGATCCTAATTATTTCCAACCATGCAACATTAAGTCTAAAGTTTTATATCTAATTACCTGTTGAAAACTGTCTCTGAGAAGTTGCTGATCTTCTGGGTGTGCAAACTCCACTATGTCCTTCCCTAGAAGTTCCTAAAGAGAGGAAAACATTTATCAGAATGAGAACATTTACTAGAAAGTCCAAGCTAGTTCACTGTTCTAACATAGACTCGTCACATCTAAGCTCTTCAATACCAGGAGTATATTTAGAGAAGTATCTTCCAATGGAGGAACATTTATTCATAATTCATGGTGTCCATTCACTAGACATTGGGTGAATCTGGCACACAGCAAAAACAGATGGAAGCCCACTGATAACCTTTCTGAAACAAAACCACCTGTGCAGAGTGACATTGACTAAATCAAGTATCTACTCACCTGCGGTTGGTAGCCCACAGTGGCAGCACACCGATGGTCAACAAATGTGAACATGCCATCCACACTGTGACGAGAAATGAACTCTACTGGCTGGCATAAGCTATTCATATCTGTACAATTAGGGGAGCTTGTCACCTGTAAAACAAATAATTCTCATATCTGGCTTGATCCAAACATGTAGCAATAAAACAAGTCAAAGTGCTTTGTAAACAGTGAGACAACGGTCTTACCATTGATGGTGCTGGAAAGACAGAGGTTTGACCGTTCCTATACACTGATTTTTACAATTAATATTGTCCAGGTTAATTATCAGCTGATTAGTTGAACTTTCTGGATTTTTTTTACTTTAAACATAATATAGGAAAATGATATTTTGAGGACATTTTTAGGCTTTCATTAGAATTACTTAACATACATATTTTTGTTTTAAATATTAGTACATAATTGCTTCAAACACAACTTACCTGTAATCTGCCAATGGCCACCAAGCAGAACTTATTGCTCTGTCCAGTTTCCTGGTCATCATCTGGTAAGGAAACACCTAGACACAGAATAACAGGTTTTGATCAAGCTGCTTGGTGCCAATCAAAAATCAACATAATAAAAGACACTTAACGTAATGTAACACAAGTAAAACAGAACCATATATATACCTATGCAGTGAAGCAGGCAAATAAATGCACCCTATGGAACCCAGCCAGATTTATTTTCACTTGGCAGCTTTACACTTACACAGTTTTCTCCATGTCCCGGCACCAGAAGAATGCCGAGAATGAGAAGGTCTCACGGGTCAGCAGAGCAGGGAGAAGTTATCATGAGTTACTGTTCTGCTGACGATCCAAGATATCTCAGTACCTCAGATGGCTTGTCCAGTAGATTTGGTCAGTGAGGAGACAGAAAGCAGCAGCACTACAGATAAGACAAACAGAGGCACTGCAGCAGAGACATACAGAGCAGGCACAACAGCAGAGACACAAAGGTAGTATAGAGGTGACATGCAATGGGGCACTACTAAAGAGACATAGTGGGCAGTGCAGGAGAAAGAAGCAAAAGGGCAGTTTAGGACAGACATGGATCAAGGGCAGTGCTTATAAGACCTGTAACAAGGGGAAGTGTAGGGGTGTGAACACTTTGTGCGTGGACATAAAACCAGGATGTGAATGCTCAGCCTCCTTCTACATCAGAAAAACATGTCTGAGCTCTAGGAAACTGTGGGCCTAGAAAGGGACGTGTTTATGGGCATACATAGCAGGAGCTGAGGCATACATAGAAATACATCTTTACTAAAACAGCACTTTTATATTAAATATGCTTGTGTCATATAATAAGACCAGTATTCACCTAAGCTTTACTTCACAATTGTTACAAACAATAAGTAAAAATGATGTTCTTACTTCTAGATGTAATGACATGCCTACCTGCTGGTGGCCAAGCTTTGATATACCCTGTGCAGTGTACAACCACAAACTGCGGCTCTCCATCCTTAGGTGGACCCAGACCATTTCTGTAACAAAAAGTCAATATAAAAATTAACCAAATAAATAAAGTCATAGAAAAATATTACAACATGGGTGATGGAAAATGCAGGTTGTTAAGGTCTTTTACCTGCATCTGTTCCTCATAAAACTGAGCCTGTTCATGGAGGCAGGATCAACTGAAGTGTTTCCACACCTGAAGGAGGTAAAAAAAACATTCACAAAGCTTGGAAAAGCCCTGGACTGAATACACAACCAACATACAGTATACGTACAGTACCCCTGGCACCCCCTTCCCACCACCAAGGTACACTCCTAACTGTGCGTTAAGTAGAAATCTCCAAAGCAGAACTCCAGGCATAGCAATAATATGTGGTCAGTGCAGGTGAATATCTAACATCAGTACAGGTATCCTATGATGTTGTTTAGTGATCCACTGTGTCAGATAACCAATAGACTAAATGCTAATGACCACTCCTGTATACCTAATGTATGCCAGCGAAGGAATTGTATTCTCTAGAAAGGGTTTAGTAGCTGAACTGAAATTAACATGAACATTGAAAAAAACGAAGAAGAAGAAATGTGCTATGTCTCCTTTGCAATAAAAGCATTTTTACTGCCTGTTCACAATCTTTTTTTGAATGCACACTGAGTTGCACATCTGCAGCTAAGTGTGCATTCTCGGCAAACCTCAATGACCAGAATCAGTCAACTCCTGTGTGCATGTGAAGGAGTAATGTCATCCTGGCTGGACCAATCAAGATAGAAAATGGACCAATCAAAGAAAATCCTGAACCCCGAAAGAAGACCAGACAAAGAAGCTGCAGAGAGAGCTAGGGTCATCAAATTCCGAATCTGTTGGCTTGGTTTATTTCTTCCTCATTACATTTTCTGTGCTGTCTATCCTATTACTCCTATCTTTTCCTGATTTTCTATAATGGATCTTGCTGATATTATTAAAGTCAATTTTAAGAAAGTCGTAAAGAGCACTAATGTGCATAAATTAATTAGTAAGCGTCTGTAATAGCAGTGATGTTCGGCCATTAAATGTAAAGTTTCTTCAGTCTCCTACATCTCCTATAAAATGTTCTCCTATATATGTGTTTTTACAGTCCTTTACTTGGGAGTTTGGAGGAGAAGAAAACACTTACCTCATCCTACAGATAAATGACCTCCGGGAACCCATACACATCCTCATTGAGGACTGCTGACCCTCCTTCTTTACTGTGCCGGTTTTTAAATCCAAGATGCGGCCTGCAGGTAAACAGGCAGTCATATTAAACACTGCCCAGGCAATAACCTCATGTGAATCAGATAATTAGAATGATTGTAACTTACCTGTCATTGCATTCTCTGCTGTAGATAATTGCTCTCGCAGCTTGTCCACATCATCTGGATGGACCTGGTCATACAAGGTGCTCCCAAACCACTCTGACTGAGGCTGATTGAGAACTGGCGTCACTGAATCAGACACGTAGACAATCCGACCAGTCTCACAGGACACCACAAACAAGAAGCCATCTGCAGCTTCTAAGATAAGATGCTTCAACTCCTGCACATGAAAAACAGCAGAAAATTAAACTAAATGTCCCAGCATTATAAAAGGAAATCTGTACTGAAACAACACAGAAGCCATCATTGCTGCAATTCTTCCTAAAACACTTTTTTAAAGACACAGAGACACTGACCTGACAAGTAAGCGGGTTGATTAACCCTCAGTTAGATCACTGGTCATTAGTAGGGCAACTCTAACATTAGGAAGTGTAGCCCTGCCAATACTAATAAGGCTGCCAGCAACAGGAAACATGGTGCATTTGTAGGGCATTTGGAGTCAATAACTGAAAGAACAGCAACAGCAAGGAGCCTACAGTCAAAACTGGAGGTCATTTGCCCTATGGCTGCCTTTTTTTGGGACATAAAACATAAAAAGTAAATGTTTTGTGGAAGCTATCTGTATGTGGATTGCTTTAGTACAATGGGGGTGCCATTCAAACTGAATGGCACCACAACACATTATGCCTTTTACCGTGTGTGTAAGAACATTGTAAATGGGCTCTAAGTGAGAAGTTCTCTTTGAGATGTCCTTTCACTTCCAGATTTGTTTATGGGGCAGGAATTTAGGTAACGTCCGCTGTTAAAATATGTAGGGCCAGGGCAGTGGTCAGGGCTAATCTTCAGGGAGTCATATGTACTCGTATTGCCACTGCTAGCTTACTGTGTGAATAATTGACTGGAGCTGCTGTTTATCAATTGCCGAGAGCCACCCCCTATGACACTGCAACCTTAGTACAGGAAAGGGAAGGCATGCGGTATATGAAGTGTGCATTTGAATGGGCACAGGAACAAGATAGCATGAGGAACATTGCTGATGAGCTGCCCAGATAAACTTGTCACCCCAAACCCAGGATAAGAAGGAAACTGGCATGGTCACCAGGTAAATTATCAGAAATGATAAACCGATATATTAAAAAAAAGGTTTGCATAAAAAAAAACAATTTTCAGGAGTAATCCATTTTTGTGATTTTATTTAACGTAAAGGTGCGGAGTATGTCATTTAGTTCAATATTAGGGACAATGGAACCATTTCCAGACATTTTATCAGCTGGCAAGAATACCTTGATCGACCTACAGTTTAGTGAAAATGTTCTCAGCTACTGATCCAGGCACACAGAGGTGAGACTGGGGTACAATGTTAAATGCTTTATTCACTACACACATTTCCAACGATCATCTGTAATAAGGAGAATTAAAGGATTAAGATTCCACCAGCACAGGAGAGATCACTTCTACCACAGATAACCTCTGCCCTCCACTGCACAAAACTACATAAGGGATTTAGTTGATTGCATTCTTGTTTTAAAGGAATAGGATCAAGTATTAAATTAAAATAAGTACTAACTATCAAATCAGACATATCTTACACCCAATTGAGCGGAGGTTGCTCTCCTTTGCTGAACTAAATGATAGAGTAGAACTACCACGCACCTCCTTTTATGCTTATCTCCAAATAAGACACTATATTTTGTCGCTCCAACCCACAGCCACCTTTCAGGCTCTTACTGCATTCGAAAGACTATGCATGGAAGGCCCTGTTTCCCAATGTAGACCCCATGTGCTGGAGGTGCAGAAACCATAGAGGCACGATTGAACACATATTTTGGTTCTGTCCCCTCATTCAAGGGTATTGGTCAAGGGTCAATGACCTAATATCGGCCGTGGTTCAGCTACCTGTACCATTAGATCCTCTATCTCATCTCTTGGGTCACCCATCCCAATACTACTACATGTATCTAGAAAATTGGCAACTCATATATTAGTTGCAGCACGAACATTGATCCCCTCCAGATGGAAGACGACCTTGCCTCCTTCCATGGAAAATCTTTACGCACGGATCCAAGAGATTCGTCTAATGGAGTATCTTACAGCACTCCTTAGAAACACAGTGGCTAAATTTGAAATGGTTTGGGAGGCATGGGATCGCTATTATGTTGATCAGCCCAGTTAGTGCCCCCAGCTTCTCTCTGATTTACTAATGTCACACTACCCTTTCTTTGTTCTTTTTGCCTCTACCATTTAAGATGTTTATATTATGTGTTATGTCTAGAAAACGGGTTATTGCACCTTGAAATTCAGTAATGATTTGTTACGCTGGAAAATGTTATTTCCCTTTTGTGTACCACCCTTTTCCTTTTTGTATCCCGTTAAAATCTTTCAATAAAAATACAATTTCAAAAAAAAAAAATAAGTACTAACCAAATAAGTTTTCTAACACCACTGAATTTTTTAAAAGTATTACATGAGCTTGTTTCCTCTGAAACATAAATCAAAATTAAAATCTGGTAAAGCTAAATTTTAATCTTCCTAAAGTTTGCCTTTCCCTGAAATCCAACAAAAGAAAGGAAGAAGGGACTGGAAAATGCTGGATGTCTCTCAGACAAGAAGTAAGGGAGCTCTAAACCTTTCCAGTACAGGAGAGAAAATGATGGTAAGGCTTTAAATCATCTTGGATTTATTTCACCTTTCTCGAGCTTAACATATTCAAAAACAAAGCACACCTTCCTATGTACAAATCATTTTTTGCAGTTAAAAAATTTTAGTTGCTTTTCTGACATTTTTATTAGATTCTTAAAAGTTATAACCCACCTGATCAGTCAAGAAGGATGGCTTATAGGTACCATCTGTGGGAGTGTTGCCTGTGCCTCTTAGAGACTTCATATGTGACACAGCCATTCGTAAAATGGTGAGCTTGTCTGGCTTACGTGCCAGGGCACTGCAGGTGGGCACCATGTCAGACAGTTCTGTGATGTATGCTGTCATTTTATTTCTTCGCCTCCGCTCTATCTCGCTGTGGTTCTCCCTATAGAGGGACACAATGGAAACTGGTTATCATTAAGTCAACAACTATAGAATTTGTAGGAGAGAAAGACTGTTAGAATGTCTGTGTCTTCTGTGTTATGTGCGGACACCATGCCATCATGCCAACCATGCATTTCAGAAAATGGAGAAAAAGGAACAAGAGTAACAGACCAGATTCTTTCATTTGCATGGTATAAGATCAGCATCCGTTGGTCCAGGATACCGGGATAAGTGGCTAATAACACATACAGAAAATTAAAGCACTGTACAAACACCTTTGCTATCAGGGTGGCTAGAGGTATGGAAACCTTTCTTTGGCCATCTTGCTCCTCCAATGACCTACTAATGACTTCTCCACTCATAACCTTGTCACAAGCATGGCTCCAAGACTTTTTAAAGCTGCCCCAACTCTCTGGAATGGTCTTCCTCGTCCTATATGGCTTGCTCCTACTTTCTGCTCCTTTAAAAGAACCCTCCAAACCCATCTTTACAAACTTACCTACCCATCTTCTTCTGTCTTTTATAACCCTCATTATTTCCCCCCATTTCATATCCCCCTCACCCATTGTGTGGTACTTCCCCCACTTCCTAGATTGCAGTCTCTTTGGGACGGGGTCCTTTCTAAATCACTGCCTGTACTTGTTTGTCATTTGCAACCCCTATTTAATGTACAGCTCTGCATAATATGTTGGTGCTATATAAATCCTGTTTATTATTATTATTATTAATAATAAAAATAATAATAATAATATTAATTGCCCCAACACTTCACCCATTATGAAAAAATTTCTGGTGAGAACACTGCTATGTAGCATGTCGAGGAGACAGAATAAGGGTTCGCTAATGTGCTCCGGACAACAGCAATCATTTAATGGCACATTGGATACTGATGAGAAATCTTGGAGTGCAGAGATGGCATTAAACAGGCAGCTATTTTTAATCATGACTATAAGGCATAGAGAAGATAAATACAAAACCTCCAACATAAAGACTGAGTAAGGAAAATTTTAATTTGTCATTCAAATTGAAAACAGGAAATATTCATGGAGCAGTTTTGTGTTAAATGTGAATCCACAAAGTACAAATGCTACTTGTTTGTGAGTAGAGGAGATTATCAGCCCAGACACAGAACAGGGGGCGGCCCAGCAGACACACTGGAAATGCAGGGTCAGCAATACAGGAAAGTTGTATACACATGCCTACGGGGTAGGATTATGTTGCACTAGAAAGTAATAAAGGGTAAAGTTCTGTCAGCTGCTCTAGCAACTTTTTTTACAGTACTTCTGTAAGAAAGGAAATTGGTAGGATTTCTAAATGTGCAAGTGCACTATAAAATCTACCCAAACTGCCTATCAATTGGTTGCCCATTGTATGCCAATGATTCTAAACAACATGATTAGCAGCTTACTAAAAAGTAAACAGGTGCTCACCTAACTGCCCCAATTCCCACTATTTACTGTTGGCTTCTCTGCACCATTCAATAAGTTATCACGTCACTGCCTACTTTTGCTCCCACCATGGATTCCTGGGAGCAGAACTGTCACACCTGAGCGCTATCGTGTGCAGAGGTGTAAGAATAGTAACCTGCGCCAATTAGGCCGCTTATACTGCCATACAATATTAGAATTATGCAAAATACAATCGAAAGCCCCTTCATCTCTTGGGGAATATTGATTGCTTTGTCGCCATGCACAAATTGTTCTGGAACAGATTTCAGCAAAAATCCCACCAAAAATCTATTGGAGCACTGACACCTCTAGTTTTGTTCCACTTGAAGGGGTACAAAGCTATGCAGATGTCAGCATCCTGCCAGCGGTTGATCGATAGACAGAACGGCTTTTCCCATCAACATTCCACCCAAGTTTACAGCCAAAAAAAGCGGTCTTTTTTTCTTATAATGAAATTGATCATTAGATAGATTGGATTAGGGGCACGGTTAAAAGACCAGAATGCTTTGCGCCTCTTACTGTACCCTATAGGGAGAAGCAAGGATAAGGCTTGAGTGGATGAGCCCAGCCAGTAAGTGCCAAGTACAGCCCAACGTACCCAGGTTAAAGAGACCCTGTCACCAACTTAAAAACTACAGATATGCAATACAGAAAAATCCAAGTATTTTATTGCTAACTTGCAGTGTCTTTCTTTTACTTGCTCGAAAATGTGCCTACTCCAGGAAGTGGAGAAAACAGCATGTCAATGTACAATATATGTTTATATTTCAAGTCTTCGACTGCGTGTGAAGGTAACAGAGAGAAGTGTGTACTTTGTGATTTTATTATATTTTGGAATAGTCGATGAATAATTATTAGTATAATGTTTCCTGTTTCTATAGCAACCCTAAAATACCATTTAGAAAGTTTGTGATGTCTCATTATACAATCTTCACTCTATCTGCAACAGATCTGCCTTCAATACAAGGGCCCATCTGAACAATCCGAGGAATTTGGATTTAATCAGGCAGGCAGCAAAAAAACTGCTGGTAATTCCTAAAGACCCAGGTAAGAGGTTTACACAACTCTACCTGAATAGATATTCACTTCTGCAATTAACAGTCCTGTTCCTCCTCCAATTCGTAAATGGACAGTGATAGAAGTAGCAGAATGAGTTTCTTACTCTTATAATTTGCACTGCATTACAACTGGGGTTGCACAAACATATTTTAGGGAAAATTTATACATAC
This sequence comes from Pyxicephalus adspersus, assembly GCF_032062135.1. Lineage (NCBI taxonomy): Eukaryota > Metazoa > Chordata > Amphibia > Anura > Pyxicephalidae > Pyxicephalus > Pyxicephalus adspersus. The sequence goes on from NC_092869.1 coordinate 8,923,082, forward strand.
AAAGCTGCATTTTGTGCTTTTCATATGCCTGGAGTTCATCTTTAGGCTGCATTAATAATTAAGTTGTGTTACCAGAATAAAGACAGCGCCCAAATGATATCAATAGCAAAACTTAAAATCACCCTAACCCCCCTCCCCACCACCATAATTCCCAAAATGTATGTTTAAAAAAAAAAAAGGGGGGGGGGGGGGGGGGCACTCCAAGACTAAAGCTGCGTACACACGTCCAATTTTTATCGTTGGAAATGAACGACGAACGAACGACGAACGATCGATTGGTCAAAAATCGTTCGTAAAAAAAGTAACCAACGACGCCGACGAACGAGAATAGTCGCTGGAAATGAACGACCGGACCGGCGGATCGGATTGGACGACGATCGTTTACCATCTATCGTGTGTACGGTCGTTCATTGATCGTCCATGGTCTGAGCATGCGTGATGAACGAACGTTCGTTCACTTCCTGTCGTGCACGTCACTTCCTGTATCGCTCAAACGATCGCATCTATTGTGTGTACAATATCTGCGAACGATCGTGTCGTTATCTGCATGTACAGGATCGGTGCTATACGATCGTTCGCCGATATCGTGCAGGATCGTTCGTCGTTCGTTTACCAACGATAATTATTGGAAGTGTGTACGTAGCTTTAAGGTTACATAGTTTCATAGTTACATAATAGGTTAGGCTGAAAAAAGCCTAGGGAAAGAAAAATATCACAGATATAAAACAGGAAGGCGAAAATAAACCCTGGTACAATTTGCTTCAACAGGAAAAAAAAATGTCCTTCTTGATTCCATGAGGCAAGCATCCAGCTTTTTCTTAAAGCAATCTATAGTAGTTGCTGAAACTACTTCCTTAGGGAGACGATTCCACATTTTCACAGACCTTACAGTGAAGAATCCCTTCCTTATCCAGAGCTTAAACTTCTTTTCCTCCAGATGCAAAGAGTGCCCTCTTGTTCTTTGTAATGATTTCAAAGTGAATAATGGAGAAGAGAGTTCTCTATATGGACCATTTATATATTTATACAGGGTGATCATATCCCCCCTTATATGTCTCGTTTAATTGATTTAGTTGCCCTTCTCTGCACTCTCTCCAATTCCAATGTCCTTTTTGTGAACTGGTGCCCAAAACTGGACTGCATATTCCAGATGTGGTCTGACCAATGCTTTGTACAGGGCCAGGATTATGACTCCATCTCTGCAGTCTATTCTTCTTTTAATACAAGAAAGTACTTTACTAGCTTTAGATATTGCAGCTTGGCATTGCATGCTGTTTTTAAGTCTATGATCTACCAGAACCCCAAGATCCTTTTCCATTTCTGACTCCCCCAAATGTATTCCCCCTAGACAGTATAAATCATGCATGTTGTCAGCTCCCAAGTGCATTACTTTACATTTATGGTGCAAATGTACAAAAGAACCAACAAAAGGCCAGTTTGAAAACGCAAAGGCCCTCTGCCTGTTTCCTTTACTTGCCCACTGATCTATACCCAACCCAAGTAGAAAACTCCTACAGAAATGCCAACTAGATGTGGTCAGAGGTTACGGAAGACTACAGGCCTGCTCTCACGTATCACAGCTTGGGCCTGGCTACTGGCCATTTAGGCACCCGGTGCTAAATGACAGGAGGAGGAGAGCAGGACATTGCGACCCCAAGTATTTAACTTCATTCCTGTAGAGTAGTGAAGAGGTAAGGGGAACATTTAAATGAAATTGCATGGGCAACACGCAAGTACCAAACACAAAACAGCTGCCTACATAACGGGTATTGTATGATGAACAATTGTTTTAGCTCTTTATGATTTATCTGAGCTGTGGTTTCATACAGAAAGAATAAAAGTAATATCAGAAAGAGATAATAGCGGAGGTCATTCATGCCATACATGCCACTTAGTGTATTAAGCTGCTGAGTCTTAACATACAGGCTGTGATAAAAGTCAGGACAGAAAGAAAGATGAAAGCCAAGGCAAGCGGAAGCATTAACCAGCGCTGCTTGCAATGCTCCTGCTCCTACCTTGCAAGTCTTTCCTTATCCGCTGAACTCTGCTCATCGTCTGACCTGGAAACAAAACCAACCAGCTCAGCTGAGAGGACATTGCCGATTGGGTGCTTGGTTACCTCAATGTACAGCTCACTTATTAAGTAGGAACGTTTTCCAGCTTAACATATGAATACAAATAAAAAAGGAGGACCCAGAAAAATGCCAAACTGAACGGACTTCTTTAAAGTGAAACAAACTCTAAAAATGAAAATCTGCAACCAGACAGGTCCTTTATTGCAAAAGGGACAAGACAATATCCTTTCTGCAATCAAATAAATGTACCTGCTAATCGCAAAATTTTATTTACACTCACCTGTCCTTGCTTAGCCGAGTTCGCCTTCTTTGTCCCCTGGACACAGGCTGGGCAAGAATGACATAACTGCTGCGTATGCGCACATGAGTTTATGGGCTTCCGGCAGCCCTGGAGGTTACCAGGATACCCATAATATTCTGGCATGTGCAGCTCAGTGTTGTTTAAAGAAGAAAAAAAAAAGTTCGCTAACAGGTGTTTGCAATGTTTTCATGTTTGCAATTGCCAAGTCTAGAACTTTAGTTCCACTTTAAAAGGCAGAAAAAGAAACTAGTTTAGCCATTAATCTAATCTATATTAACAAACATTTGTAGACAACTGACCAACAAACCTACACTATATCACCAAGGTACGTGGAGAAACCTCCAAATGACCAAGTTCAGGCGTTACCAGTGAAGAGAACTGTTGATACTGCAACATGCAAAGATATTTTAGCCAACTGTACACTTCTAACCTTGTAGCAACAGGGTGAGGAAAATCTTTTTCCGTTCTAGTATGATTGTGCTCATGTGCAGAAAGTCAGCTCTATAAAGACATTGGGCCTGATTTATTAAAGCTCTTCCAAGATTGGAGAAGACAGACTATCATGGTAAGGACCTGGATGTTCCAAAAAACCTGTAATGGATTTGGTCTGGTCAACTATAAGCAAAAGGGTTTTAAGAAATCAATTCCAGGTTTGCTTTATCCCCAAGGTTCTTCCATAATAGTCCACTGTTTTAGGAGTATGGAGAAACTCGAATAGCCTGCATAGAGCCCTGAACTCAACCAGACTGAACAACTATGGGATAAACCAGAAGGCCTATATAGTGAGTATCAGTGTCTCTCAAATGCTCATGGGGCTAACCCCATACCACTGCCCATAGTTTGGAACTGGATGTCCAACAGCTCTGATGGTGGTTGGATATTCGAAATGGTAACCACACAATAATGGCCTTCGGCTGAGGTGCAACCGGGGGAGATTGACAATCTTTCCACCCTGTATACACAATGGGCAGTCTTGTTTCTTGCCTGCTCTGTAATGAGTGAGCTACAGGATGTCTTGTCAATGCTAGCCACGTATTAGCCCCATCCTTTAACCCACAAGCATGCATGGCAGAAGCATAAATGTCTCATGTCTATGATGTTTATCAGGAAACTGATGCAACTTTTTTTTTCTCAAACTTACAGCCCCTCAGGAGATTAGGGAGTAGTACTGCCAGTCATTTAGGGTTCTATTGCTTTCCAGAGAAGAGAGAAAATCTGCTAACGGAGGAGGACACACACATAACCTGATTAGTGTAAATGGCTATGTGTTTTGGGTTCAGCTTTAAGCCACCAACAATCAGCCCTAATATCTAGTTCATAACATATGGGACACCAGAATATTTCTCTGACGTTGTAGCAGAAACAGATGCTGCAATACGAAGAAATGTTGCTTACTGGAAAAACAACAAACCACCCTTGTCACAGGCATCTGGATGACCCAAGCGCAGGATATTACATAACATTTAATCCTAGACTGAATCAACAACCTCTGATTAAAAGATTATAATGAAGAAACCTTTCTTTACATAACTATTAACAGACTGCAGAGTAACACTGGGAAAGATAAATACCCTTTAATCTGGCCTAAGATTATAGAAAAAAGGAAAAACAAATTGCAGAAACAGCAATGTTAGGAGAAATCATTACAAACTAGTAAAACTAGTAAAGTTTTCCTGATCATAACATAAACCAAACTGCTATCAGAAAACAAACATTTTGCTGACCCTGGGATTGCTAGCAAACTCTCTAAAGGAATATTTAGAGCAGATTTTCCCAACCTTTTTAACATGGGGGATCCCTTGAAATTACTTGAAGGTCTTTGGAGAACCCCTTCTATATGTACTTTATCCACAGCTCAGTGTATATTAGCCTATGCGGAAGAATGTCACCCTTACTGATCCAAAAAATCATCTTTTAAACTGACCCGAGAGACACAAATTGCTCAAGGAACCCATAGCAACCTGAGAAAGAACCCTAGGATACCAATGAACCCTGGTAAAGAAACACTAATTTAGAGAGGAATCAGGCGTTTGAAAAAAAATATCTTACCCAGAGAGAATACAAAGGAGAGCAAACCTGCCTCCACCTACACAAAATGAACCTCAAAAAATTCACAGACCAAATATACAAAAAAGCAAAAGAGACCAAGTAATAGACCCAGCCCCTGCCACCCACAATCAAAAGTACAACTTCTTTTGTTACAGTATTACAACAGTTCGAACTTGTCAGCAGAATATAATAAATGTTTAGTATGCGAATAAAAACAGAAATCTATATATATCCTCTATTACATTTTTATTTTTTATAAATATTCAACTTTTTCATAAATTTAAAATATGGATTGAAAAAGCAAAGCTAACCAAAATCAATGATATGATTCATTAAGGACTAAGGAGATAAACTCAATAGACCTACTATTACTATACAAAATCTGTAGCTCTCCATCAGGTCAGACCAGACCCATAGAATTGCACTGATAGAGAGAAGTTGTGAAGCACAATTACAAAGGATAAAAACCAGAGCCTGCATATGATAGGATAAAAATGTCTGGTTTTATGTTTACTGATCATTACCAATTATATTGGCAAGGGTTTGAAAACTACCACTAACTAATGAGATTTATTTATAATGTGCACATCATAAATAATTCACATTAGGTTTTTGAATGGGTAACGTGCACATATAACTTTTTTTTTTTTTTTTTTTTTGCATTTAGTACCTAACACAAAGATTTCTGTAGTTATACTGACAATGCCTTTACCACCTCTTCCCTCGAGAATGATGGTGTCTTTCTTGTTCCGGCATCATTCTGGGTCTGGCTCTTCCCTCGAGAATGATGGTGTCTTTCTTGTTCCGGCATCATTCTGGGTCCTCATCTACTTCCTGAGATTCTGGGCTTGATTTATTAAAGCACCACAAGGCAGGAGAGGATTCACTTTCATGAGTAAACCTGGGGGATCCAGTAAACCTGGAATGGATTTCTTAAAAGTCATTTGCTATTTTCTAGCAAGTATTTTCAATCCTGCACCAAATCCATTCCAGGTTTTCTGCATCACCCTGATAAAAGTATATTTTCTCCAGCCTTGGATAGCTTTAATAATTCAGGCTTTCTGGCTGGACACCACAATCATATGGAGCAGTTCCTGGCACAGTTTTCGCACAGATCAACTCCTGCTGCAGTCCCTTACCTTGTGGACTGACACAAAGTTACAGAGTTTCAATATAGCAATCTAATATTTGAGGGGGAAAGAAGACTGAGGAAATGAGTCCTCCTGTCTGCAAAAGATTGATGACATCATCTGATTCTAAGCGCTGGACTGAAATCTGATTTAAAATGATAGATCAAAGTGAAGTGAATCCTGGCAAACAAAGTTGATGCTGCACATGCTCAGCTAAGCTTTTTGCTAGAAACTCGGAGCGATCAGGCAGGTAGGAGGGACATTACCTGTCCCTTTCTGTGATAATGACCTGCTTGATCATGTATTCTTGAAAGTGGAACTTTAGTCTACTCTGTGCTGCTCATATTTAGATGTATTCCCCAAACTACCCATAGTTCCTTTTTAAAAATTGCCTTCTGAATCCTGCGCCAACCCTATTTTATGCTTTGTATCTGCTGTACTCTGCAGCTGCTTTATGTAGAGCACATTAGACAGAGGTAGATTGGGAAATGCACAAACCAAACTCAATTAAAAACCAATTATCTAACCAGGAGGGTTCCTGCAAACACTCACCCACATACAGCTTGCTGGTGCTAGCTGGAAGTTGCACAAATGATATCTTTCTGCAGGCAATCTACATTACCAAGTCATCAAAGCTGTAAACTGTCATGACTTACCTTGCAAACCTCTCCTTGTCATTCGGAAGCTGATCATCATCACACCTGGAATACACAAGACATACGAGTTCATTAAACATTTTAGGCGTTGAGTTTCTAAGACCACCAATGGATAAAACATAGCAGTCTTCTATCAGAAATGTTTACATTTTTATTTTAGGATAATTCTTGAAGCAGACTGATGTTTCCAGAAGTTATAATTTTTCTATTGTAACAGCACGCTTTCAGGGCTCATTCAGACCTCACCATTGCAGCATTGCTTTTCATTACCTGCAAATGGCAATTCAAATCAGTGTGAAGTAGTTAATATGTGATATTACACACTGCAACATATAAGAGAAGTGTGAATCCAGCCTAGATCTTTTTTGCTGTCCGAACCACTTAAGTGTTCCACCCAACCCCTTTTAGCCGGGCGCACCACCTGGCCCTTTTTGGCTGCCACCCGCCTACAATTTCTTACCACCTGGCTTTAAAACAAATCCGGCTTGAGCTTTGCACTTGAACTGCAGTTGCCATGTTTGCCCTTTCTCCTTGACCTACAGTAACCCCCCCCCCCCCCAGATTTAAATTGAGATCTCAAGGGTAGCTGTTCCTGTTTGCTTGCATTCCAGCAATGTAGTAAACATGCCTGCAAATCACAATTTCATAGACTTTATTGGGACTGTCTCTGCTCAAGAAACAACCCAAAGGAATCCACAAGGCCAAAATGTTCAAGTTCAATGTTCATCTACTATGGCTATAGAAAACAAGGGAATTGTCAGCCTTGAAATCTCGAAAAAGACTTTATCACTTTGCCCTGCATAGGTAATGTGTCATGGTCTCTTTAACACACCTTTAAATGTATGAATTTCCCAAAAATAAACTTCTCTTATTTGCTCTGCTAGATAGAACCATTGGAAGCATTTTGTTATACACATTTAAATGCAAAATATTTTTGATCCAATCAGAAATCTTGTGGGCTTCCTGTGCAGAAAGAGGGGTTATGGGAATTAAAAGTAGAGGGGAGTGGAGGAGCAGGGAGTTCTGTGTTCTTCCATCAGGAATAAAGTAGCCGGGGCTCACTCCACATGCATAATAATTCAGTGATTTGTTGTCATGTCAAAGGGATAGGTAGACCCAGACTACATTTCGTGCACATTAACAGTTAGTTTTCTACACTTGCAGCTTGTTTTAATGGATACAACATGGCAATGTGCACAAATTCCACAAATTTTAAACAAAGCAATTGTGACCCATATTAGAACCATTATTTATATATCCAATTAGATGTGCAATTTTCAGTTTTGTATCCTTCTAATGTGGTAAAGGGGAAATAGATATTGTTAGCAGCGCTGCCCATTAGGATGGCCATATGTGCTTCATGCTTATGGAAAAACACTTCACCATACAAGAGTATGCTACAGCTACCGACAATGGGTTGCATGTAGGAGGGTGTCAAGCTCTGTGAGCCTGATTCCTGGAAATGTAAAGCCTTATCAGAAAGTCCAGAAATGCAGTACAATGCAGGCTTGGTTGTGGGTCAAGCTTGAAAAAAAAAACCCTACACAAAATAATCAGCTTTATTTATCAAAGCCTTTGCAGAAAGAATTAACTGGATAGGTCTGTGCTGTATTACAGTAAGCAGCCTCTCCCACAATGCAAAGGGTGACCTTATTGGGTGCAATGTAGAAACATAAATCATCCAAGTCAGTTTTTCCCTGGAAAAAATATGTGGTAAATAAAGCAGAACTGTTGTGGCCAATGCAATTGTTTTAGAATTTTGCAAATAGGACTTCTATCACAAAACAAAAACCGTATAAGAAGTAAAGTCAATGTCACAATAATGATCCTGTCACTGGTAAGAACAGGATTGCTGAAACAGAAATAGAACATAGTGAATTAAAACACTCATCTGTATCTGCAATGGCCAAATGAATGAGGTGTCACTCCCTTACTGCTGAAAACACTGCAGAATGTAAGTGACTGTCAGGGAAGCAATGTCACATTCGTCCAGCCGGTGAGGAAGCAAAACATGCAAGTAGGTGAGTGTTTATTCTCTCTGTGCCTTGTCCTCCAAAGAAATCCTGCCAATGCCAGCTTTTCAACAACAGCATGATCGCAAGTGTGACATTGGGCAAAGGATAGACAGCAGTCATAGGATGGTGCACAGATAAACGGGGGTATTTACATTAAATTCAAATAAAAGAAAACTACCTGAGAAATTTATTGCCAGAATCGTCATCGTCATCAAAATCCAACCTAAAGAGAATTAAAATTTACAATGAATATTGCATGAATTTAAAATGTGCCAGAAAACCAGTAAGACTATATACATCATCATGCTCTCTCTCAGGATCTATACTAGAACAGTCTTCAGTCCTAGAAATTCTTGCTATCATAGCAAATGGAAAAAACAGCGGGATGTCCAGCCGGGGGCATACTTTGCCTACATGTAAAGGAAATATTGGCTGTGCCAATGCGCCACTATTTCAGAGGACACTAGAGTGCCAGAGGATAAACTCCTGAGCTTTTCTTGGACAGGATTCACAAAAATTTTGATTTGAAGGCTAGGAAAAAAATCATATTACTTTTGTTATTAACATGGATGTAAAGAGATATTGTCATTTTACCTATGTAGGGCAAATCAACAATGTATTTGCAAAGCACTACCCGTCCAGTTATATGCAACTTATCAGCACTTCCTCCAAGCTCCTGCCACTGAAATCCCAAATGTTGACTGGTATTTAGGCTAGAGGGAATTGTGACTTTACCCCGTCCATCAAGTGACATGGCTGCTAGATACAGGCACTGTCACATAGGAGGAGGTCAGTAAGGTATAGACCCTTTATCTCTCTGCAGTGGAAGCAGAAGAAGTAAAGGAGATACTATTAGGTAGAGCATATTTCACCCCCTACCTGTGGCTAGGCAAAGGTGGCACCACATTCATGGTAGGAACCCAGGAAACATAGCATCTGAAATCTAGAAAATGACTGGAGTGAATGCTCACAAGATCTGGCCTCCTCTGCATTGCTACCATAGGATGGTGACACCACCATGTCCAGCAATGTGGAAAGGTGGTGAAGGTATCTTTATTTCTATACAAAATACTATCTTATAGTGAATTATACATTAAAGGGGCTTGGACACTATTAGTCATTTTTACATTTTACTGCAAGCTCAGTTTTAAGGTAACACAAGAAAACCTCAAGCAGGAAGTGCTGAATGCATCAAAGGGATAGCATAAACGTTCTTTGTTGTTTAAGTTTTGGATAAAATAGGAAACTATTAGAACCCCAGTAAAGTTCTTTTTTTTTATGTCTAGGTTGCTGTAAAACACCTCCCACCTTTATGCTGAACCACACAGCAATCTGTGCTTACCCAGAGCGACGCTTATTTCCTCTCTGCACCATGGACCCTCCGGCCTGTGTGCTGGAACCTGGATTTCCTGATGCCACTCCCAGAGATGAGACATCTGACGCCATTTCTGCAAGAAATTAAAGGAACTTTTATAACATTAACTTAAAAGCAATTCAATCACTAAAATACAAACTAAAATAACAACAAAACTGTTTTATTGCAGTGAACAAACTAGCTATATAAAAGATGTGCTAATAGAAAGAAGATGGGAGAGGCTGTGAACCATTTTGGAGATTCCTGACAACCAATCAGGAGGTGAAGGAATGGCATATTGGATAGAACTCACAAGGAAGACTTATAACTGGAGAAGAATCAGGAAAATAAAGCAAATTGTCAACTGGCAGAAAAGAGCCAAAGACAAAGCAAGACAAGACTGGAATTAAGGTGAGCACTGTATAAGCAACCTATTACAATTTGCCTGGATGTATGGAAGGATCACTTGTTGTACGTCTGTCGTTACACAAACCCTACAATCATAACCAGTACATGCAAACTGGGTATCACATTGGGCCTGATTTATTAAAGCTCTCCAAGGCTGGAAAGGATACACTTTCATCAGTGAAGCTGGGTGATCCAGCAAACCTGGAATAGATCTGCTCCAAGATTGAAAACATTTGCTAACAAATAGCAAATGACATTTAAGAAATTCTTTGCAGAATTGCTGGATCACCCAGCTTAACTGATGAAGTTGTATCCTCTCCAGCGTTTGAGAGCTTTATTAAATCAGGCCCAGTGTGCTGGTCCGTATCCAAATCCTTATCATACAATTTTTTGGCCTCAGAACCCCCCAACCAGTATTCACATATTGATTTAGTAAACTTCATTACTTAATGCCCTGCGAGTACTGTGCAACCTTCTAAGAAAAAACCTGCATACTTTTGCAGGACCTGTTTCCTGGTGCCACATCTCCCAGGTCATAAACATGCATGCCTGTGCAGTGAGATCATATACAAAGTGTTCTCCCCAGACCTTTTTAGCTGGGCGCACCACCCGGCACTTTTCAGTAACCTAGGTGACTACTAAATAGTTAAGTGACAATGTAAAGGTCATCACCCGCCTACACCTTCTTCCAACTCAAATTTCTTGGTAGAATACGGATACGCACATTACCATTCTACAGGAAACTGCAACAGCCCAAATCCTGTATTGCCCACATCCATATCAGTGGGTGCCCATATACCACACACAGATGTAAGCTTCACAGAGAAACGACAAATGTTGAACACATCATGGAAATCGCATGCTTTGGATCAGTGCAAATCAATACATGTGTTGGATACATGTGTTGGATCAGTGCAAATCAAACCACCTAATTGTTGTTTTAGAACTTTTGAATATTTATTGTTAAGGATAAGAGGAAAATGAGGGTTTGAGTAATGTAGCAGAAGAAATCTGGACAGGGCCAACAGTACTCCATGTTGTCAACCCACATCAGACCCTAAGAACAAAGCACATTTGTAGCAGATATAAAGGTATTTTTCTGCGTTCCAGGATCTTTATTAGGAAAATGTGAACATATGGCAGAGATGTGCTGCATACGATTTATTTTATTTGGCCTGAAACACATTTTAAACAGCAGCACTGGCCAAAACACTGAAGGGGAAACAATAACAACAAAGCAGAGGTCAGCCATGGTGCAAAATTGTATCACTCTGTATTCCCTTATGTCATCATTTCCCATTTGCAGATTCCAGTGACCTTCACTCTTTGCAGATCTCAATTTTTGTAGAAAACTTCCTGAAAGGAAAGCTGCTTATTGTTTCCAAATATTTTGTTATTATTGTTAATTTTGTTAATAGTGGAGGCATATTACATATTAAAGGCTCAGTCCATCCAAATGTAATACTTTAGTTATTGGTGGTCATGTGCTAGTTTAGCCCCTGGATCGTTATGTTCTGCATACTCCAACAGCAGATCTTCCTTACATAAATCCAGACTCTGTCCATCTGGTAGTTTTGTGTGCTTCCATCCCCCATTATGAGTTTCAGCTTCCCCTGTTGGATTTGGGAATAAATTTATACATCTATTGAGCTTGCAACACCCCCCCCCCCCCCTTACTATCACTGTGCCAGACCAACCACCTATACTGTGCCACTTCCTCCTTCCACATTTCACCACCATCATTGTGCCTGCCCCCCCCGTTCTCACCACCATAGCTAAAAAATCCCCTTCACAACACTTTTTGGCACACCTTACATTACACCTGCACTCTCACCAATTCCCCTGACCCCATCCTGCTTCCATGATCCACACTTTACTTGCCACCACAGCCACTGCACTGAACACTGCTAGACCCCTGCGGCTTTCCTCATCACTGCAAAAATGCACCTTGTGGCATTTAACCTCTACATACTAGGCAGTTTTGCTAGTGTAAAATAAAAAAAATTAAAAATCCACAAGTGATGATTCCCTTCATAATGGGCACAGAATTATTATTAACTGTTATTTATATAGTGCCGACCCATTACGCAGCGCTGTACAAAGTCCATTATCATGTCACTAGTGGTCTCTCAAAGGGGCTCACAATCTAATGTCCCTACTGTAGTCATATGTCATTATTAAGGGTTAATTTGGGGTAAAGTCAATTAACCTAACTGCATGTTATTTGGGATGTGGGGGAAGAACATAAACCTGAACCCCAAAACAGAAAAAAAAACAGAGAACAGAACCCGAAACAGAGGAAATTGCTAGGTTGGTTTAACTCCCCGGCATCATCCAAAAACTAAAATCGTCAACTTCAAATCAGTACATGACATTCTACACATCATTTGAAAAAGAAACAAATGAAAAAACAAAGAATGGGGTTTTTTTGCACCCCATACCACAATCCAGAATATGCATGCAGCTGTCTTCCATGCTATAAAATGGGATGTCTAGCCCCTCTCCACGTATACGCTGATTAAAATCATTACTAAGGAGCTTCTCTATTTCCAGGACTTTTGGTATTTCTATACTTTATCTCTATCGTCCATAAAGTCAAGCTTACTTCAAATTACGGGTAGTCCCTGGGTTACATAAGAGATAGGGACTGTAGGTACATTATTTTAATAAATGCAATTAGGACAGATGTTTGTCTCAACATAATATTAGGCAGTGTGGTGTCAGTTGCTGTATAAAATCCTCACTGTGAGCTAGTCACAAACAAAACAAAACAAAAAAACTTTTTGGAGCCTAGACATTCATTAACCACCTGGGCGTTACACTGAGGTCTAGATTTCTGTACCAAAAGTGTTACAGGTTTTCATGAATTTTTTTTTTTTAAATTGTAGACCTGTAACTTACAGAAATATGTCCGAATAGGGGTCTAGTAGATATAATGAATATAAAAAATGTTTGAAACACACAATCATGTAAAAAAAAAAAAAAAAATACTTTTAATAAAATTAAAGGAAAAACACAAAATTCAGCTTAAACAAGAATACATAAATAAATGAAAAATACTGAAAATGCGATAATTCGGTATAATGTATAGTAATATATTTTTCTAAAACACCTCCCTAGTGTCCAACCGTCCAACGTCACATACCTATAGACAAAACCACCAAATATATTTTCTATTATTTTGTATTGGATTGGATACAGGACTTTGTATTCAATCCAATACAAAATGAGAACAAAATTCAAACTCTCATTATGTATTGGATTGAATACAAATTCCTGTATCCAATCCAATACAAAATACATACTTTGTATTTATTTTTAATTGAAACTCATTCATTCATTTTGTATTGGATTGAATACAAACTCCTGTATTCAATCCAATACAAAATGAATGAATGAGTTTCAATTTGAATCTCCCGCACACGCGCCGACGTCATCGCGCATGCACGCATAAGAAGCCTTCTTGTTTCAGAGATCACCCGGCGCTGGAACGATACGACGCGGGACGATCAGCGGGACCAGGTAAGAAGCCGGCCGGCATCTTACCTGGTCCCGCTGGTATACGAGAAGGCACCCGACGCTGGAGAGGGAGACCGACGGACGACGATCGACGGAGGACGACGCTGGAACACGAACCCGACGCTGGATGAGCACAGGGGGACCGAGATTTTCCCTACATTAAAATCCCCACTTACCTGGGTAAGTGGGGATTTTAATGTACGGAAAATCTCGGGCTTAACGAAAAGAGCAACTTTTTTTAGCCCGTACGAAGGTCGGGCTTAACGGTTGGGAGGTTAACTTCTGGAGCAACTGCAGAGTTGGTCTTAGTCATTAAAGAGTTACAAGATGTTGCAGAATAGCTCGTTCCCTAAGATCACCCACAAACTTTACTGTGTTTAGCAAATGATTTCTTTTGCAAGTCATGCAAACCGCCCCCCCAAAGCCTTCGTCCCGCACATGAGGGAGCAGTTTGTATGTAGGAGTCATCCGTATGTCTGATGTCCTTAACTCGGGGATTACCTCTACCCATTAATCCAACTCCATTGATCCATTTTAGTCACCACCATAGATCACACCTTACCTTAATACCCCTGAAGAAGCCCAAAGGGCAAAACGTGTTTGGTGAGAAACTGAAAAAAATTAATTTACTCCTCCCATATTTCACATGGATAGGAAGGAAAGTATTAACTGTTAGCTAAGTCAGTCAGAGAATTATTTGTCTAGACATTGACCTTTTTACTCCCATCAAAAATAATGGGACAAAGTACTATTTAATGTTTGAATGTTGTATGTATTGCTAAGTACAACTGTATATTTTGTTATCACTACTGGTGTTTCATCAATATATTTAATAATATTGGCCCCAAAACCCTGTCCTTTGTTTTTTTGTTTGTTCTTTTTCAAATTGTATGCATGCGATTTTTTTTTGTTGAATCCTGCACTTTTCTCACTTCTTATTCTATTGACATACAGTTATACACACAGATTCTAATAAACTAAAAATATTGCTTTTTACCTACGAAAAATATTTATACAATTTTTTTTTCTTTTTATGAAGTGGTCAGAAAATGACAGCACACCCTCTACTCTCTTGCAGGGATTGTAGGCATTGGGAAGATGGCGGGGAAGCCGAGATTTACAATGCTGATGAAAATGAGACACGTTATCAGGGCTGAGTGGTGCCTAGGGCACCGCAGGGCATCTGGAGCTCTACTCGGAAAACTAGTAGAATCACAATTAGTTGCGGCTAATTGTGCAAATTACAATAATAAATGGAACATGTTAAAGCAGGGAATGCAACAAGAGACTTTCACTTTGAATGTTTACATACACATTAAAATCAAAGCCAAGTTCCCCAAGGCAAGAGTTCACAAAATTCAATGAATCTAGAATGCAGCAACTTGTAACAATAACAAAATATTAATGAAATAATTGTGGGCTGTACAGTTCCTGCATCAGAAGGGAATCCATATGAATGCATGATAAAACAACATACATAATCAGGAGAAGACAGAGACAGAGCAAGTAATCTGAATGCAAAGGAGCCGAAACAATAAAAAGACCAGCTTCCACTAAATCAAGATCGCCATACGTCAACATTAAAATACATCATTGTATGACCAACCTGTCCCTGCTGATCCGGCATTTTTTCTCCTACAAATCAATACCTTTTCAAGGAAGGCTTACAAAAGCTCAGTGGTCAGACACTTAATTGTCGCTGCACTTTCCTGCATCGCTGCTGGCTGGCGAAACCCTGCCCCCCCCACGATTAGCTATGACTGACTCTTTATTTTTTTATGTTATGTTGTTCATGATACTTGTATCATTCACTTAATACTGGCAGATATGTTATCTTCTGTTTCATGCTGAGTCTGTATTCTGTATTTTGTTTGATTAAAAATTTTAAATAAAGAATGTTTTAAAAAAAAATACATCATTGTAAATGTTTTATGTATACAGCTGGGGTTAAGTTTAATAGTATATGAAGTTTATAAGTCTTTATAGCGATGATTCAATGCAGGACAGACAGTTGGGAGGATTTGTTTTAAAGAGTGAAGCAATTCTGTCTGATTTATGCATTATTCACTGATGAAGAAATTCAATTCTACCTAAAAGACATGAAAGCAAAACACATTACCGAAAAACAGAAAATGAAACGTATGAATTGTTTTTGCATTTATGGCGTTTTTGGAAGCTCTAAAAGCAGATATTTTATAAAAACAAAAGCTATTTTTGTTTGACTATCTCCTATAGCCTTTCTTTCCTCTGTCATTGGAAGCTTTCTGTAGAATTATATTCACATATTATGTGCGGCTTTCTTGGTACTTAATATCCTCTAGGTTTGAAAAGGCCAATAGATTTGATCTGGGTTCCTCCAGAGCTTGCTAGGGGTCCATTGAGCAACTTGGAATCTTCAGGTTAGTTTAAGTGACAACAAGGGTCTTTTTGACTATCTGTAAGTGTGACATTATTCTCCCACCTATCTGGGCAAAATATATTACACTGTGACCCTGATGAAGGGGAGCATTTTGAACCCCCAAAACGTGTTGGATTTTTGTCTTAACAACATAATAAAAAGTTGTATTTGATTTAGACCTTGGCATAGGGTACGGTGAACAAGCTTTCTTGTGGGACCCCAGTTGTGGGGTACTGTTTTTTTTATTATGATCTAAAAACATATAAATATTAGTCATTTTATATGTCCATTGGAAGAGGAGCTGTCACCCAATAGGCAGTATTGACAGCTAGGATCCCCAAAGGAGCAGCTGGTAATCAAGAGTAGGGAAGTAGAGGTTAAAACCCTGCAAGTTGTTTTTGCTGGTACCCTTAGGGATTCTTTAGTTCTGGTCTCAGATACAGATGAATAAATGTGCACTGTGCACACATGGAGAGGTAAGGATAAGCGAGCAGTAACCTGTTGTGTTCTACAATATAGGAAAGCACAGCAGTTATTCCTGATCAGCCATTCTTCAATTTGCCAAGACGGATCAATGAACAACTGAGCAGGATTATAATTAATATTAAAAGAGAGCAGATAAATGGGGTTTTCTTGGCAATATAATACGTATTAGTGTCATTAGCTCTGTATTATATGTATTAGCTCTGGATTCATGATTTTGTCTCTCTGCCTACATTCTAACAGTGTCTGTGTAACAGAGTAGCAGCAAAAGCCACAACCTACTACTTTACTAATTGGGTTCCCTGCTAAGGAATTCTCCTCTACCAAAAAACACTATCACCACCAATATCTCTGTATATACCCCCGAGAAAGTCTAAATAGGTGAAATGCCTTGGGTGGAGAAGAGATATTTGGTTCCTCTTCTCTTAAAATGCTGATTTATTAGGAAATTTATTGTTTAGTACTGTGGTCCTCAACCCTGTTATTGTATGGGAATGACCACCTATTATTGTTTCCCTGCATGGAACCCACTGCATTATTATATAACTTGACGAAGTACTGCTTACTTCAAATTTTATAGATGACACGAATACATATTATATTGCCATGAAAACCCAAGTTAACTGCTCTCTTTTACTAATAATTAGAATTCGAATAACTCGAATTACTATAGATGAGAGCACAGCGGGGTGCCACTCGCTCATCATCCCCCTTCCCCTCTCCATAGAACAGAAAAGTGTGTATAGCGCTGTTTGTTCTCCTTTCACTGAAAATGATCAGGACGGATCAATTCCAAAGACAGAAATCCAACGTGTGTAAAAAGCCTAAAGCTATCACATTCACCTGTGTGGCTGCCACTGTAAATATCAGGCTCCAGTTGTTTCCCGTCCATGGGCATTGCTCTGCACAGTGTCTGGGGATCAGAAAATCCATGGACTTCTATAGAATCAGATTACTTTTACATGCAGGCTTTAGGGGACAAAGAAGGAAGTAAATCTTTGCGAATTTCTTAAACAAATGCACATCCTTCTGCTTTCCTTATAATTTTTTATTGCCTCTGGTCAGCTGTCAACACAATTGTTTCCTATTACTGTATTTATAAAGTGTTGCAAATTCAATGTGTGTCTCATTGCTGACACATATGGCTAACAAAGTGAAAGACACATTTCTAGGCAGCCCAGAGGATCATAATCCCGAACAATGGAAGTTTGCACAGGACAAACCAACATGTTTGCACTGCAGACCTCTACTTCTGAAAATGCTAATGCCATGGCTGTCCTTATCTCTCACCTTTAAACATTTAGGTTACTGACCCAGAATAGGAATATAGAATATAAGTTCCACTTTTGATCCAACTTTACCTGCTGCATGCCATTCAGGCAAATAGCATTTCCAAAACGTGATCAGCGTGGCAATCCTTCAAATTCATCACAGCACAAATGCGGAGATAAGACTTCTGACACTACAAACAAATCATGATCATGTTTCTAAAAAATACTAAACTAAAAAATGTTTCTGTCCAACTTTAGCCAAGATGAAAGAAATATTTTATTTTTTAGAAATGTCTTCTTGATCAGGGTACAATATATCGCTTTGATAGGGCCTTCTTGATTACAAAGGATTATGTAGTAATCACTTTCTGTCACAAGAGGTCCTCATTGTTCCATGTGTCATTAGAACCTAAAGACTGAGGACATACTGTGAGTGTAAGGCATCAAGAGCCTGGCACCATCACTATAGCACCATGCATTATGTAATAGTGTAGAAGGGGTGCTGATATGACCATATTTGCATCATTGGGGTCCACCCAGCCCAAAACTAGTAAAAAAAAAAAAAAATACTGTCTAGGGCAGCGGTCTTCAGGAAAGGACCCCGCTTGGGGGGGTGCACCGGCCAGAGCCACAGATCATGTCCCCCGTACCGATTTGCACACAAATGTTTATTTAAATAGATTCATCAGTAGGATATAAATCCACTTCATGTGTGCCAAATGTCTTTGCAAGCTCAAATATCACCTTGAGGAATAGCAGTAACATCATTAGTGTTGGGAGAATCTGAGCAAACCTGTCCACTACACGCTGCCTGCAGAAAACTAGCAGAGGGGGCAGATACCAGACCAGACAGTCTGTTCTAAGAGGGGGAGCAACAGTGACCAGTCTTTATTACAGGAAGTTGCTGCACACAAGTAACGTTTTAAACTGAAGTACTGCAGAGATCTGCAAAAAATAAAATATTGGCTTATCCTGCAGATCAGTTTTTAACAATCAACTCCCAGAATCCTTGTACAGGGTTGTATGAGGACGCAGGGAGAACAATCTCCACAATACAGCATTTCCTTTCTATAAAGGGGACATCTTGCTTTCATTTCCCCATCCCCTTGTAAAGTCAGGATATAACAAAGCAATATTCTAGACCCAGCCTAACAGGCCTGGAGGGTGCTGTAAGGCTCTGTACATGCAGCTGTGTTCACATTTTTCACATTTGGAGTTGCTCCTAACATCTACCAGCTGACACAATAAATCTGTGTTTTCCATTAAAGAAAAAAAAAAATCCTTCCAAAACGCAGGAATTTGCAGAGCGGTCTTTATGGGAAAAGGTTTTATTGTATAGACATGACGTGAGTCTGCTGTGTGCGTGCTCAGGACAAACATTCACTGCCGCATGGATAATAGTTTGTAAAGAAAACCCCCGGGGAATGGACGGTACACAAATGGAAAGGTCACTATTCTTTACATATGCCAACACTTTAAACCAACTGCGAAAAACAAAGCTGGCGCCATTATTTATCCAGATGGATGAAACAAGAGGAAGAAATCACCTCCCAAAGTCTAATGCCCCAAATCTAGGAAACAAAATTGGTAAAATGACCCTGTAATGCTAGGGGTAAAGGTAAACTATGGCCTGGCTGAAGAAAAAAAAAAATATTTATACACTTATTGACACTTCAGAGTGTGTGGAATACTTGCTCTCCCTGCTGCCAATTTGGTTTGTCCTGCCAGCTCCTATTTTTGTATGGGATCTATAGGCAGGAGGGATAAACCACAAAGTTCAGCAGGGGAGCTGGTGTTTGATACACCCAGAACTTTGGGATACCTGCAGAGGCCAGGTAAGTAAATTTTTTTCAGCACGAAAACTTTTCATGAAAGTTTTCATGTCAGGCCCCCTATTTGAAGATATTAATTCCCCAGCTGTCACTGGCCTCAGTATTCTGTTTATGCTGAAATGTAAAGAGCATGCGGTTAGTGCTCTTCTGATCCGTATGTTTGTTTAGGTCAATGATTTAACCTGTTGGAAGCCTTTGGATCAAGATCACAGCCAGGCAATAAAAACCACTGAAAAGCTCAACATGGCAGTCAGCATAGTCCAAGTTTTATTTTGGGTATATTCACCATCGCGATTTGGCTGCAGAAATGTTACCGTAACTCGTTCATTCAGAATACTATCCCAACTCACCGTGATACAGATCACACAATGTGCCCTGCATGGCTAAAAATTGTGAGGGCACTTTGTGCATTCTAATCATGAACATTAGACTCCAAGATGCTATGGTTTGAATGGGCCAATATGTGATATACAGTTAGGTGCATAAATATTTGGACAGAGACAACTTTTTTCTAATTTTGGTTCTGTACATTACCACAATTCATTTTAAATGAAACAACTCAGATGCAGTTGAACTGCAGACTTTCAGCTGTAATTCAGTCGGTTGAACAAAAATTTTGCATAAAAATGTGAGCTAAACCTTTTTTTTTTTTTAAACACAATCACTTCATTTCAGAGGCTCAAATGTAATTGGACAATTGACTCAAAGGCGATTTCATGGGCTGGTGAGGGCAACAGATGAAACCAAGATCAACCTTTACCAGTAGAACAGCTCATGATACAAAGCATACCACATCATCTGTAAAACATGGCGGAGGCATGGTGTGATGGCTTTGGCGTGCATGGCTGCCAGTGGCACTGGGACACTAGTGTTTATCCATGATGTGACACAGGACA
>NC_092869.1:8944104-8986041 GCF_032062135.1 Pyxicephalus adspersus
CAAATATTTATGGACCTAACTGTATAAGTCTATCCCCACCCCTAACCATATTAGAAACATAAAAATGAGGAAATGTGGAATATAGAGGAATACCTAGTGATCCTGCCACAAATTCTAACTTTAAAGAGGAAATTTCTGCTCTGCTGCAATGAAATCCTAAGCAATGTCAACCTGGACTACAGAATGTCCCCTTCAATATCTGGGATTGAGCATGCAAGGTGTTTTGAAAGTTTTTGTTGTGACCTACAAAGAACTACCAAAATTCTAAAACAAAAACATTCAGAACAAACAGACGAAGCTGCTAGAAGCGAGCCCGACATATGTGGTGTCCCCAACCCTACAATGTAGAAATTGGGTCTGATTAGATAAAGCTCTGAATAGTAGAGAAGATAAGACTGGCACACCTCAAACCTGGGTGATCTAGCAAAGCTAATTTAGATTTCTTAAAAATCATTTGCTATAAGCTGTCAAAAAAGTTTTCCAGATCCATTCCTGGTTTGCTAGATCACCCAGGTTCTCCCATTAAAGTCCATCTTCTCCAGTCTAGTAGAGTTTTGTTAAATCAGGCCCATTGTAATCCTATGTAAATCCCCTCCCAACCACACAGAAGTCAGCAGATTCCTATGTACGTTTATTGCGTAGCTCAGACCACTCTTTGGCTTTGCATGTGTCCTATAGGGAGTCCTATTGAAGACACAGAAGGCTGATGCATTTCAATGGAAAAGGAAGAGTATGACAACAATGCCCATTCACACAATACCTTTACAGATCCTTCTACATGAAACCTAAGCAGAAACCTCAGACTTAGAGGATGTGGAAGTTGTTGTGCCACTCAAACCTGCTTGCAAAAAAAAAAAAAAACACAAATGGGTGCTTTGTATCCTTTATTTTGCAAGGTGACAACATTGACATATATTTATTTAAATGCAAGGTCCAGGGGGACTTGTTACCTCGCCACTTCCTTGAACTGGAATGGCTGGCACAGGTCTGAATAAACCTAGTGGTTGCTTTCTGTTCCCCTCCTGAACTTTTTATATTAAACTTCCTTGCCAGCCTATAAGAAAGCCCACGTTCCTGTAGACCAGGGGTGTCAAACTCTGGCCCGCACTGTAAATATATTTGGCCCATGAGAAAATACCAAATGTCTACTAGAGCTGGCCCGCCGGTAGACAGCATATGCACCGTTTATACTACAAATCCCAGAATGCTCTGCTGACGCGTCAATCAGAACCCACAAGCGCTCCCTCCTCTATTGCGACTCAATTGAAGATATTTTTTTTCAATAAATATCAAGGTTGGCCCGTGACTTGTCCAAAGTTTTCACTGCAAATTTGAATTTGACACCCCTGCTGTAGACTATCACATAAGTATCTAATTGCCCCTGGTCACATGAATCTTCTGAATCATCTTCTATGCACAGGCAACGGGGTCCTGTCTGACACTTGATGATTGGCTGTCCAGCAAAAAGGTCCTCTCAGGATCCAGCAGTTTGATGAAGCTGGGGAGATTCTTAAGCTGTGTAAGCCAATGGTTCTCGCCTGATAATCGGCTCAGGGACGATATCGGACAAGAATCTAGCACGTGTACAGTGTCCGTCGTCCATCATCCGAATGATCGTCCTGGCGGCTCCACAGGAGATCCACAGGGAAAGGGGAGAGTGCACAGCGGGGTGCCGCTCCATCATTCTCCCCCTCCCCTCTCTATAGAGCAGAACGGGGCTGTATATACTATACTACATAATCAAAAGGGTCAGCTGGGTAAGTTTTCCCCAATTCTCCACCAATTACAGGAACACATGACCAGCCTGGGCCAATCAGAGCGTACACATGACCCTCTGCAAATTAAGGCACTAGATCTGGAGATCCGGGGGCCTGAATTCAGGAATGACATTCCTTTATTCCCAGCAGCTCCATTCTGGGATCTTACTCTGAGCTGTGCACGCATTAAATGAAGGGATTGATCAGACTGAATGTAGGAAGGATTCCCCTTCACTTCCTGTCCTGATGACAACCCGCCAGGAAGTGACAGGCAATGCCAGAGCTTCTACCTACTCTCTGTTCCCTTATTACAAATATCACTCACATTCTGTATGGTATACCGTTGTCACCAGAACAGGAAGTGACAGGAAATCTTCCAAATGATACACAGGAAACCAAAAAAAATTCTCTAGACTACCCAAAACTAAAAAGAAAGAAATATAGCCTTACATACACATTAACCCTTCCCCACACAAATATTGGACTGAATATGAGTAAAAGCTGATTTGTTTGTACAGCTGACAGGTTCTCCCTAGGCCTGAGGTGTGGTCACGTGAGAAGAGCTATTAATAGGAGTCCCCAGTGCTGTGTTAGGAGTCAGAGCCCCCCCAAATCCCGGCCACCTCAGCCCACACCGCCCCCTCGGTATCACAGCAGCCACAAATATACACACACCGGACTCTGGACACCCTTACCTTGGTGAGCAGCTGCGGCCATTTATTCTTTATTCTTCTTCTTCCTCCTCCTCTCTCCCGCTCCGCCCTCCGGTGCCCGGTAACAAAATGGCGGCGAATATCCAATCCTCTGCTTTTACCCCAAAAAACTAAACGGGAATATGGGTCGTACGGCGCAACCTAACTCGCCAAGCCGGGGTGTGTACCTTGTGATTGAACGACGGCGTTTTCATCCAATAAGCGCTGGGAACTGGTACTAAGTGCCGCCCATATACAACAGGGTGCGGCTAGCAAGTTAGACGGCTTCCTGACGCAAAGAGTGGTTGCGTAAGAGAACAAGTGATTGGCGAGTGGGTAAAGGGAGCTTGGCGATTAGCAGGCGGGGAGGACGGGATTGGATGGTGGCTGGGCTGAGGGGGAGGAGTCTAGAGCTGATAGGCGTGGTTTTTGTTGTGTATGTGCTCTGAAGGGAAAGGAACCTTAAAGGAGAACTCCAAGGAGAGGCAGAGCCATGTAGCTCACATTTATAATACATGATTTGTCTGTGCTTTTATTATTATATTAATATTAATAAAGAGTATTTATATAGTGCCAACATATTACGCAGCGCTGTACATTAAATAGGGGCAGGCATATACAGACAATTACACAGGAGGAGGAACCTGTCCCAAAGAGCTTACAATCTGAGACAGTGATCGCCAACCAGTGGTCCGCGAGGAAATTCTGGTGGTCCACAGAAAAATTTGGACATTATTTGCAATTTTTTATGTTTAATATTAATAAAACAAAAATAATATTCTAATAAATTCTTATATTCTGAATGACAATTTTAGCTTTTATATTGCACTAAATTCATGAAGAGTACTAGGGACAGAAAAACGAGGGAGGCGCAGCGTGACGTCAGTGTAGTGTTAAGTTGTATGAGGTAACCATTGCCAAGCCGTACGCTTCAGTATTGTTTCCACAATTACAACAGTCACCCCGCTCCGCCAATACCGATTCTCATCCGATTGTTTTATTTGTTTAATTGCTCTTTTAGGTAAGTATGGCCTTAGCTGTGTATTTTCTTTACCTGTTATATTTAATGGCATCAAATAGTTTGACTTTGATAACTATCATTTCTTGTTTGGTCTTAGAATGAAATAAACACATAATGAGTGAGAAAAAGCAAACCAATATTTTGCAATTCTTTAGTAATACCAAAGATAATGCAACTAATGATAATAGTAACAATAATAATACTTCACTTACCGTGAGCTGATCAATGAATCGGAGCCTCCACAGTCCTTGTCAGCACCATTAGGAAGATCAATATGTTACAAATGTATTTATCTTTTTATTTCATATTAATGGTCCGCGGGATTTAAAATAATGAATTTACTGGTCCGTGAGGTCTGAAAGGTTGGCAACCGCTGATCTAAGAGATACTTGGTGTTTCTTTTTATATATAAAGAACAAAAACAGAGAATGTGGGGTCATGCGCATGCCTGGTACTTTTTGGGATTTCTGATAGATTACTAGAAATTGGAAAAGCAATCAGATGGAGGAAAGTTGTGAACTGATCTGCTCCTATGTACTTGGCCATATACATAGTGTGTGATGCCCTTATAATGCCCCTGTAAACCAATACCCAAAACAGCAAAATGATTACTTGATGCCCAATTACTCTTCACATCAGGTGAGAAGCTTTGGATCGTGGGCATTTAAAGAGGAAGTAAACCCAAAACAAAAAAAATACAATTACCTTTTATCCCGCAGAGCAGTCAATGGGTCCAGAGGTCTCTTCCATCGGGTCCCGCATTGGCCCAGTATCCGTCTTTGGGCTGGTGCACTAGGCGCCACCATCTTATCTTTGTTCTTCCTATGTCACCCGACACAGGTGCGAGATCGGGTGACGTAGATGGGGAAAAAACTTGCCAATCTCACTGCGTATGTCTGAGATTGGCAATTTCTTTCCCTTTTGGCGAAAAGGGCTCCTTCTGCGCATGCCTGGGGCTCGGACATGCACAGAAGGAGCAGCCAAGTGCCTCCCGTGATGTAGTTCTTGATTGCCTAGGCGATCATAAATTAGGGGGCAGTGCTTTTTTTTTTTTTTAAAGGGTGTTGCACTAACAGAATTTTTACCTTACATGAAAGGGTTGTCTAACCTTTTATGTAAAGTGAAAATTCTGAGTTTAGGTACACTTAAAGACGGTTCATTCATTTTCAACAGGCTGCCAATGAACAAGGCCAAAAACTTTATATTTGAAATAATGATCGCTGATCTCCAATGTGGCGGCATTCTTCGCTTTGAAAGTGGCAAACACTTTTTTCGCAAAGTAAAAAGTGACAAATGGGGGTGATTGACAGCTAATAAACAGGATGATAAGCATCCTTCAACAGTAAACGTGCCAATCCTAGTGAAAAGTGTAGATTTTTTTGTAAGCGGCGATCGTGTATAAATGACACCATTTTTATGGCGAGCAGCCTGGTTACCTCTATATAAATAGGAAAGCAATAGGTGCTGTGTCTGTGCACCCCATCAGAGTGACTAAGGCTGTATACACATGTGCAATAATTGTCGTTGGAAAGGATCCTTCACGATCCTTTCCAACTACAAATGACTGCACGATGCATGAACGAGCGATGTACATACAGCGCCATTCTGCTCTATGGAGAGGGGAGTGGGGAAAACAAAGCTCTTCCCTTTCTTCCCTTACTTCCATTACGATCGTTCGTCATCCGTGGATCCGCCAGGACAGTCATTCGGACGAGCACAGTACACACGACGGATTCTCGTCCGATATCAGCCCTGAGCCGATTATCGGACGAGAATCATCTGACGTGTGTACATAGCCTTTGGGTTATTTCATATTGATGGTGAGGAGGAGGTGCAGATGATTGATCACCCGTCAAACCAAAGTCCAGCATCTTGGAACCAGTAAGATGTTGGCTTGGCTGTTCCCAGGAACCTCCCCATATCTGTTCTTGTGAACAAAGCCTTTTATTTGCAATTAGACAGCTCCGTCTCATACTAGTCCCAGGGCTGTGGAGCTGAATGCATTCTCTAAATATTTCCATAAAACTGGACGGTCAATCATGATGTCACCTATATTGTGTTAAAGACTTGTGATGCACCGGTTGGACCTGCTCTTCCAGAAAGGTCATCAAGTTCACCCTGTGGATCTAGCATTAGGCAAATATAAAATTCATGAGACTTATCACACACCTGTCACAATATGATTGGCCTTTATTAGCAGAGGGACCACTTATGGGTTGTAGCTTCATAGAGAGTAGGTGAAAGCAAACCCTGGCTGGTTCGGGGGAGCTAGCATTTTGCAAACATTTTTGGAATGCAAATATTGTTAATTGCCAGAGAAGCCATTGTAGCTCCATAGGGAGGAGGTAATAGCACACACTTGGACGTTCAGGAGAACTTGTTAGACAGCATTCGCCCTTCATCCAACATCTATTGTTGGTGGCCAGAGGAAGGATTTTCCCCTTATATTGGTCAAAAAGAGGTGTTGGGGTCAAACCATTGGCTCTGCCAAATGGCGTTGGACACGCAGGCACCATCGGATCAGAAGGTCGATTAGCCACGACTCAAAGAACCTTTAACAACTTCTAAAGGAACTTTATGTTTAGTGCACACTTAGTTTGTGATTGTTTTGGGTGACAGTTTAGGAAAAATCTCTAGAATGAGAATTAGGATGAGTGCGAGGAGCCCCACCTGAGTTGTTACAGAATCTCAGAACAATAGCATTTGTTAGATTCCCATCATTAGTAATCTGATAATCTGCTCAGTGATTACTGATGATCTCCTCAACAATGCCAAGAGACACCTGTACACATTGTAAGGTTTTCTTTCCAATGATTGTTATAAGTGCGAAAGATCAGCCTTTCTTAGCCTTTTTAACCCAGAGGAATCATTGGAATGTTTTTTGGTCTTCATTAACCATGGCTAAAACCCATTATTTAGGATCCGTGTGAAAAACATTCTCCTCACATTGGTGGCCAACAGCAGATCCTACAGTGGTGATGAGATTGCCGAAAACATTACAGACTACAAAGACCAATGGTGCTCTCAACTGGCATTTGGAATTGGACCTTAATTAGGAGGTGCAAATTATTGGAGGTTAACCAGCCATACTTTAAGAAACCCCTAGAAACCTCTGGAGGGACCCTGGAGTTTCATAGAATCCTGGTTGAGAATGGCAGATTTAGATTGTGCCAACAGATTGGAGGTCAATCAGCCACAGCTCAAGGAAACCCTAGAAAAATCTAGAGGATCCCCAAGGTTTTTTGGCACCCTGGTTGAGAATGGCCGATCTAGATTGTACCAACAGACTGGAGGTCAGTCCGCTACAGCTCAAGGGACTCCTAGAAACCTATGAAGGAACCATGAGATTCTAAGGAACCCTGGTTGACAATGGCAGATCTAGATCATGCCAACAGAACGTAGGTAAATCAGCCACAGCTCAAGGAGCCCCTAAAAACATCTGGAGCAGCCTTACTCTAGCTTTTTACCATGAGGGACTCTTGAAACAACTTTAAGGTCTTTAGGGAACTCTGTCTATACTTACTATATCCACAACTTGCAGTATATAAGTGAGATGGTCAGAGGGAAGTATTCCTCATACATTGCTGGGCAGTGAAAAAAAATGTCATCCTTACAGATAGCTAAAAAAAATATTGGTGTTGCTTAAGCTGACCTGAAGGGCACAAACTGCATATTGCTTAAGGAACCCCTGCCAACCTCTGGAGAAACACTGATTTTGAGAAACTGTCTGGGTTTCACAGAAACCTAGGTAAGCGCAAATGCTCTATATTATAGTATTTTTTATTCTATGAAGCCACTTTATAGTACAAAAATGACTCATGTATCTGTGTATGAATTCTTCATGGTCCATGTAACTGGTAGGTTGGCTGCAATTTCTTCTTTGCCTACATACTTTGTGTTTGAAGAAGATTGATAGGTCATGTATACTTTTTGGTAGCAGTTCCTTACTTGTAATGCTCACCTATTTATTAAAATTCCGTAGCTAGTAAACTCATCCATAGCATTAGATATAACTGAGAATACATCATCAGCAATGCAGATGGGGCCAATGAATATTTTAGATAGAAGACCCTTAGGCTCCTGGTGTACACCAAGGTGTGTGGAGGTTCTGAATAGAAGTAAACTGCTTATATAGGCATAATGTATTAAATCAAGGAAGCAGAAACAAATGGATATAGAAATTGTCATTTAATTCTGCTGTAAATATGAGTCTCTTTCATACAGGGTTCATACATGCTGAAAATCTGACAGGTGATTGTGATACAGCGCCCTCTGCTGTGCATTGCTCTGGCTTTATGGTCCATGTAGTATTATACAGTGCTAGTCAAAACTGAATCCAAGGCATATATACAGAACAATATCAATTCATCCCTGTATTTATCAGTATATTTTGTTAAAATGAAACCTATATAGGTACTTGGATACTTGCTATCATGCACTTCTAATTTGTAATCAGCAAAGCTAAGACTGAGAGAAGGAGGCGGAACTGGGAGCCAATCAGATGTGCTGCATACAAAGGTTCATGTTGATAAGTAATGTGACTAGAATGAGCAGAGAGATGACCTCATTGGTAGGTAGCTACACTATTATTGCCCATTTAGAAGGCTGAAAGTAGAGAGGACGCCGCTGTGTTTCCTTTGCTTCTGCCATCCACCTGACTATGTTCTGTAAATCTAAGGACCTTATTGTGTAAATCTAAGCCTTTTATATATATTTAACAAGTGAAAATGTGTTTATTTTATGTCTTTTATTTTATTTACTTTTGGCTAATATTTTATGTCTTGTAATAATTTTCTATTTTTAATTAAATTAAAAGAGAAAATTGAAACATGTTAATTTTGTATTTGTATTTATTTTCAGCAGTAAATATCCATGGCATAAAAAAATCAGAGCCCAGCAGGAAAACCTTCAATGAACAAAATGTGCAACTCCCTAAAGTGCAGGGGCAGGTAAGGATTTGGGAGGTAGCTGGGAGGAAGAGACACATTTAAAATATAACGGTATTAAAAGTTTGCATACAATAACCAATAAACTAAACAGGAGCAAATATATATGTGGTAGTAAAAAATTTTAAGACAAAAGTAATAATGCCCTCACGGGGGGAATAATCCCACCCAAAACAGTGTAATACAAGAACAACAAACAAAAGGGTTTTTTGGCAAATAAGGTATTGTGTTAATGATAATTTCTTATAATACAATACATATTGGTTCTAGATCTTATCAAATCTCAAATCAGAACTTAAAAATTATTTGGGCCATAAGGGCGCTATACAACAGCCATCTACTAATAATATTTGAAAAGTTACAACATGTCAAATCATAGGGAGTAGCTTATAATGTTTAGTTGCATGTGTAAAACTTGTAATACCCAACGCGGTTCGCCTGATGTAGGCTTCCACAGGGGTAGCGGTACGTAAGCAGAACTTTATAAAGTACTGGACACAGTCTAGGTATATTACAAAACATAGGTAATCGGTTACACCAATATACATATAAATATATATACAGTACATAATAAAGTGCATTAAAGTTCATGGACATCTGAATGGTATGATGTAAAAAAAAAATAGCCATCAATAATGAATAAGGTAATGGTATATGAAGAATTTTATATATATATATATATATATATATATATATATATATATATATATAAAACCATTATTTTTCACAACAGTGGGCTTTAACCCTTTCGCTGCTGCCACCTTAACTTTACATTAATTCACTGATCTCTACAGTAAAACATGAACCTGGAAGCATTCAGCTCTGAACACTGCTTTTTATAGCAATAAAGTTATGGTAACAATAAGTTTTACCAACAAAATTAAAACTTAATAAAATCAGTTAAAAAAAAAACAACCCCCTACACTCACATACATACACATGCCAACTGGAATGCAATAGCCAAGTGCACATGCGTACAAAGACAACAGGTACATCACACAAATTAGGTATAGATCAAAGATTCCAGTGTCACCATTCATCTGTAACTCTGAATTGATGAGCTGTAAAGGCCATAAGGGGGAGCTGTGTAAATCTCACAACTTGATGGACAGAGCCACAAATCATTTGGCAGGTAAAAAGGCTCCCTTTATGTCTTATATGTCTGCCAGGTGTTTAGATTTCAGGTTAGGAATTATAGGGTTTAAGTGTTAGGTTTTACAATTAGGAGTAGGTGTGAAGGGTTTAATTGAATTGAATTGAATGATGAGTTACAGGAGTGTTGGGTGGGGGTTTTGAACTAGATTATATTTTAGTGCTCAAAAGACTTTTTAGAAGTTTTTTGTTCTAGGTAAACCAGCGGTATTAAAGAATATTCAAGGGGAGAAAGAAAGGGATGAATAGATAGAAATAGATTAAAAAGAGAACAGGATGATCAGGGAGAGAAGTAGGGGGTGTGATGGATAGGGAGAGAGAAGTGATAAAGAAAGATAGATAGATAGATAGATAGATAGATAGATAGATAGAAAGAAGAAATAGAAGAGTAGATAAATAGACAGAGAAAGAGAGATTGTGCAAGAGAGATAGAGAAGGTATAGATAGATAGAAAGAGAGATGGAAAATGATGGAGAGAGAGAGAAAAGAAGGGATGGGTGGATAAATAGATAGAATGGTAGATATAGATAAAGGGATGGATGAATAGAGATAAAGGAGTAAAAAGAGAAATGTATATTGAGAGAAAGAGAGGTATGGCAAGAGAGATAGACCGAGAATAGAATGGATAGATAGAAAGATAGATAGATACACAGGGCCTGATTTATTAAAGCTCTCCAAAGCTGAAGAGGATATACTTTCATCAGTAAATCTGGGCGATCCAACAAACATGGAATGGATTTCTTCAAAGTCATTTGCTTTTTGCTAGCGAATGTTTTGAATCCTGGACTAGATCCTTTCCAGGTTTGCTGGATCACCAAGCTTCACTGATGAAAGTGTATTCTCTCCAGTCTTGGAGAACTTTAATAAATCATGGTTACAGGGAGAGAAAAAGGGATGAAGATTAGGATAGAAAGACAAATGGAGAGGAAGAGATGAAGGGACAAATAGAGAGAGAGAGAGAAAATTGGATGGATATATATGATAGGATAGCTACAGGAGAAAGGGGAAGGGATGGATAGATATGGATCCAGAGAGGAAATGATAGATAGATAGATAGATAGATAGATAGATAGATAGATAGATAGATAGATAGATAGATATACACATGGGCATACATATATTTGAACTACTAGATCAAGTGAAAGTGTAGCTGTTGCATTGCTTTCTATCTAAACCCATGTAAATATTCCTGACTTTGAAGCCACAGGCAATCAGGCTGATGGCTGTCCTTTTATTGAGTAATGAGCCATTGTCAGGTCAGTGCAGATTCAGAGGAAGGCTGTGGGACAGATTTACAGCTGGTACATCTAGAGTCCCCCTCCTAGTCATGCACAGCCTGCAGGATAAGGAGATCTCCTTCTCCTTTGAAACCTTACTCTGGTGCATCCCTGGCTAAACAATTCATGAAATTGGTCCGCCTGAGCCAGTCTGCATCACAAGCAGCTGGGGAGAGCGCTGCAGAATAAGCACAGTCAGGATTTCCCCTTCTTTCATGGAAATTAGTCAGCCAGACTGCAGGCACAAATGACAGGATTAGCAGGTAAAAAATGATCTTTTTATATTTTCTACACACTAATCCAATTACATAGCATGGTTGTACTATTACAGCGCTGCACACACTGCTTATATTTTTCACATCTGCATGCACTAACTGAGCGTCTTCTCCATGGGCATAAGCATCACCAACCGTGGAAATTCAATTAAAGCACAAAATAAACTTTCTGCCATCGTTTCTATGTATGCTTATATGATTTTTGCCTTGTCGCTACCATACAGCACATTTTTTGTGGAAAATGTGCACTAGTCATTTGCACGATAGGTTCAGTTTATTTTAACGGGCCGCATGGAGTATGCAGGTTGATAAGGTTCCAAATACCAGCCATGCAATGGAATACAGACCTTTTTTGGTACGTGATGTTCGGGGGCAACTTGAATGTGTGTACAGCATTGAATGCGGTTTGTAAATTCCAAAAATGCCCCTAGTATGCAATCAATGCGTAATGGCCATGGTACCCTAAAATGCCATCTGTATGTATTAACCAATCTTTGTTTTTCCATGCGTGAGTTAAAATTTGTAGTTTTGTAGTTTTTCAGCTTGCCTAAATTACAGCTTTGTTTGTTATATTTAATTACTGCACTGATTATAAGGCAAACACCAAATTGGTACTTAGGTGACAATTACAACTGTATCCTGCAACATTGTAATTATATCATATTATCTATGCTTCATGGTAAAATTTGTAACTATACAAAATCAGTGTTTTTATGATGTGGTTCTGTAGTGTATGCATCTTATTATGAGAAATCACAATTTTTAATAATCTGCTCTTTACAGAGCCCCCCTATTTACAAAGGTTATACCCAAGGCCTTGCTTTTGTAATATTGATCAAGTGAGAACATTTTCAACATTGAAGTTTGCAATAGAGAACATTTTTCTCTGTGAAGTCACAATGTAGTACCAGTTTTCACCAACAGGAGGTTGGAGAAGTGCTTTTTTTTTGTCAGCTCTTGTTCTAAATGTTGTAGATTATAAATATAGAATCCTATGGGTTTTTTTATTTGGTGTATCCAACAAGAGAATCTTTCTTTGTAGCCAGGGGTCTAATGTTCCACTTTAAGAATGAGTGATCCGGCAGGTCTTTATTGCAGAAAGGGACAGGTGATGTTCCTTCTGCAAAAAGACATATATACCTGCCTGACTGCTATTTTCATCTGCATAAACTCAGCTCAGCGTAGGATGCCAGGATACCTGGTGCATCCTGGATTCCCCTGTGGCTGCTGGAACTGAATGAATTTCTGCGCACCAGGCCAACCAACATGGCCATAGACCTGACTCCAGGAAGAAAATCAGGTGAAGATGGCAGGGCCCACACCAGAGCCAGAACAGGTGATTGCAATTTAAAATTGCAATCAGACAAATAAGGGTATTTTATTGCAGAAGCGACATTGCTTGTCTCTTCTGCAAAAAAGGACCTGCCTGGCTGCACTTTTTTAAATTTTTAGGTGTAGTTTAGGTTTTAAGGCTGCAAGAATAATTTAAATGCTTCTTTATGTTCACACGAATGGAGGACAATTACCAGGCGTCTAACTGCCTGCCAGCAACCACTACTACCATTCGTTCAAGGCCATTGAAATGGTTTTGGTGGGTGGTTGGTGAGCAGTCGCCAACAGCCCCTATACAGTTGCTATGAAGAGCCATGGGTAAGACGGCATTCACCGATGGGCCACACTTACCTATGATTAGAAAGTCGTATACAAACTTCACCACCTGTGTGAACTAAGTCTCCTTAGGTGCCCAATGAGCCAAATAGCTTGCAAAATCAGTGAACTGGCCCCTTATATTTTATCAGTATACATGTATGCAGATTTGTCCCATATGTGTTAAACTAGAATATATACCGGTACAATATAATTTCTTGGATTCTTTCTGGGTGACAACACAGCGAAGTGGGGTCAGCCTTGTCCAATTGTCTATTGCTACCAAGGATGGTCAATTAGACTCCTTGAGATAACACAATAAAAATGCACAATACAATTAAGGCATGACCAACAGCTTATCAAACAGATAAAAAATCTTTCATGGGTATAATTAAAGCTACATACACACTTCCAATTATTATCGTTGGAAAACGAACGACGAACGTTCATGCACGATATATACGAACGATCGTATAGCACCAATCCTGCACATAGAGTTAACGACACGATCGTTCGTAGATATTGTACACACAATAGATACGATCGTTTGAGCGATAGAGGAACTATGTGCACGACAGGAAAGTGAACGAACGTTCGTTCATTACGCATGCTCAGATCATGGACGATCAACGAACGACCGTACACACGAACGATGTTCAACGATCGTCGTCCAATCCGATCCGCCGGTCCGGTCGTTCGTTTCCAGCGACTTTCCTCGTTCGTCGGCGTCGTTGGTTACTTTTTTACAAACGATTTTTTGCCCAATCGATCGTTCGTCGTTCGATTGGAACGATAAAAATTGGAAGTGTGTACGTTAAAGTAGCAAACATGACCAATTGAATGTTGAGGTTTCAATGCACTTTAAGGCTACCCAGGGCTTTTTATTTGGGTGGGGGACACATTGGGCAATTGCCTGTGTCTTCCATGTTTCACCATGGCCCCAGGTGTTTGGGAGATGGATTGCTAACCATATTCGCCCCCCAGTTTATGTTTGCCTAGAGCCCCATTTTATCTAAATCGATCACTGAGGCTGACCTAGAAGAAGGTAGTGTGTGGCTTGTGGACATCTACCCTAATTTAAGGGAAGGGGTGTACCTACTCACTAGGTACCAATTCAATCTTTTAGGTAAGAGACACAAGAAACAGTAGCAGATCCCAGTGGTATACAGTACAGGGAGATGTCTGAGTGAAAGTTACACCTCTCTATTAGCTCCATAGCTTTGATTACAACAGATAAGGAAAGATAAGGTGTCAAAGTCTATTAATGATAAGTGAATCTCAAGACTATTCAAGGACATTGGAGGGCTGAAACTCAAATCTGACACTGTCTGTAGATGCCAGACATCCAATATACCCAGCAAATACGTTTTGGATTGAGTAGGAAAAAATGAGAGCAGCAAAGAGGACACAGAGGGTAAATCTATCTAGTTCTAGCTCTTCTCTCCTCTTGCCTTTAGATATAAGTTAATGGTAAATCAGCTGAATGATCCTAATGCCATACCAGCCATTTTCCTGAGGAACGTTTGTAAGTGGTTGAAACCTTTGACTTGTCTGTAAATATCTGCTCAGCAGGTTGTACTTTTTAAGGGTTTTTTTTGGAAGTTACCTGATCATTGCAATCATTGCAAAGGATGACCTCCAGCCTTCCCTTTATTGCTTTGTTACTTAAGGTGCGTACACACTTCCAATTTTTATCGTTCGATCGTTCGTAGATATCGTGCAGGATCGTTCGTCGTTCGTTTTCCAACGATAATAATTGGAAGTGTGTACGTAGCTTTACTCTGATACACTGCACACTGAGAGCTGCTCTTAGTGGCCATCAAATGTTACATCCATCGTCATCTGGCCCTTTTCATACCCACATTGATTGTCCCTGACCCACCCCCTTCAGTTTTTAGATTTTAATTCTTTCAAACATGGAGGCTCAGCATTACATGTGGGCATTATCCAGGGTGGTCTGCTTGCATATAAAGTATAGGAATGCCCACTCTAAATGACACATAATGCATAACTCCTCCCAGGAGCCACTTCTGGTAAAAAAAAAACTGAGGACTTTTGAGAAGGAGTACTAATTAATACAGGGTCATGATGTTTTTAACAACCTTCTGAATTTTCACCAACACTTGACTTGCCAAATCCTCTTTGCTGGGCAATCCTTAGTTACATAGAAGCTGCGATGACATCAGCACCAAACTCTTCATCTTTGTGTGAGTCCAGGTTGTTGTCATGACCTCCACCTGGCGGTGGGCCCATGAAACCCTGCACTTACAGAAAGTGGGTTCACTGGTGCTGGCACAATTTTGCTTGGAAAATAACCAACACATAATATTGGATTTGTGTGTCTAAGAGCAAGTAGGAGGAGGTAAGTTGTCTATTGTCAAAATAAATGGCACCCCGTTGCACATAAACCCACGATGCAAGTTGGGGCTTCATTTTTATTGGGTTGTACTCAGGGGTGTAGTAGTAAGCCTGCCTGCCCCACTACACCCCTACCTATGTGTCACTCAAAGGGGAAGAAACTTCCCCCAGAGTGACATCATGAAGACGTCTGAGTGATGGTTCTTCTCCTGACCCCCCGGGGGGGTGGTTCTGGCCAGGGTCGTGGACCACCAAATAATTTGTTGCAAAATAAGAGTGGGCATGCATGCCCATTGCCAAAAAAAGTGAGGGCACGGCATTCCCACCTGTGCCCGCCCCACTACACCCCTGGTTGCCCTAATCAATGTATGTTAACGCACATGCATTCATGCACCACACGAACCAGGACCCAAGTGACCTGTGAAAAAATTATTCTGCAAGAACTACAAAATCTTCCAGCCGACCAGTTCGAAAAATACCAGTTACCCAGCTGTCATGCCGATCCTCTTGCTTCATCATCCTGTATTGCTGACATAGAACAAATATGATAAGAACTGATGTCTGAAATTCTGAATCTGCCTACTTATTCCAGGTCAATGACTAAAAAATATTAAGGCCAATGTGCCAGTGAAAAACCAGGCAGATCCAGAGGTCACAATGGCAATCTTTAGCTTTTCCTATGACAGGTTCACTTTACAGCACAGCTTTAATGGTACTTAATTAAGATTTTATACTGGAGTGTAATATTGATCTATGATTAGTTGTTGAGTCTCTGTAGTGGATCTCTTTGACTCTGAACAGTTAAAGATACTGGATAATGCAGACATTTCAATAGGAAGTGTCACATTGAAAATATCTGGCAAATGTCCTGGAAAGGCCTGTCAAATATCCTTAATGAGATGTATGGAAAAAGGATATAGAGAGAGACAACTTGGGCTTAC
Source organism: Pyxicephalus adspersus (assembly GCF_032062135.1). Taxonomy (NCBI): domain Eukaryota; kingdom Metazoa; phylum Chordata; class Amphibia; order Anura; family Pyxicephalidae; genus Pyxicephalus; species Pyxicephalus adspersus. The sequence goes on from NC_092869.1 coordinate 8,960,171, forward strand.
TTGACAGCTGTCCCTAACTTCCAAGGACAGTCCGCTTTGATGTGTCCCTACATTTTTACTCTTAGGAAATATTTCAGCTTTATGACAGTGGCCGAGTTTTATCACATGAATTTAAGAAGATTTATAATGTACTTTACATGGGGTTCTACCTATAAATGTATTCACCCAACTTTTACTCATTTTAACATTTAGACATTGGATTGAATTTGTGACTCGACTTTTATTCATTAATTATTTTCAGGACATATTTTCTAATTGAATCCAGTTTGAAAATGTCATACCTTTTGGATAAAAAAAATTAAATTTTCGAATAACTAGATTCCATAGAGAATTATCCAACCACAATCGCTGTATATACTTGAGTGTAAACCAAAACCTGAAAATGTTATTGGAAAAAGAATCTAAACTTATACTTGGATAACACCACTAGATGGCGCTGTGTTCTCATATAAAGTATGTAACAAATTCTTGCCATCTGGGACATTATTGCACACTTTACAGAACAACTCAGTGCCTTATACAAATGGTCAACAGCATTGCACAAAAGATTGTTGAAGTACAGGTGACCGGTTATAACCAACTAAAAAGTACAAACTGCTTTAACCTGTAAATTAACAGACTGAGGCTATGACATTTTGATTTTTTCTTCCATAACTAAATGTAGTTAATCACACTAATCGTATTGTTTTTTCTAAAATTTACTGTTTTTAATGTTAACAGCAAAAGTGGCATTTTGTGCCATTGAGTTATTGTAGTTTTCCTGTTTTTTTTTTAAGGTAAAGGTAGGTACCTAGGTTTATTTTCAGATTGGTATACCAATCTTAAAAAAAAAAAACGAGGTACCAACTTTTACCTGAAAAAATCTTATAGTTAGGTATAAAGTACAATTTTGTAGGCTTCAGATTTTCATGTTGCCACCATTTGTTCCTCTTATGAGTGTTAGGAGGGTATCTTCAGTCTTGGCCATCTTAGGGTATCCTATGAGGTGACATTTTAACCTAGTGGAGTTTTTATTACTTTATTGGTAATGAATGGTATTTTATTGGTAATGAATTATTACCATAACAATATAGTACTTCATCATACAATATCATTCCTTAATAAAAAATAATATATAAAAATCTGTATTAGACAAAGAAAAATCACAGGAAAATATCCCTGATGGTCACTACACTTTAATTCTGAGTGGACCAAACATTTTTATAAAAGTGTTCATGCTACTAGTTTTAACTAGCAAGCAATCATTACAAGCAATTTATTGAAATGATTAGTAGGAAGGGTCAATTAATTACATGCGATTGCATCTTGCTTCAAATTTGTGTGATCAACAGGGCCAGATTTGCCATGGCCACTAGGGGCAGCATTTCCTCTAGCACTTCATGGCTGCACTCTCATATCCACCTCTCTACGAACAAGTGTAGCCACAAATGATTGCTCTAAATTCTTGTATATGTACTTAACCAGTGCACTGCATCCAGTGAGCAGACATGTATGGGTACCAAGTGGAAAAGCTACACCCTAATGGGTTGAAGTTCTGAATGATAGGTGGTCAACTGGTGGAACCCTTGATTTTGTCTTAAAGAGGAAAAAGAGCTTTCCAGAAATCTTCTCTCCCTGGATAAATGTACAGGAGAATTTTGGGGGTTAACACCTACAGGTAGTAAGTTTAATGAACATCATGTATGAGCAGCCTCAGGATATTACCTGCCTATATTTCAAGGCCATCAGGATTAGGGGCAGAACAAGCTAGCTGGTCTAAGGAAGAAAAGGTAAAAATCTGGCCCTATTAATTCCTTCTATGACTAGTATAGGTGTAGAGAGTATAAAGAGACTTGGTCGCTTGTTTTTAAAACCATTAAAAAGTAGCCCTAATGCAAAACCGTCAATAGTTACCTGTCCCATTGCCCGTTTCACCAAACTTCTCTGTTTTAAAGAAAGCAACTTGCTTTCAACACTCCCAGTATGGTCAGATGCTGGCATCCCCGGCTGCCAGTTGTGGATGGTAATATTAATTGGTATAGTAGTGGACCAGGCATCCAACATATTTAAAATGCAATAAATGCAGAAAATATATATATAGTATATGATAGATCATTATAAATTCTTTTTATGTGGTAGTTTCCATTGTGTGCCATCTTTTCTTTGAAGCTTTTGTGTTTTGTATTGCCTTGATAATCCCTTCTGGTGTAATTTTAATACAACAATTATCTAGGTTTTATGGATCCAGGTGGTAAAGATACAAACAGAGCTTGGACTATGTTATATGACCATTGGGTGTAGTGAAGTTTTACTTTGAATAATAAGTGCACTTTAGATACAAGACTTTCTTGTGTACCAGATTGACTCCATGTGTCATGCAGTATATATGTCATTATATTTTATATGTGTCAACAATATTAATGCTTAGGAATCACAAAAATGTGTTGCGAAAATTAGTATTTCCTATTTTATATTTCAAAACAGTTTAATGGTCATAAATTCTTCAAGCCAAATTTTGAAAAAAGGAAAAGTTGACTTGAAGGATTTATCGCCATGGAACATACAGGGCCTAATACTTATACATAAATGTTGGCAATGTTTCTACTTTAAGCAAAAATGTTGGTTAATTTGCTTGCTGATTTCCAAATCTAGGTGGTGGGTATATTGCACATACTTTACAGTATTTTTTTTGATTGGTATAGCAGTGAGACGATATTCCAAATTATTACCTAATTATAGGACATTTGTACATTTACAGTTTTCTCTTCAAAGTCACACAAATACCTGTTGATCATGCTAAGGAAGTCCACCTAATGCAGCTTCCCGTGATAGTGTGGCAACAGTGCTGTACTGCTCCTCATTTCAGGGCAGAGTTGTCACTCCTATATAGGCTCTGCCTACCTGTACTAGTGGGCTAAGAAAATCCTAAAGGAGACATGGTTATCAGAATTGTTACTGTTACAGTAATTCGAAAGCCTGTACCTGGAAAATCAGCCAATCATTGGGTGATTTTCTAAAGGACCTAGGGCTGTAGAGATAGAGGTAGAGAGTTCATTTTTCAAGGAATACCCATCACGTGCAAGGGATCAGGATTTTTCCGTGCACATAATTGGATGGTTGAAGTCAGCAGAGCTTCATCTCATATACTAGCTAAGTGAAGTATCCTTTGGTAAGTGACCAGCCAAAATTTGTTTAATAAATCACCCTAATTGTATGAATACTGTTCATCTTTCTCAATAATTGCTCTCAGTTTGGTCCTATGTTTGTTACATGTGATCTCCCTTCCAGTGTTTGCTTTCCAGCCCACCTTTATATGTGCTATTATTATTATTATTATTGTTATTATAAATAATAATATTAAACAGTATTTATATAGCCCCAACATATTACACAGCCCTGTACATTAAGTAGGGCTTGCACATGACAGACAGTGACACAGGAAGAGGAGAGCACCCTGCCCAGAAGAACTTACAATCTAATGTTCCAGGTCCTCTTGTTACATTCCCAACAGTATTAAAATTCTAAAACAAATTCCACAGAGCGAGTGAGAACCCCTTATAATGGCGAAGCACAAGTGCAGACCCACTACTTAAGCTCAGATAAGTCACCAAAAAGTCCCAAAAATCCCAAAAGAAAAGGGCCAGGTGTTTTACTTATAAAGATCTGCTAAATCCGAAATACACATTTTAGATGAACTGGTCCTTCAAAGGGGCTTTCCATATTTCTAACAAATTTACATGTGAAAATAAACTATAAAAAAACATAGAATAAACAACAGACCTTATTTACATTTGCAATCCAATATACATGTAGCAACCTTATTAGCGCTCCATTTCTTGATAATTTCATGATCATTTACTGAGTTTTGGAAACAGTTATAGCCCATCTATTGGCAAAAATATAAAGTTTAAGTTGTGTCCAGTACCCCCTCTTTACCCTATCCTTACCTTGCGAATAAAAATATTCTCACCTCATTCCACCATGCCACTCCCTTGATAGCACTATTTCCATGTCTGCGGACCACTGATCCACTTGTAATGACACCCATGATCACCAGTCCATACCTGTCCCTTTTGCTGACATCATCTGGTTCATTCTGAAAATAACCTCATAGCTGACACAAGAAGGCAGCAATGTGACCACCTAAGGAAGGACTCAACCAGTTTGTAGGACAAAGAATTAGGTTGGGTATTCACATGTCTATGGCTTTAGATGGGTAAAAATAAAGGTTATTTTTTTTATTTCATATCAGACTGTAGTTACAATGGGATGGGAAGGAGCTGTAGGATTGGAGTATTTATTCACGCGTAGACTAGCTTCCAACTAGCCAATGCAATACTTTAACTGCTAAGGCAATCAAAACTTTAAATCAAATCAAAAATCATTATCAGCTGTTCTTTTTTGCTGGTAGTATTGACCATCATATTGAAATTGAAATTGATTGTTTTTATTACAATATTATTAGTAATGATATCATTGATTGTATCAAACAAGTGGATAGTACATTGAATACTTCGATAGCAAGAATTGATTTAATTTGATCATAATATGGAGCAAGAGAAAAACGCATATTATATGCCTACCAATAGGTAGACCTCCTGATCTTTGCTCCTGTTGCATCTGATGTAATGTAGCTGATCTTGAGCTGAGCTTTTCTTTGATTTCATTCTTTCTGCTATATTGCATAGCTGGCCTCTGTAGTCATGCATTGACAGGCCTTGACTAACATGTCTATTCATTAAGACCTCCAGATGAAGAAGTCTTCATGCCTCAAAAGCCTGGATGCATATGGCTAACTACAAATTGATTCATCAAGACCCCAACCAGGTTTTTCTACAATACCCATGCATCGGTCACATTTTTTCTCAGATTTAACTGCTTCTGAGAAATGCCTGGTCAATAAGCTGAAATTAGTAGCTACAGAGAACGTCATAGACACGAAAAACTCCCTAGAGGCATTCCTAACTCTTATGAGAGTGCAGCGAGGACATCTTGTAATGGGATTGAGCAGTTCTGAACCATGAAGGTCATTAGAAGATCAGATCTCAGATCCTGTGCCAATAACGGTTATTAATCTGACTTGTGTCTCCTTTATCTTAATGTGAGTTGCCTAGTGATGTATATACACAGGGACATGAATCCTATAACATGAAACCTTCACATCACAGCTGGGAAGTTCCACAACAAGTTGAATATGCGCCACTTCACAGCATGAGGTCCCGAAGAACAACATCACATTCATCTTCCCCAACACATAATCACGGTCTATCTTAATATTGAGCAAGTAGGTTATTCTGGGAATCCTAATGTATAAATACAGTCAAAGGCTATATAGTGTGACTAAGCTATAATTTATTCACACAGCAATACTTTTTGGCAAGTGATGTAGGATGAAATTTATGTATATTCACTTCAATGACCTCTACACGGACCTCTATTGGATTGCTATTAAATCAGTAGGTATTATGCAGTTATCAGTTTAAAATAAAAGGTTGAAAAGGTCTTATTAGAGGTTTTAAAACTGAATTGAAATCACAAAATCAAATATTTGTATAGCAGTTGCACAATGAGGTTAATTTACAAAAGAAATATAGGCTGTTCACGAACCAGTTATCCCTATGCTTTGGATAGTTAGCTTAGCAAATAAAATCAAACTCTGCTGACTTCAATCATTCAATCTAGTGCAAGGTAAATTCATGTTTTTTTATATTTCCTTGCACGTGATTGGGTATCCCTGCAAAGTGATTTTTTTATACCACGACCACCAAGCTAAATTAATGAAACTTTACTTTGCTAAGCGAAGAGCTTAAATTCCTTTAATAAAACATAGTCTATGTGTCCAAGTGTGTTCCTATTAAATACTGGCTTTTCTTTCTCCTCAATACCCCTTTGCCCCACTAACCCTAAGTCCTCAGATGCAGTAACTTCAACTTTTTATATGCCCTATGCATCCTTTGTATAAAGCAACACTAACAAACATTCGCAAACTATTTTTTTCAATGAAGTCAAGTGTAAACTTTTACATTTATCATGTGTTGAATCTCAATTTTTAAATGTGAATACCGGTATATTGTTTTTTCAGTTTTGTTTGTAATTGTGTAGATACACAGAGAGACCATGTGTTGTACGGACCTGAAATGTTCAGGGTGTGTGGAGGACCCTTGTGGCTATTACCACCCTGAATTTTAGGCCATCTATCCTTTGGGACATTCAACATATCACAATTATAAAAACATGAAAACAAACAGGGGGTTCTTCCCGCAGGGGAAGGCTATTTTAAAGCGTACTTAAACTCACAATTTTCACTTTACATAAAAGGGTAGCCAACCTCTTTATGTTTAGTAAAAACTCTGTGTGTTTTTTTTTTTAAGTGCAACATCCTTTTATTTAAAAAAAAAAAAAAAAAAAAGGGTGCAGCACTGCCCCCTAATTCTCAATTGCCTAAGCGATCAAGAATGAATGGGAGCGCAAAGCCTCTTGGGCGCTCCTTTTGCGCATGCCCAAGCATCTGTAGTATGCGCAGAAGGTGCCTTTTTGTGCAAAAAGAAAAATTTGCTAATCTCACGCATGCGCAGTGGGATCGGCAAATTTCTTTTTCATCCTATGTCACCTGATCTTGCGCCTGGGTCGGGAAGATGGCACCGCCCAGGACGAATGCCGGGATGACGCGGGACCCGATGCAGGACAACTCTGGAGCGATCGGACAGCCCTACGGGATTGAAGGTATGTTTATTTTTATTATTTTTTTTTGCAGTTTTGGGTTTATTTTCTCCTTAAGACCATGGACCCTAAATTGAGTATGCAAGTCTGGGACCCCAGAAGCTCAATTTAGGACCCCTAGGAGATCGTAGCCCTGAAAGTGAGAAGAGATCCTTATTTGTTTTCATGTTTTTTAACTTGTGACTCCATATCTGGAAACTCTCTGCCTCAAAGTGGACAATGATGACTGGAGGGTATCCTAAGAGAGAGCCCAACACACTAAGTTTATCCAGTGTTCGAGAAATATTTTAAATGAGGTGGTACCTAGGTATTTGCACAGATAATTCATATCCTCCAGGACAACACATCCATATGTACCATCACATGAAGGTTTGCTGGGTCACCTAGGAGTGTGGATGTGATACCTTGGTATAGGCCTTTACACGAGGAGAGCTAGACAGGGTCATAGAAGGACAACAACCCAGCAGTAGGACCGGTATCTGGATCTTTGTGTGAGGAAGAACAGAGGGAACACAGTCAAACTGTAAGAAACAATCATAGGTGTTATGTGGGCCCAATGTCCTGCAGTAGAACCTGCACCATCCAGCTTTATTGGCACTTGAAACAATCAAACTGTAAGAAACAAACATACGTGTCATGTGGGCCCAATGTCTTGCAGTAGAACCTGCACCATCCAGCTTTATTGGCACTTGAAAGAGAACACCAGAATTGGCAGGTTTACCAATGGCACCTTGTTCTCTTCACAAATGGGAGCAGGTTCACCCTAAACATATGGGACAATCATGAAAGAGTCTGCAGATGCCTTAGTGAATGCTGTCTGCAAAACTAATTAACATGACCAGTTTCCCACTGGGTCAGTGCTGGTCTAAAAGGGCAAATCCATGTATAGACCTTCACATGCTAGTTAATGGTACCCTGAGTGCTGTTAGATATGGGATATGCAATCTTTAGACTCCTTGACCGACCTTATGCTAATGCAGTGGTGAATTCCTCTTGGTGCAGGACGATGCTTGGCCTTATGTGAGTAGAGCGTGTAGGCTGGATGATAAAGACGTTAATGCCATTGACTGGCCCCCACATTTCACAGAACTGAATCCAACAGAGATTGTGTAAGATCTTGTTTATCATGTAGTCATTTATTCATATAGTATTCATATAGTATTTATTCATGTAGTCATGTATGCCGCAGACTGTCCAGGAGCACACCCATGCCCTGATCCAAGCCCAAGAGGAGATCCCCCAGGGCACCATCCAACTTCTCATCAGAAGCATTCCCATAAATTGTTGGGAGTGCAAACAGGCACATGGGGGCCATACTCACAATTGAGCCATATTATATACTGTTGTGATGAAATTCCAACACATTTGATCAGACAGTGATTTCAGTTAATTAATTTGCTTTCTCTTTTTCATTATTACTTCATTTTGTTCTCAATGAATTACACAATGTGTATCAATACAGATTCAGAACTTAAGTTGACATCTGTTTTGAGATAGTATTATATTTTATAAATTTGTGTTTGTAGTATTACCTCCGTTTTTTTGAAACAGTGTACTTTTAGCAATTGTAATGCTAAAAAAAAAAAGATTTGTCATGCTAGAGTTCCAATGAAGCCATGCTCAGAATATGTCTAAACAATGACAGACTGATGAAGGCATTGTCCTGCATTACTGAGATACCTCTACCTACAATAGTAAAGTTTACACATAGCACAGACCTTAGCAATGTACCATGGCAAGACATCAATCAAATGTATGGTCATTATTTACAAGCCAAATATTGTCCCATCTAGAAACGATCTGGGTATTCATCAGAGTGTAGGACAGTCAGTCATCAGAGTACAGCTGTCTGTTTAAAGAATTTTCCAAACTGAGGACTTAATTAGCATTGAGTTTCAGTATATAAAAAATGTTTGTGTTGGGTTTTCAACAAGAGGTCTCAGTATTATATTACTTTTATTTGGACAGATGATACTGCAAATAAATGATCCTCCTTTATCCTTTAAATATTTAGATAATGAAATCATTGCTTATAGAAAATGGCATAACCATCGTCCATGGTCTTGTCTAGTCTATCTTCCCCCTTCTCCCCTTCATGTGCCATGGCTTCCATCCACCATTTCTCACTAAGTAGATGGTGATCCTACTATATAGCTAAACTATACTCTATAACTCTCATACATACTATAAACTGTGTATAAATATGTATAGTCTTTTTCTGTATGCATATTCAATACGTTCAGGACTAAGAAGAGTTTGAAAGTAGTTCTTTTTGTAGGGATAAATATAAAATAGAAATGTTCTATATTAATCTTATCCAGCCAAATTCAGGATGTGAATACAAGCCTAATCTTAAATCTAAGCTCCCATACCCTAACAGTGTTCAAGCATGTTCCTGTAAAAGTCTAAAAATGTAATCCCCTATTTATATGTCCTGCTTTACAGCAAATCAGGGCCTGATCCTACCAGAAAAGTGTATCTACAGGGAATAAGGGAACAAGGTGACAGCATCTACTTATTTCACCGGCAGTGTTTTCAATGTTATTTGTACTTCTGGTTAAGACTACAAGAAGCCACGGCATGGATCTGGATCTGGTCCAGGATTCAAAACATTTACTTGCAAATAGCAAATGATTTTTAAAAATCTATTCCATGTTTTCTGGATCACCCAGCTTCACTTCTGAAAGTGTATTCTCTCCAGCCTTGAAGAGTTTTCATAAATCAGGACCATTGTGTTTTGCCGTGGCTTTTTGTAGTCTTAACCAGAAGTACAAATAACATTGAAAACACTGCTTTTATAAATCAGGCCAAATGTGCTGGCTTGTTACTTTGTAGTCACTTAAAAAAAACTTTGACATTTAATAAAGCTCCAGAGGAACTGCACACAAATAGTCTACAGGATTAATACAGTGCAGGAAGAAAAAAAAACATAAATTTAGTGGATTCACTCTGTATTTAAAACCATTCAACTGAAAAATAAATTGAATCAACAACCCTTAAATTCAAACTCTGGCCAGTGATAAAAAATAAACAATTTGCCCATAGTAGGTGGAATAATTTGGCTTGTTTTACCAAGGAGTAATCAAACACAGAGTAATGCTTACCAAATCCATTGCCATTTCTAATTATGATGGCTTGTACTCTGAATGTGCTGTTCTTTCCAGGCTCAATACGCTAATGAAAGTATACTGTTTATCAGGGGGTGCAATTTTAATTGTTTTTGTCTAATCTTCTGCTTTAAAATGAAACTAAAATTCCACTTTGGTGGGTGCTGGGACTAAATAGACTCGAGAGCACCTGTACAGGAGCTAAATCATTCTGGCCCAGCCAATCAAGATAGCAGAATTCCAGAATGCAGAAGAGAAGAAGAGAAGAGATGGCAGCGTCTGCAACATAATGAGGACAGGTGAGTATTCCCATGGTTTAGTTCTGCTTTAAGGTATGTATATGCATATTATTTAAGGTTTGGGTGGGCCAAGGCTAACTTTTTTTGTCTGTTTCAACATGAATTTGTCATTATCATCATCAGGCTCCCTGTGGTCATTGCTTCACTCTAAGGGCCCTATTTACTAAAGCTCTCCAAGGATGGAGTGGATACACTTTCATCAGTGAAGCTGGGTGAACCAGCAAATCTGGAATGGATTTCTTGAAAGTCATTTGCTATTTGCTAGCAAACGTTTTTAATCCTGGACCAGATCCATTCCAGGTTTGCTGGATTACCCAGCTTCACTGATTAAAGTATATCCTCTCCTGCCTTGGAGCGCTTTAATAAATCAGGCTCTAAGAATCGCATACATTTGCCATAGCCTTGAGTTGTAATCTTCCTGCTTCCTGCCCCTACCTCCATTCCTCAACTTGTTTTTAAAGGTGCAGACAGTTGTCCCACTGTGATATGCATGAGGGCTGAGTGAATGGACTGACATTCTTACCAACAGAAGGTAGGAACACCAGTTCATAATACGGACCAAAATATATGCCAGTTTTAAAGTTTGGAATAATGGGCGTTATAATCAATGCAAGCATTATTCTATAGACATGACATACTTCCAAGATCTACCAATGGTGATCGTTTGTGGTTTTTGTTTTACCTGTCATATCAACCCAAATCTCTAATTGAAAGGAAGGATACATAACAGCATTCTTCATGGCTTATTGGGTGGGGACCCTTACAGGTGGAGGCATGCATTATATAGACCAATATATACGTGCCATTAGGAAAATTGCTTTGGAAGTTTGTATTTATTTAACTTCAGTGTCATGATCTTCTGTCTCTTTTAGGTTTCTGCCCTTTGACACAGATGACGAAAAGACAAAAAGCCTCAAGATGGATGACCCCACTTTACTGCCCCTTGTGGATGTGGATAAAGGATTTGCTATTGCATTGTTCCTGCTCCTTTGCGTGTTCCTGGCCATGATGATCGTACGATGTGCCCGACTTATCATGGATCCCTATAAAGACATCCCAAACTCCATGTGGGAAGACCAGTAGAGGACAGATTTTAAATGGCATGTTTTTGTCTTTGACATTTGGCCTCCTAATCTCCAGAAAAAATAGGAATCAATGAATATTACTTCTACAATGGCTCCTGTCAAGCAGAACGTTACTACTAAATTACCACCTTCACTGGGGAGGATCAGCAAGGGATTCTGAAAGTGAAACCTGCCACTATAGCCCTCACTTGACAAGCCATTACTTTCTGTAATTTCATTATCTAAATTAGCTGGTTTTTCAGTGCTCATTCAGTTCTCCGCTCATCCATCTTGAGAAAGATCAGAATTTTTGTCAGACTGTTAATTTATTACTCAAGGCCAGTGCACGGGCTGCTGCTCTTGCTATGAAAATCCAATGCAGTTCTTCTTAGGTGGAAATGATTTAGCTTCTTCCAATAATGGCTAAGACCTAAAACTAAAGGAATATAACAATGGCATTACTATGCACCATGAGCTAGGCATATATTTAGAAGGGCAGCATGATAATTAAAGTTCATTGGTGATTTATTAGAAAACATAATACTATGGAGAAGGGGCCTGGGGAAGTAGACAAAACTTAGTTCATCCAATGAAGATCTTGTATTTTAAAAAATGTCTTATTTAAGACCTATTTTAGTTAATTTAGGTTATTTTTTTTTTAACACTGGTAGTACTGTTAGGCTAAATAAGCCCTTTTCAACCTTTCTTCCTTTCCCTAACATATTTTTCAGGTCAATGAGAAATTCTGCTAAAACCAATTACTTGTGAATTCTTGTGAACAATATCCACTAATTAGTGGTCACAATGGTACTCTTGCAGGAAGAAAAAGTAATTGGTTACATGGTCCTACCATGGTGTTGTTGGATGCATAATTATGCATTAGATAGGAGGTCCATCAGCCACAGCCCAAGGAACCCCTAGACATCTCTGAAAGTACCCTAAGGTTCTACAGAACCATGACTGAGAACGGCTAGGATAAACTGTGATAAAGATATAATGCCCAGCAGATATAACTGTTATTAAATAGTTGCATAGGACACATCCTTATTTAATTAAAATAAATATATGCTTGCGGAAAGTTGGTTCTGCAGAAAAAGTTGGAGGAAAGTTGCAAATTTACCAGTTTTTTTAGAACATTTCCAGAACACCTAGCCCAAATGTTTTTTGAAACTGCCATGGCAATTTGAATGGAAATCAGGTAACACGTGTTGTGAGATAGATGGGTATATAGGTACAAAATTTCTAAACCTTTAAAACCTTTATAAATAAAAAAGAAAGGTCAGTGCCTACCTTCCCTAACCTCCTCCTTTTAAATATATTATTTAAAGCAAACTAATAAGTGCACTTTAAAAAATACTTTTGTATTCTTTTAATTTACCTTTTTATATTATCTTTTTAAATATGTTTTTAAAATGAGTAGACACATATTTTCCATTATATGTTTGTCATTTTCTTTTATGTTGTTTCTTACCAAAGATCAACTCTGTAGGGTTGGACAAAAACAGTGAAAACCAGTCAAAGATTTTCAAACACTATCAACGCAAATGCAATATTTTGTTGTCTTGGTATATTGATTGGAAGATGCATCCTGCATCCTACAATTTTACAAAAATACATTGATGCATAAAAGAAGACAACCCATCCCTGCTCTTTTGGAAGCAATTAGCTTATTTCTATCCTAGCTATGGCATGAAACTTTTATATAGATGTGAGATTTAAGGATCCAAATTGACTATAGTCTGTCCCAATGGGCACAACCAAAAGTCTTTTGTCAGCTTTTGGGGAAAATCCATCTGCTTATCCACTTCCTGACCCCTTTCCCAAAGGTAGACTAACATAGTGTGCCTGTTGATAAAGGGACACATAGCCTGCTCACCAGAATATGTCTTCTTTATTTAACCCTCCCAACGGTAACCCCGAGTGTGACTCGGGGTAAAAAAAAATGCTTAAAGCGGTAACCCCGAGTCACACTCAGGGTAGTTAAAACAATAAAAAACAATAGTAAATAGAGCCTTACCTAGGCGTCCTTCTTCGCACTCCCCGTCCTCTCACTTCCTCCGGCCCGCGTCCTCTGCATCTAATGAGTTCCCGGTGAAGTCGGTGCGTGTGGCCATTCCGTCGGGGCCACGGTGGGAATTTCAAGTTGTTTTGTATTGTAAAATGTATTGAATGCAGTACAGTGGATTTATATGTCTAAAAGCAGTACATTGTCTTTCATGAAAATTTATTTTACAGTATAATATAATAGTCTGAATATAATATTTATTTAAAAAAAAAAATTTAAAAAATTATTTTTTTAATTAATTTTTTTTTATTATTATTTATTTTATTATTTTGACATGATTTTTTGTTTCAAACTTTATATTACTCATACTATATTATACTGTAAAAAAAATTTTCATAAAAAACAATGTACCGCTTTTAGATCCGGACAGAATTAAACCTTCCAGGAGGTTAATGGCATTTTTTCTGATAAAGAACCTTTTTTGCCTCCATAAAAATGGAGATCAGCTGGACTTCTTTTGGAAGATCACCACTTTCACTTGTTGAAAGATAGTGATTGCCATACTTATAATGAGTTTGCCAGCTCTCATTTACCACTATGAAAGTGGAGAATGGTGGTGTTTGTATAAAACACTGTAACTACAACTTTTGCTGACACTTTTAAAATTGGCAAAAAAAGGGGCAATCAGTTACTCAATTCAAGTGAATTAAGAATCTGATTACCAATTTTAGTTAATTATGGCAAGGCTATCAATCACTTTTATAGTGGCTATCAATGCCGCAATAAAAAATTATTGTTCTTTGTGGTGAACAAATAAAAAAGGAACAAATATGTGGGTATGTTTTAACTAATGGCCTTTATATAGGGTCCCCTGGGTATATCCGGCTACCTCTACTTCATTGTAAACATATATATGGTTAGCAGATACCACCTACATCATGGCACTTTCTACACGTGACCTGTCTACAATTAGAAATACTTTGATCTGTTTCCCTGCCATATTATTAGTTTTCAACTGTCAACCCAACAAAGGCCACCATGTCCCACAGGTATTTCTCAAAAACATTTTCCATTATTGGATACATCAATTGGAACAAAAACGAGACTGCTGGAGAACCTTTTGTCATATGTTGGGTTTTTAATATTATTTTGATAATCTCAGTTCTTCTTTTTAAACTCTATCTCTATAAAGAATGTAGAAACTGGTATTCTATACTCAGAGAGGTCTAGAAGTAGAAGAAAAAAACATTTTTAATAATTATTATATGGTGACCATGCAGTAAATGTCTTTAGGCACTATGGAGAGACCCTAACACATCATAGCTTTATTCCATAGCACAAAACAATAGTAGTCACTAAAAAAACAATCAGAAATTAGTTTAAGCATTAAATATATGTTTACCATTTGTGTGGGTTTACATATGAAGTGATATGATCAATTCCTTTCCCAGGAGCAGATTTTTGAGCACAGCAAAAGGTACTCAGTGCCAGGAGACTGCAGGCAATATGGGTAGAATCTGGTCCTCTTTTGAGTAAAAATAGCTCTTTGTATTGTCATTCTTTGAACAAAGCTGGGACAGTATCAATGTATGATTTTAGTGCAAGTGAAGTGTGTTGGCTATGATCAACTGATTGTTGACTATGGTCAGCTGGGTATTTGTCAACCACCGGGCATTGGCAAGTATTAGCTGGTGGAGTTCTATGGAGGCAGTTTAAGCTGCAGATTAAACTGAGATACTGCATGAATCTTTTTTTCCTTCATGCTCCACAATATCCTGGACATTTAAAAAAGCTGTACCTTACTCTGTTGGAGCACAATGCTGCCAGTATCACCTACTACATTGTTTGTGAATTCATTTTTGTTTTATAAAGACTATAACAAGGAAGCTGCTTCTTACAAATGATCACGTTCTTCCAGATGGCATAAACTATCCAAGTGGTATTATTGAAATGTCAATTTTTAGATTTTAGTGCCTGGTGACTCCTGCAGGAGGTGGTCCATGTGCTGTAGCAAATATATTAAACCAACTTCTCACTCACAAGAATCGCACTGCAATACAACTACATGCACAAAATGATTTCCAACAACTCCTATTTGGGTAAATGGGAGTGACCGGGAACAAGGTTGAGCCTGTGGTACCCCTCTATGGTCAACTGCATGTCTGAAATGGGCCTTACTCTATTTAGGTGGATGGGGCTTCTAATGGCCAGAGAACAAAACTTTTTCCCACTTTTTTTAAATATGATGTTGTAAAAGTGGTGAGCCAGCTTCTAAAAGTAGAGAACATTTTTATAAACAAGTCCACGTATCTTTATCTGCAGTATGTATACCCTCCCGGGTAGGTGTACACCAAAAATGCATGTGTTATCATGTGTTGTGCTAACGGTTTCATTCAATTGACTTTTATGACAAAAAGGAGATAAGTAGACTTAGACTTAAATGTAGCACAAGGACTTGTTCACTATGTCAAGTGAACAGGTTCTATTGAAAAGAACATATTTTTGTAGGATATGAATTTTGACGTGTGTTGAAAATGTAGTACAATATGCACATTGATATGATTTTAGTGTGACCAAATCATAAAAGAGAATTTCATACCATCAGGGAAGACAAGTCTTGTCATAGTTGGTGTCCTGAAGAAGTAGCATGAGAACCTGTCACAACTATGAAGTTGCAAGTAACAGTAAGATTGAAGAATGGAAAAGCTACAGATTTAGGGATGGCATTGTAAAGGTCATTTCACCCAATACCCAAATTTTGGTTATGGATAACAATTGGGAAGTTGACTTATCTCAATTGGAAATTTTAGTGTTTTGACTCATAATTCAAACTCACCTCCTCTCTGGTATTATCCCCTTGCGGACTGATCTGCACTCCAGTACCAGTTTTCTCCTAAGCTGAATGACGTCTAGCAACATTCACTCCATTTCTTGTAAGCCCAGAGCATCATGGACCCACCCTCAGGGGGTATATCAACTCTGCACCCACAGCATAGTAATCCAATGAATGGCACCACAGTTAGTGATGCTTCCTGCATCATTGTGGATCAAAGAAAAAGCAAAGATTACCTTGGGCATTACATGACCTCCATGAAGGAGAATCTTTGGGCAGTAGGAACTGGAATTGGGCTTTAATGTAACATCAAGTAAAAGTGAAGCCAACTCCTTATAGTGTTTGAAAGTAAGGTACAGGATCCCAGCACCAGAATCAACAAGAGGTGTTAGGTAAAATATGGACTGAAAAATCAGTTTTGAACTCATTATTTTCCATTACATTAAATTGTGCTGATCTGCAACCAGGGAATATTTACACAGCATTTGTAAGCAATATTTTACTGTTGTTTATATACTCCTAGAGAACTAAAAGTATCTCTTAGGAAGAAGGCATGCAAATATGAAAATGTGTTGATGGGTAGATGTTATGCTAAAGGAATGGGTGTTCCTGGGTGGGCAATGCATGCAGACCGCCCTAGGTAACAATAATTTGTGATGATGAACCTCCATGATTGAAAGAACTGAAACCCAATGAATGGAAGGGTTGGGTCGGGAACAGTCAAGCTGGGTAGGAAAAGGCTGGATGATGCTGGATATCCACCAGCCGGAAAATAAGGCCAGCTCTATCCTGCTGCAACTTCTATTGCACATCGTGAGACTCTCAGCGCTTTGCTCATGCAGGGAAAAACAACAGGTCCAGTTTATTGCTGACCTCAACAGCTGCCTATACTTCCTTCTCTTTCTGCCTCACCATTTAGCACTGAAGGTTGGTGATTGACTATTTAGGGGCAAAGGTACCACCTTAAACCAAGCTTATAGTACCTGGTATGTGAGATGTAGTGTGTGAGAATTCCATTGCTATTTGGAAAATCTAAAGCACAGATTTGGTTATAGTACAAAGTGGAGTACCCCTCTAAGCATTTAGATAACTATGCATTATGTTCACAATTATATAGCATTGATGTGAATGGATAAGCACAAATCGATTTCTACAGGATTTATGTGTTACTTTTTAATTTTCTTTAAACAACATGTACCTAAAATATTTATACTATGTAAAAAATAATAAATGCATTCTGAAAGATTTTTTATTGTGTATGTCTGTGTTTATTTAACATTGCGTTAACATTAACCTTCCTAGCAGTAACCCTAGTTGCTAAACCCAAAAGTTGCTAAAAGCGGTAACCCCGAGTAACACTTGGGGTAGGTAAACCTATTGGAAGGTTAGTAAATACAGCCTTACCTGATATGCCGGTGTCCCGCGTCGTCCATTGCAGCGATCTCCATCTTCTTCTCTCTTCCTCCATTCGGCTTCTGCACCCAATGAGTCACTGGGGAGTTCCCGGTGACGTGGGTGCGTGTGTACGTTGCGGGTGGGGCAGGCGGGACATTCAAAATCCATTTGTATTGCATTCAATACAAAATAACTGTATAGAATGCAATACATTGGATTTATATGTGTAAAAGCAGTACATTGTTTTCAAGAACATTTATTTTACAGTATATATAATAGTATGAGTATAATATTTATTTTTTGAAAAAAATTAAAAAAAAATTAAATCTTTTTTTAAATATATATATATATATATATATATATAGAGAGAGAGAGAGAGAGAGAGAGATTTTTTAATTTATTCTATTTATTATTTTTTCATGATTTTGTGTTTCAAACTTTATTATACTCATACTATTATACTGTAAAGCAAATTTTCATGAAAAACAATGTACCGCTTTTAGACGTATAAAACCGTAAAGAAATGAACCGCTAGGGAGGTTAACTTAAAGCTTAGTTCCAGACATACAGCTCCACATGGTTGAAGTTTTTTAAAAAAAAATTTCTACCCACACACACTCTCTTTTCATCCTGTCTTTTCTGTGCTATCCAGTTTATTCATATTCCTTATTTCATGATATCTTCTTTTTCTTTTATTACACCTTTTGCATCATTTCTTCACCCTTCTTTTCTTTCCTGCACTGTATTCATTCTTACTTCAGTTTCTAAAGTTTCTAAACCTTGTTTTCTCATCCTTCCTTCCTCCCTTCTTTTTTGCTTCTCTTAACTTTTTCAGTTTCTTTCTCACTAGTTCACATCTCATTTCTTTTTACTACTACCCTCACCCTCTTTTATCTGTCATGTTTCATTGTTACTCCCCTCCATTTTTCCTCCCTCATTATTAATATCATTGGCCAGTATATATATATAGTGCAGACATATTACACAGCGCTTTACAAAGTCCGTTGTCATATCACTAACTGTCCTTCAAAGGAGCTTACAATCTAATGTTTCTATAGTCATATGTCATTAACATAGTCCGATTTTGGGGGGAAGCCAATTACCCTAACTGAATAGGTTTTTTTTTGGGATGTGGGGGGAAACCGGAGTACCTTGAAGAAACCCACACAAACACAGGGAGAACCTACAAACACCTTGCAGATAGTGTCCTGGCCGAGATTCGAACCTGTGACCTAACCAATGAGCCACCTATGTTGCCCTCATCCTTCCCTTCTTCCTTCTCATCCTTCCTTCCTTAATTCCATCCATTCTTCCCTTCCTTGCTTCATTTCTTCTTTTAATTCCTTTCTCTTCCTTCCAATGTTCCCTTCTTTGCTTCAGTCCATCGTTCTAATCTTCCATATTCCCCTCAACTCTCATTTCTCCCCACAAATGTTTCCTTTCCTAATTCTTACTTCCTTTCTCCACCTCCCGCCCCAATTACCTTTCATTCTTCCTTTCCCTTCGCTTCCTCCTTGCTCCTGTTCCCTTCTTTGTTTCTTCCTTCCCTATTTGCCTTCCCCTACCCTCTTTTTGATTCTATCCATATCCCTTCACTCCTTTCCTCCACACTTTTCCACATGAATTCTTTCCTTCCTTTCTTTTCTTTTCCTCTCTCACTCCTTACGTCCCTCATTTCATCTTTCCTTTCATCGTTCATTCTTCTTTTCTTTCATCCCTCCCACCCCTTTCCCTTTATTTTTACTATTTTTAACACTACCCACCAATAACATTTAAACATACATTTTTTAGAAGTACCTGACATTGGCATGGTCAAAGCTTTGTCCATCCCTCTATGCAAAATCTCATTAGTAGCAATATCTTTGTGAGTTTTCTTTAACTGCCCATTTCAAATTCTTTACAACAGGGGTGTCAAACTCAAATACACAGAGCGCCAAAATTAAAAACTTGA
Source organism: Pyxicephalus adspersus (assembly GCF_032062135.1). Taxonomy (NCBI): domain Eukaryota; kingdom Metazoa; phylum Chordata; class Amphibia; order Anura; family Pyxicephalidae; genus Pyxicephalus; species Pyxicephalus adspersus. The sequence continues at coordinate 8,979,524 of NC_092869.1, forward strand.
TCAAAGTCGCAGGCCAAACTTGAAGTTTATTAAACAAATTGTGGAAGTTTTTCCTTCTCATTGGATATAAAACCTTTTCATATGGAAACACAGAGGTTTTGCTTAACATTCAATCTAAAACAAGCCTTTAATAGAGAAATAGCACCGCTACTACAATTCCCTGCGTCTATAAAACAGTCCAATGGGCCACGCATAGGCAGAGAGCCTGCTGGTCTATAGATGCGAGTGATGCCGGGAATTGTAGTAGCAGCGCTATTTCAATGCAGCGGCAGGCCAGCCGCAATTCATATTTAGGGGCCAAAAAAAGGACGTTGCAGGCCAGATTTGACCCCTGGGCCAGAGTTTGACACCTCTGATCAACAATATTTCAATGGGATTTGAATCGCTTTTACTATGCCTGTCACGTTCTTTTTTTAGCTTTTCCTTAGTGGGAGTTTTTAGTGTGCTTTGGATCATAATTAAGTTAAAAAGCTCTATTACGGCTTCAAATTTGCACACATGACCACATGTTTTCACCTAGAAAACATAGATAAATTGCAGAACAAAGCTGTTCCGATGACTGCAAATCGCCTAGACCCTGAAACAGCAAAGTAACCCTTAACCAAAACAGATCCATCATCATGTTTCACAGTTGGTATATTTCTCCTGAAATGTTGTCTTTGGTTTGTGACAAATATGGTTACTATTACTTTGACCACACAACCCTATCTTTGATTCATCAGCACATTGTTGCATAAGGCCTGGTCTTGGCCTACAGGTTCCAATTCACACTGTATGTTCATTTTGGACCGCAACAACTTTTTTTTCTGGCACACCTTAGAAGTTTTGTTTGGTGCAATCCCATTCTAATTGTACTGCATGCACTTTGAAACCACCTATTGCAGGAGTTACCTACATAGCTTGTGATATAATTTGCAGGTTTGTCTAGATACAAACAGCTCTTGAGCTGAATTTTCTTTGCAATCTCACCACCCATAGATATTTCTTTTACAGTGGAATGAGTGCGTTCATATAACTTGGTGTTCTTTTACTATCCCTTACCAAACTTTATGATGGCCTATTGAGGGAACTTTTTAAGCTTGGCATGGTAACATTATAAGGATCAATAGCACACCAGACCCTCAAAAAATTAAAGGAAACAAGTTCCACCTCCCTTCTCCCTGAATCGGGTCTTATTACTAGCAATTGTTCAGTAAAGCTTTATTCTAATTTTATGGATTTAAAGTGGTGGTAAATGTATGTGTGTACTTACCAAATGTCACCGTGTGTCATTTGGTTAAGTATTATCACCTTTATCAGTAAATACTGTTTGAATGAAGATTTAAAGATTGCCTGTGAAAAGTCAATACTTTCCATGGCGTGTACTTCACATGACTACTGTATATCTAAACAAACCCTGCGGGCAAACACTGTTTGCTGATAAAATTTGTTATACTAATAGTACAGCAGAACTAACTAAAAACAAAAAAATCACACTTACCTTTAATCCCGCAGGTCCCTCGATGGCGCTGGTCTTTCTCACGATTCGGTCCCCCGTCGTCCTGCAATTCCTCTTTGTTTCGGCGCCACCATCTTCAATCTTCTCTTACGTCTCCTTCTGATCTCGTACTGCACAAGTGTGAGATTGGGTGACATAGCCTCTGTGAAGGGGGAAGGGGAAGGGAGCCATCTCACTGTGCATGCATGAGAGGAAAGATGGCGGCGCCCACTGGGACGAAATATAAAAACCTAGGACGACCCGGGACTGGATCAAAAGAAGGTCCAGCACCATTGAGGCCTCTGCGGAATTAAAAGTAAGTTTAAATATGAACTTAACTGAAAACTGCCAAAAATAAAAATACACTTCAATCCCGCAGGGCAGTCCGACCCCTCGGGGGGTGTCCGGTATCTCGTCCCGCAATGTCCCAACATTCATCCTCAGGGCGCCGCCATCTTCCTCTCTTCCTCCGGGTTCTTCATCCTACGTCACCTGACCCAGGCGCGAGATCAGTTGACGTAGGATGGAATAGAAACTTGCCGATCTCACTGTGCATACACGATTTTTTTCTTTGCGCAAAAAGGCTCCATCTGCGCATGCCTGAGATGCTCGGGCATGCGCAGAAGAAGCACCCAAGAGCCCCCGGGGATGCCTGACGTAGGTATTCCGGGAGGCTTTATGCTCCCATTAGGGGGCGGTGCTGCACTTTTTTTACTTAACATGAAAGGATTATCTACTCTTTTATGTAAATAAAATTTCTGAGTTTAGGTACGCCTAACGTAAAAAAAAAAAAAAAAAAAAAAAAAAAGACAAAAAAATCTGTAATTTTATGTACCGGCCCTTTAAATGCAAACCCCTAACCAGAAGCTCTGCCCTGTCAATTATCTATATAGCCCCGCCCCTAAATAGCTCCTCCCATTTATAGACAGAACTTCTGCCTCAAACTATGTCACGTGCCAGGGTTTAATATTTGCATAACCCCGCCCTCAGCCTGAGGCCATGTCCCTCCTTTATTCCTTATCCTATCTCATGCAAGCTCCATCATCGCCACGCCCACTTCACTCCGCCTACAAGACAAAAGCGCGGTTTTTTTTTTCTTGTTTCCCACTTCTACCTCCCGCTATTGAGGATCACGCCCCTTTTTTTCTTTTGGCCTGGCTCTGTGAGTGACGTCAGTTCCGGAAGCAAATAGTGAGGCTGTTCGGTTCCGCTGCTAGACTTCCGGCCCGTCACTCCGGCAACCGGAGATTGGAAAGGGTACCGGGACGACGGCGCAGGAAGAGAGCGGAGGGAGGCGGCCAGGATCTGCCGGTACAGTGACTTCTATACTGTATATAGTGTAGTAGAGACGCATAATAAACAGATACACGTGGGTGCCCATTGACTCCTCAGAAGACACCTGGCTGTGTACAATGCATTATAGATGGGGTAGTGCCCCAGTCACTTCTCTGTAGGGTGCAGGCACAGAGGGTGTGTATGGTGTTGGGCACTCTGTGCAGATCATGTACTGCTTGTATTTGGGGCAGTGCTGCCAACTCTGCACAAGACTTTGCTGTGGTCATTGATTACAACCTACAATATGGGATCTATTCCCCCCCCCCCCCATAATGATCACCGGTAACCCATAAAGCCGGCGTACAGGATCCACTTCTCCAAACAGCAATTTTCTGGTTCCTCCATAGGGATTGGATGAGTCCCATGGGCCAGTCTATGGGGTCTATGCAATATGATGGATCCTAAATCCATGAGTGATGTCTATACAAACCATAACCCGCCCTCCTCTTATTGCTATACTTGTTTAAAGTGTATGTAAACTCAGATGTTTCCCTTTTTTATATAAAAGGGTAGACAACCCTTTTATGTAAGGAAAAAATTCAGTTGTTTTTTTAGGTGCAACACCGGGGTGCAGCACTACCCCCTAATTCTCGATCTCCTAGGCAATGGAGAATGAATGGGAGTGCAAAGTCTTCAGGGATACCTACGCCAGGCATCCCAGGAGGCTCTTGCTTCTTCTGCGCGTGCCCGAGACGCAAAAAGAAAAATTTGCCAATCTTATGCATGGGTGTAGTGAGATCAGCAAATTGTTTTTTCATCCTACGTCACCCGATCTTTCGCGTCTGGGACGGGTGACATAGGATGAGGAACCCGGAAGAAGAGACGAAGATGGCAGCGCCGGTTCGTGGATGGATGCCGGGATGACACAGGGCCCACACCTCCGGATGGAAGACACCTCCGGATAGATCGAACTGCCTTGCAGGATGTATTTTTTTTTTTTTTTTTGACAATTTCAGTTTTCAGTTTAGTTTCTCTTTAAATCAGTCATTCCAGTCAGCACCACGTGCGGGGATCAGGGGCCACAGATCTTTTGTGTTGACCACATTTCTTCCGCGTGGACCGGCTGCTGGATGGCTAACATGGAAGAAGGGCCCAGCCTGTTTTAAACACATGACTACGGATAAGGGTAAGTAAAGTAAAAGGGCTGGTTTAAAATATCAAAACCCAATATTAATAACAAAAAAAAAGTATTTAGCAGCTTACCCATCCTTGGATATTGTGGCTGCATTTGTTTTTTTTATTTGACAAGCAGAAAAATACCAGAAATGCCTTTTACTTGCCAATTGTCAGATGAATGTTCCATTAGACTTTCCTATAAAATATCTTTCCACTAGGGCAGATTAGGGTTAAATCTATGGCCGTATGTTGGTCATTTGTGCCTGATTAGGGAGATATTTCTTCATTTCCTGTCTTGTCAGCTCAACAGGAAATGAGAAGATATTTTTTTAACTTGCAGAAAATCCCTCTTGGACAGTTGTTCCTTTTCTGGTGGAAGCATAATATTTTAGGTGATCAGGTAAATGTTACAAGCGAATCTCCTTAACGGTAATAAAGCCTGACAGGTTCTGACCCCTAACCAATTTATCTGTACCTTTAAAGAAACTTTACATTTAGTTACACCTTCTGATTTGCTTTCTTTATGTAATATAAAAGCTTACAGCAATACCCTGTAAAAGAAGAAGTTGTTCTGTGTCCTGTAGTTATTGGCAAGAGAAAGTGGCGAGCGAGGACCTGCTAATCATCATCATCATGATGATAAGTAAAAGATTGTAGCGGGGCCCTCAGAAGAAAGAAGATTCAACGTGTGGCCCCCACTAGCCAGATAAAGCTTCTTCATTAGCAGGGTGTTACTGCTGTAGGCTACCCCTGAGAGGGCCATTTTTTGCTGTGTCCATTTGAGAATTGTTTTTTTTTGTTTTTTGGCCCCTGTATAGTATTTTACTTAAAATTGAACTATTGTTCTGCTATAAAAGTTTGCAAGCATGCATACAATTATTGCAAAAGGACAGGTGAGGGTCCTTCTGCAATAAAAAAAACTTGGGTTGCACATGTGTACAATTCTGGGATACCCATCATCATCGCTGCTGCTGGGGCTGAAGAAACTCCCGTTATTCCATATTTTGGCCGAGGCAGTCACAATGGCCAAAGATCAGGATAAGAAGATGGTGGTACTCATGAGGAACCGCGGACAGGTGAGTGAATAAATATTGCAAACATACCGGTATTCTTATTTTTTTTTTTTTAAAAAAAGGGACATGGCCGGGCTGTCCTTTCTGAAATGGTTGCAAATTTCCAGCTATAAATCTGCTTTTATAGTGGCAAATGTCATGTACAGCACTAAAATTTAATTTTTAAAAACCTATTTCACCATTTATCATCTTTATGAATTGGCAATAGGTGACTGAAAAGAGTGGCTCCTGATCACCAGGTTTGGTTAGGTAAAAGCATGTCTACAGGAAGTGATCAGGATTGGGAATAATCCATTGAAAAAGGGAAAGAGCAATTTTATTGAAATATGTCTGCGAAGAAGAAATAGTGTAAGGATTTCTGCAATGGCAAATAAAATCTAAATGCTGCATTCAAAGAAATGCTGCTGCCTCCTTCCACCTGACAAATAATAAATGGACGCATTCGTTAAATGGTAACTTGCAAAAAGTTTTGAGTGTTAATTCAACAGTGTGAACGGCTTTTCTTACATTTGCTGCACAAAACTGCGGTTGTCAGCTCCCGGGTGTGCAGTAAATGTCCCGCACTGTAGAAAATCAGATTTGCATTGCGTCTGCAGCACAAATCTTCAAACAGCATCCATTCGATTTGTTGCTTTTGTCGACTGTGCCGTGACCTGCCAATGAATGGGAGAGGTTGGGGCTGCATGTGAGCCCCAAGCAGAATGCTGCAGCTTACTATGGCTCTAAAATGGCCCTGAAAGTGTTAATCATATATTTTTGGTTAGGACCAAAAGGTTTCCATAAACAGATATTGTATTAGTGCAAGTTGGTGTGGTTGGACCCCATAACCCTGAGAAGCTTTATTGGATATCACTGATAAGTGTAATGCGTGTAGATGTTAGAAACCTATGTACACATTAAATCATACTTTGTCTCCCATTGTTTGAGATAGTTGGCGACTTTCCAGTTAGGAGGTGTGGCTGACTCTGGTGACACCTACAAGCTGGCTGGGAGGTGAGCTAGGCAGGCTTAGGAAATAAAAACTGCTTTGTTACTTGGAGTAGCAATTTATAGTCTTCCTTTCACAAAAGAACAATAAAAGGGAAGAATCTGATTGGCTGTTACTTGCCAGCTCTTTATTTTTTTCCTCCAGGCATTTTAAAGGCCTCCAGTAGTTAGCAATTGTCTGGTGATTGCAAACATGCAAAGGTATCCTTTACCATGTATTTATAATTTGTTTTAATTCTAAATTTTATTCAAGAAAATCTGCAGCTTTGTGAACATTATGTAGTGTTTCTAGTCAGCTGACAGCAAGCTGATAATGGAGCAATATGGACATATATGTGTGTGTAAATATAATATGTGTGTGTATATATACCGTGTGTATAGCGACGAGCCTTATATTTTTTGGGACCATTTGTAATCTTTGGGTGGTTTTGGCGACCCTCGGTATGGTCTCGGGGAGCCTGTGGCGGCCCTCGGTATGGTCTCGGGGAGCCTGTGGCGGCCCTCGGTATGGTCTCGGGGAGCCTGTGGCG
>NC_092869.1:8986219-9040693 GCF_032062135.1 Pyxicephalus adspersus
ATGGTCTCGGGGAGCCTGTGGCGGCCCTCGGTATGGTCTCGGGGAGCCTGTGGCGGCCCTCAGGGTGGTTGTGGAGAGCCTTGGGGGGGATAATTTCTTATCAATGCTGAGATTTGCAGTGAAATAGCTGAAAAATGTTCCCTTGCAGCAGGGTTAGCTTCACAATGTTTGTTTATGGCATAGGTGGATGTAAGTTGCACTTTTGCATATCACATGCCTTACTGTCAAGTACTCTCCACTTCTCTATCTTCAAAATCTGGGTTGTGGGGTGGGGGTTATTCAGCTTCCTCTCCTTAAAATGCAGAACTGTTGGCAGCCCAGATCAGCTGATGGCCATGGTGCATACAACTGGTTGCACAGAGGTACTATTTACGTCATCCCTAGCTACAGAACATTTTTGCTGAGCTAGTGCTAGTTCAGCTTTAGGACCAGAAAAGTAACTTTCCAGCTGTTTTTTAGGCTGTTACCCTACTGCCTTGGTAGACAGACACATACATCTCTATGAGGAAACTACAGTACAGGAACATGAGTGCAGCACTGAAATGTACACACATGAATACATTACCTTGCATTTTGGTGCCATTTGTAATCCACTGACTTAATCTCATTTTCACTTTGGTTCACTACAGCCATGGATGAATTAGACATGGGCGAACTGGAGAACATTGTGGAGGAGGAGTTGGGCATCTCTATGAAGGAGCTTCAGGAGATTATAGACAAAGAGGTGGAGAAGAATGAGTTTGTGAAGCAGCGGAAAGCCCAAATATTGGAACTGGAGCAACTGGTGAAGCAGAAGGAGGAGGAGGTGGCTCATGTGGACAACTTGTGTGACAATGCTTCAAGGTAAGGTGTTAGGCTCTTAATTAAAAAAAAAAAAAATATTAAATCTGTGCTTTACATGTAGCACTTTCCCATCACATGGTCACGCATAAAAGGGATTGGTACCAAATTTATCAGTTGTATTGTTCTTTAATGCCTTGTAAGTAGCCTTTCTCTTTTTCAATAAAAAGTATAAAAAAAGTCTTTAATTCATTAGTATGTGTTGTGGATTGTTTAGGCTTGTCATTGTCCTTTAAAGCTGTATCGATTTTAATGATGGGCCAGTAATAGTAAGGCTAATTGCTAAAGTGCTGCAGCTTCCAATGCACATTGTGAGAAGAGTACAGTGTGCAGTAAAACTACAGTAAGCAATTCCAATCATAGCATGACTTTCTGATGTCACCTTAGAAAATGATGTAACATTTGAGATCTTTGATATGGTTTTGGTCCTGGATCGATATCATGGCAATTCTATGTATTGCAGGGCTCTTGAGAACTGTGAAATGCTGGTGAAAACACTGTACAGTGAGATGGGCATTGCATACAAGGATACTAGCTCAGACGATGATGAATCTTCTAAACCTGTAGAAGTCATTGAAATTCCAGATGAAGACGATGACGATGTCATGAGTGTTGGATCAGGTCGGGAAAATGCTTTTTTTTTTTCTTCTTTTATTACAATAGATTTATTCATTTTGTATACAGCACTGCACATAGCCACAGTGGAGATCAGTAGTGTTTGTTTCAGACAACTTCCACCTCACTATTTGCCACAATCCCCAGTAATGAACCCCTACTTAAAGTTCAAATATGTTGATGAGTTGTTTTTTTAAAAATATTGGAGTTTCTCATCACCACTTTTGGGTAATTATGGTACAGAAATCAAATCACTGAATTGCAAACCTGATTACCATAAAAAAGGTGGGGTGGAAGGAGTTTTAAAATTGATCAGGTTTAAAGAAATTAAAGTACAAAGAGGTGGTGATCGGCCCTCTGCTTAATTATAAATGTGCCCTATTACATTTTGTCAGATTGTAACAAATATTGCTTTAGCCTGAGCAAATCTGTGAACAGGATTTTGCAACAGGGGTATAGTAAGCAAAACATAAAAGCAATGCATAAAAATTATTGTTATATTACCCACTATACACACCCACTGGCCATTTTATTAGGTACACCTATTAAACTGTTTGTTTACACAGGTAGCTAATTGGTGAATTGCATGGCAGCAACTTTATGGATTTAAATTCAAGTGGCTGGTTGTTGGTGCCAGACAGACAGGTCTGAATATATCAGAAACTCCTGATCCTCTGGGATTTTCATACAACCATCTGTTGGGTTTACAAACAAACCAAAAATGCCCTGTAAATGTCAGAGCAGTGTTTCTCCCAAAAAGTTTTCCAAGCTAGGTGGGAAGAAACTGTAGGCGGGTGTCGGCCCCTGTATTGTGAACCAACTTTTTCAGTAAGTGACCAAAAGTGCCTGGAGGTGCACCCGGCTAAAAAGGGCTGGGGAGAAGACTGCAGAGGTCAGATGAGAATGGCCATGCCATAAATATCAGATCATCTCAAACTTGTTTCTTTAACAATGAGGTCACTGTACCCAAATGGCCTCCACAGTCACCAGATCTCTATTCAATAAAGCATCTTTGGGATGTGGTGGAATGGGAGATGGGTATCATGGATGTGCTGCAAACACATCTGCAGCAACTGCAATGCTTTCGTACCAATATGGACCAATGTTTCCAGCACCTTACTGAATCTCCGCTTTGAAGAGTTACAGCATTTCTGTAGGCAAACTGGCTTCAACTTTGTACTAGAAAGGTGTACCTAATAAACTGTCCAATAAACGTATTTCCTTAAATACAGAAAAAAAAGGGCAAGATGGTTCGAGCCACTCTATCATTGTATAACCTTGAAATATTGAACATGTTCATACCTAATTATAATTATATTTTTTTTCCTCAGGTGAAGTAGTTGTTAGTAAAACTCCTAAAGAGAAACGACTGGTGAGTAACACTTTATCAAGTTCACAGAATTATTGTTCCTTTGCTTTCAGTTAATAAGTAAATGCTACCTTTTTGTATAAGTAATCTATAAAGAGGTTAGATGGTGTCACAGTGACGTTCTAAGGTTGTGTTGTGCATGTATGGACCTCGCCCATATGCTCAGGGTAGGTATGTTTTCCAATCACCTAAACCAGGGGTGTCAAACTCAAACACACAGAGGGCTGAAACCAAAAACTTAGACCAAGTCGGGGGCCAAACCCGAAATCCACTGAAAAAGTTGAAGTTTCTCTTTCTCACCAGATACAAAACCTTCCCACACAGAAACAGAGGTCCCGCCCAACACTCAAATCCGGAACAAGCCCACAACAGAAAAAGAGGCCTAAGAATTTTTTTTTTTTTTAATTTTAAACTCAAATTTTTTTTTTTATTAATCAAAATGATCTAACAACAATAAAAATGCTAAATATATATTTATTTATATATATATATATCCTGAAGTGACTGAAGCTAATGAGAATGGCAGAGCATTGCACTACAAGACTATAGTGACAGGAAAGATACAGCTCACCTGTCATAGAATGAGAATGATGTGCTGTCCTCTCTGCCTCCCTCCCCACTCTCCACTGTTACACGTAGCCTTCTCACAAAGAAAGACATCCCCAGCATCCCTATAGACGTGCAGCCGGGCTGGACTCGAGTAGCCTGTGCGATCGCCTGTGATGTGTGAGACGGGCGGGGAGGGGCAGAGATCTCTCATTTGTCACATAGATGTGAGTGATGCCGAGACTGCAATTCCCGGCATTACTTGCGTCTATGGAACAGAACAACAATGTGGGGCCACGCAGTGATGTGAATGATGCCGTGAATTGTAGTAGCGGCATAGTTTGCTGCAATACGTAGTAGCAGGTGGGCCATATGCAATTCATCTTTAGAATTCCCCATGGGGGGCAAAAATAAAAAGAACCTTATGGGCCAGAGTTTGACACCCCTGCCCTAAACCCATAGTTTAGAAGTCGAATTGTAGTTACTTCAATCAGCAACTGGGTGGCAGTAGCACTGTGCTAAATAGGATCCTTTGTTGTACAGTGGTATTGACGCCAAGTGGCTAAGTGAACTAAGTGCATCTTATTTTTCTGCATTGTTGGGAGGTTTTACTGTATTGGCTCCACCTAGGGAGCGTGACGTGCCAGCATCCTGTGTCCCGAAGAGGTACAACATCGTAATTCTAATAGTTATAGGGTCTGCTATATTTTATTAATAAAATTCAAGGCTTAGGAGCTGCAGGATCTTTTGTTTGATAGAAAGAGTACAGACTTAAATTCTCATCTGCTCAAGCAAGAAGTATAATATAAACTGGATAGACACACGGAACATTTTGGATCAAGCATTCTGGCATATTAAAAACAAAAAAAAAACATGGTTCAATATAGTATTCATCCAATACATTCCTGATAGCAGTGGAAGAAGCAACCATTCAGTTATATCTCTAGTTATGCTTACAAGGAACAGACTGATGAAAGTAGAGCAGAATTACAAAGTGCAGTCCACCAGTGTGAGGCTTCTTCTTTCACTGTCCAGTCACAGTAGGAGGGACAAGACCTGTAATTGCTACTTAATTGTAGAAGAGAAAGATCTAAAAGTCTTTTCCCCTGCCAGACAGAGCCTTGTTGTGTAGCAGAGCTGTATATTGCAACACTGGATGAGCAGAAATACTTATGCAGCTAAAATAGTTCTTGTATATGAAATTTAACTTTGTATATAGGCCAGATTTGAAAGGAATGTATTTTTCTAGAGTTTATAAACCTTTTTTTCTGTGTATAGTGGGCAGCCATGAGTGGCCATGTACATCAGGGCAGCCATGAGTGTTTATTAGATAGTCAGGATCTGCTGGATCTCAGGATCTCTGCATAGTGCATTCACTCTTTGTCCTACAATGACCTATATTGCCTGTGTAATGCTGCTTGGAGGGCATTTTTCTGATTTTCATTTCTAAACATTTAGTTAAAAGATGCTGTGGCAGCCATGAAGAGGTGCCAACAAGATGTACAGAATTTGGTGGAAGCCATCCACAAGAAGTCTGGTATGCTAGAGTACTGCTTTTTCATATAAACCTTAAAATGAAAACAACCCCAAGCTCTTATAGTTACCAAAAAAAAAACTATTTTTTTTATTTTATTTTAGATGGACCCCAGACTCGATTGTCTTCTCATCCTTCTTCACCTTCAAGTTCTGTGGGTGGTCCCAACCAGACTGGCACAGCCAATGATGTAGTAAAGGATGGAGACCTTGTTGTGGGTATGAGAATACTTGGTAAGAAGAGGACCAAAACATGGCACAAAGGAACCCTGATTTCCATTCAGATGGTTGGTAAGTGCTTGGGTTGTAGAGGTGTTTATGAAGTGCAGGAAAAAGTAGCAGCTGATGTTGTAGAGTCAGTGATCACAAAATGTGTTTCTCACTTTGTCCAGCTACACAGTTTTTAAGCTCAGTCATTATAGTTATAGCACAACATTGCATAAACAGGAATTTTTGTCAGGGCTTATTTCAAATTCCTGTACTTTGATACATATTGTTCTTTTATACTGGTTTGCATCTTAAATTCTTTCCATAAAATCCAAAAACTAATAGCAAAAGTTTTGCACCAACGAGCAGTTGTTCTTAAGCTACACTTAATTTGGGCCTTAAAAAAAAATTCCAATGCAGCCTCAGTCTACTCTAATAATATTTTACCTTCCCTGATTCTGGTTCTTGCCTCATCCTGCTCCTATCATTTTATCCCTTGCTGGCACTCTGGGAATGGTGACCTGATATTTAACACTTCTTGTCCATACCTGATGCCCGTTATTCTTGTTACTGACCTTTGGTAGTGATATCATCTTCTGGAGCCAAAGAGTACCTTGTCACTGGACAGCCAGTAAAAAAAAATGCCACTCAGGCAATTATGAGGGCACCCGATATTCCTTACACTCAGCAGTTCAAAACCCAGAAGACTTAGCACCCATCAAGTCATATGACTATGGATTAAGGTGAGTATTTGGGGGATTTTACTGTAGTTCCACCTTTTAAATAGTGCTTTAGCCAGGGATGGCCTAAATAGGCTTTATCTCGACAGTCAGCTTAAAAGCAGAACCCTGTTGACTTACTTACCCACACACATAGATTAGCGTTTTCTGGATAGGGCTATGTTCTGTAACTAATTGTAGGCATATGAACTATTTTTCATTTTTTTCATTTGTCTCCTGTTTGTTTTGTAGGACCAGGTAAAAAATACAAAGTGAAATTTGACAACAAAGGAAAGAGCCTGCTGTCTGGCAACCATATAGCCTATGACTACCACCCACCACTGGATAAATTGTTTGTTGGGAGTAGGGTGGTGGCCAGGTACAAAGATGGCAACCAGGTATGGCTCTATGCTGGCATCATAGCGGAACCTCCAAGCAGCAAGAATAAAATGAGGTATTGTCACTCAGGCTTAAGAGTCTCATTTGTGTATTGCATCACTCTGAAATTGTTTAAATATTTATTCATTTAATGGCATATTGTCTTCTTGTAGTAGTGACATGGTTATGACATAATAAGCTATTCATATTTCTTCGCCTGATTACTAGATTGTTTTTGACAATACATCGGCATATACTATATGCAGTTTAATGCATAGAAAAGGTAGGTGAATTCTGGTGGACACTGATCTCCTAAACGCCAAACAAAACACCAAAAAAAATAGGTTTGGAAGGCTAAAACCCCCTTTATCAGGGATCACAATGTTGTAAGAGGTGGTTGACGGTGGACTTGAAAAGCAATGTAAGCCGTGTAAGTTGTGTCTTTTTGTAAAATTTTCGGACACTTGATTCTTTTTTTAGAAGAGTTAACCGTATAAGGTGCTGTGGATTCTTTTTTAATATTTTGTCTTTTATTTCCTAGATTTCTGATCTTCTTTGATGATGGCTATGCTTCCTACGTTACGCACTCAGAACTGTATCCAATTTGCAGGCCATGTAAGTGTTAATCCTTCTTGTCATGTGGGGGTTAAATTCTGCACAATACCCAGAAAAGACTATTGAGAAGATTACTTGGATTTCATTTGCTTTGAGCTAATAGTCTGTAAATAGTACCAATTGGGTTTAATTAAAAAAAGCTCTCCTAGAGTGGAGACGATAGACTATCATGGGAAAACCTGGAATGGATCTAGATGTAAAACATTTACCAAGCTGATGACCTGATTTGCCTCAAACACGCCTCGATAGGGTGTTCTGCATCCAAAAAAAAGTAGCACAACACACGTTAAGGACAGCCTCTAAACTGCCTTGTACACTGCTTTTTGAAAGTCTTTTTTTTTTTACAATTCTACTGCAGGTACAGGTTGTGCTCCATAAAAGCATTTTCACTTGGTGGATTTGGCTCCTAGAGAAATTTGCATTTTTTTTTCAATTTTATTTTACAGACCAATGGTCCCTGTAAGTGATACATATGTGCTGCTTTTTGCAGTCATCAGTGCAGGAGGAAGATATTCTCCAGGGTTGCTTGTGATTAATTACATTGACAGTTCAGCACAAACATGGGCTTCTAGAACAGATCATGCGCTCTGGTTTCTTTAATGGTTCACTTTCTTTTTGCTTTCCAGTGATTAAAACCTGGGAAGATATTGAAGATGTGTCCTGCCGGGACTTTATTGAAGAATATGTCACTGCGTACCCCAACCGCCCTATGGTGCTGCTCAAGAGTGGTCAGCTGATAAAGACAGAGTGGGAGGGCACCTGGTGGAAGTCCAAAGTGGAAGAAGTGGATGGAAGCTTGGTGAAGATCCTATTCTTGGTAAGAAGTTGAAGTTTGAAAGTGGATCTCCTGTGTTACCCACAGCAGTCAATTGTTCCTTGCCGACCATAATGTCCCCACTGTGTTTTTTAGAGGAATTCATGTTAACTTTATAGGTCCATGAAATGTAGCTATGTCTTCCTTGCACCCAAATTGTTCTCTGCAGCACATGAGTACTGCAAGCAGCCTTTTTCTTGATGGCAATGCCTCTTTAAGTGTTTACCTGCAAAGGATGGTGGGAAGTCAGTTTGGAAATATTTTTTAACTAAAAGTGCTCTTACCCCTTAAATTATATGAGAAAGAAGGGCAGCCCACCTAATTAGATTCTTTTGACTATTCTTTAGCGTAATCTCCAGTGTATAAAATATGATGATGCCATTTGCAGGATGACAAGCGTTGCGAGTGGATCTACCGTGGGTCCACTCGTTTAGAGCCCATGTTCAGCATGAAGACCTCTACAGCTTCCACTCAGGAGAAAAAGCAGGCAGGACAGCCACGAACACGACCCAATGTGGGTGAGTTAACATGGGGATGTCTTGTGGAGGAATAGAGCAGTAACAATTTGGAATTCAGTTGCTTACTGGTTTTAACATCGCTAAGAAATTTCAATGATATAATTTGGCAAAAAGTAAATCTGATGGACATTTTTGTTGCATTTGCAGGTGCAGTGAGGAGTAAAGGACCTGTGGTGCAGTACACACATGATCTTACTGGAAGTGAATCTCCTTATAAGCCTACAGCTCCAAGCTCACCCCAGTCTATTCCATCACCCCAACTTATCGATACAGAGTAAGTTTTCCCTATCGGCTCATACTTCCCAGAAGTCTCAGTATTGGTAGGATAGACGTGTTTCAGGATTAATTGGTTAATATGGTTTTGTATGTATTTTAGGGTGGATCACAGAGAGAAATCCACCTGCCTAACAGAATTCTTTCTTTTTGGTTTATTTGTAAAGCCCAGTTCTGGGCTCAGGACTACTGCAGGACACCACAGACTTAGAATGTTGCCTGTCTTTTTTTAGCTCTGATAGCCAGCAAGCTCAGTCAAAGAAGCAAGTGGCAAAGAAAAGTACATCGTTCCGGCCAGGTTCTTCGGGCTCCAATCCATCGTCTCCTGTACCCAGTGAGCAGCCTCCCCAGCCTCCGCAACCTCCACAGCCTCCACAGCCTTCCAATGTTCGAAGTGGTCAGCAGAATCAAACCAACCAAATGCAAATTCAGACTGGTCATGTTATCCAAACCTTACAGGCTATTCCAACAGTACACACTATTCAGACTAACCAACCTATTCAATTACAGACTCAAAGGTAAGATTTCTGTCTTTAACTGTCCACAATGCAGCCACATGGGGAATAAGGTATACGAATATTACTTCCAGGTACCCTCCCTTAGATTCACAAACAGGCTTTGTCTTAAGAGTTCACCGCCCTATATTAGGTGCAGTGCAGATAGTAATACCCTGTCCAGTGCTTATAAAGTTCACTCTTAGCTGTGATCTTGCTGTTGGCAAATTTATTTTTTTTTCTTAACATTGTCAGGGTCTCTGTCATGTTGTTATTGCAAGATTGTTTTTCTCCTCATACAAGTAAATGTGCACACTAAAGCCATTTTTCAGTTGGGTGAAGCAGTTTGTTTAAAAGGTCAGTTGGAGGTCAAATACATCTATCAATGAACTCTGAATCATCACATAAAGTCTCACACTGATGTCACATGCAAGCCAATTGCTTGTGTGCAGTCTGCTGCTTTACTTACTGGCCCTGATTTATTAAAGCTCTGCAAGACTGGAGAGGATAAACTTTCATCAATGAACCTTGGTGATCCAACAAACCTAAAATGGATCTGGTCCAGAATTGAAAACATTTGCTAACAAACGGCAAATGACTTTTAAGAAATCCATTCCAGGTTTGCTGGATTACCCAGGTTACTAATGAAAGTGTATCTTCTCCAGCCTTGGCAAGCTTTAATAAATCAGAGTCATTGACTGAAGTCCTGTTTCCTTTTTTTTAACATATGTACGGATTGCATGTTTTACACATAAACAGTCATTGCATAAAAGAATTCCCAGAGCACTTAGACCATTTAAAGAAACGACACAACAGCATTTGCCTATCTTGATGTTCACGCTGTCTAATTCAAACCTTAGATAGTACTGTCTAGTACAGAGGTTCTCAACCAGGGTTCCTCCAGAGGTTCCAAGGGTTCTTTTAGCCATTTAATTCTCTCCGGTCTGTTTCACTGAAACCAATGATCTTTTTGGCTATCTGTAAGGGTGGCTGCCTTCCCACTGGCCAGCAATGTAAGAGGCATTCTTCTCACTGACCATGACACTAGTGTGCTGTGAGCTGTGGATATAGTCAGTTTGGCAGGGGTTACCTGAAAACCTGAAGTTGTTTTAAGGGGTTCTCCTATGGTAAAAAGATTGACTGGTTTAGTATAACCTTCTTGCATAAGCTTATGTACTTGTGTATGCCATGCTTAGCTTCAGTTGCTGGGATCTGTAAACCGAATATTTACAGTTAGGTTATATATATATATATATATATATATATATATATATATATATATTTATTTAATGTAACTTAGTAAATATTTTCTTGGCCAGGCAGTCTGTAACCCAGGATTGCCAGTATTTTTTTTTTTACAGGGAGGGGAATAAAATGGTACCTGAAAACTAGTCCGCCAAACCAAATTTATTTTCAAACTGTTCCTGTACAATGGCTGAATTTTTGATTCCTTGGTATTCATGCATTTAACCCTTGAAGAGTTAAAGAAAAATCTGATTGCTAGTCAGCATTGGGCAAATATAACGGTGAGAACTGACTCGGCAATAAGAGGTATCGCCTCTTGATTTTTCCACTGTCAGGATTCTACATACAGTTATATTTAAATATTTATGAACCTAACTTTTTTCTAATTTTGGTTATGTACATTACCACAATTAATTTTTAAATGGAACAACTCAGATGCAGTTGAACTGCAGACTTTCAGCTTAAATTCAGTGGGTTGAACAAAATGATTGCATTAAAATGTGAGGAACTAAAACCTTTTTTTACACATTCACTTCAATTCAGGGGCTCAAAAGTAATTGGACAATTACCTCAAAGGCTATTTCATGGGCTGGTGTGGGCAATTCATTCTTTATGTCATTATTAATTAAGAAAATAAAAGGCCTGGAGTTGATTTGAGGGGGAGTACTTGTATGTGGAAGGTTCATGATGTGACACAGGACAAGAAGCAGCCAAATGAATTCTGAGGTGTTCAGAGACCTATCGTCTGCTCAAATCCAGCTAAATGCAGTCACATTGATTGGGGAGCGTTTCATAATACAGATGGACAATAACCCAAAACATACAGCCAAAGCAACCCAGGAGTTTATTAATCCCCCTAGCGTTCTAATTCTGTTAGTTTTTTGATGCAAAAAGTGATCCTAATTTTTTTGCATTTAAATTTTTGTTTATATTGTGGGCCTGTATTTCTTAGGAATAACATCTGGGTATAATAATTATATTTCTTTATTATATTATAATCCAAAATTATAAAAAATAATTATAAAAAATAATGAAATAATAGACCACAACAATGTAATTTATCAAAAAAACTAATTTATCAAAAAATGTCAAATGGTCCGGAATAAATGTAAATCAGGGCACTGGGTAATGATATTTAGTGCACTAAAATGTGTACTTTTATTTTTAATTTATGTTGTGTGGTGTTTTTGTACTGTAAAGACCATTTAAAAGCAGATTACATTGTAATCTGCTTTTAAATTTCCCGCCCGGCCACGCCCCTCGAATACATCACAACTCACATCAAGAAGATGTCACATCCTTCCTGGTAATGCGAGTGGGGACACCCTGCCTCCTGGGGACACCGATGCTGCTGGTGCTCCCATCTCCAGGGAGATGCAAAGCACAATGCATACCTTCTGCATTGTGCATCGCATCTTCCGGGTGATGCGAGCAGCAATAGTAAATTCCGCTGGCACTACCCCCAGAATTTACTATTGTTGCTTGCATCAGCAGTTAGATGTGATGCACAATGCAGAAGTCCTGCATTGTGCTTCGCATCTAACTGCTGATGCGAGCAGCGGTGTGGCTGGGACCCCAGGTGGTATTTAAAAGCAGATTACTCGGTAGTTTGCTTTTCAATTTCCTGCCCGGCCATGCCCCCTAATTCAGAAACGTCCCGGCATCACAGCAGGACCATTAGATGCTGGAGTGCGGGGCAAAGGTAAGGGGGGGCTTCTAAACTTAACCCGAGTATGACTCGGGATTACTGCTTTTTGCAAGTGAAATCCACCACGAGTCTCACTCGGGATTACTGCTAGGGGGGTTAAAGCAAAGAAGTGGAATATTCTTGAATGGCCAAGTCAGTCACCTAATCTGAACCCAATTGAGCATGCACTTCACTTGTTGAAGACTAAACTTCGGACAGAAAGGCCCACAAACAACCAACAACTGAAAGCCGCTGCAGTAAAGGCCTGGCAGAGCATTAAAAAGGAGGAAACCCAGCATCTGGTGATGTCCATGAGTTCAAGACTACAGGCTGTCATTGCCAGCAAAGGTTTTTCAACCAAGTATTAGAAATGGACATTTTATTTTCAGCTTTTTAATTTGTCCAATTTCTTTTAAGCCCCTGAAATGAAATGATTTTGTTAAAAAAAGGCTTTAGTTCCTCACATTTTTATGCTATATTTTTGTTTAACCTACTGAATTAAAGCTGAAAGTTCAGCTACATCTGAGTTGTTTCATTAAAAATTAATTGTGGTAATGTACAGAACCAAAATTAGAAAAAAAAGTTGTCTCCGTCCAAATATTTATGGACTTATCTGTATGTGATGGCAGAAATGGCCATCTGACACTCCTAAAAACGGTAAATGCCTGACAGAGGCTGCAGTGCTTGAATGAAATGATGGTAGAAGAATTCTACATCTGTTATTAAACAACTGACTGGGTCACTTTTGCTTGCAAAATATGTTCCCTACCAATGAGCTTGTATGGCTTTTGGCATAAAGTGTTTAGAAAAACTTTGTGTAGAGTTCTTAACACAACAATGCAAACCCTGAAACTTTCAAAGGTTGCCTGTCTGAAAATCAGTATTTGAAATAATTTAGGTGTTCCTCTTTTTCTGTGTCCATGTTACAACACTTGGACCTGTTTATTGGTAACTTGGCCAACCAATACTGCATCGTTGAAGGGAATGGCACTGTGATTTTACTGAAAAGTTCTAAAAAATTGGCTATAAAAAGATTTTGAAGCTGAGCTCCAGCCAATGTTTTCTTTCTGCTGCGGTACAGCAACACGTCACTGACCAGTCATTGAATGTACAAGCAGAAGATTTGCTCAATTCTTTTAGTCCTCTTTCTCCCCGATTTAACATCATGCACTTCAGCAACTGATCTTTGTGTTGCTGTTCTGATAACAGATCATGATTTTGTTTTCTAGTTTTCTAAATCTGATTTACTTATAGCCCAACACATTTGTAAAATGGCATATTGATTTTATACGATCAGTTCTTTGAAAAACATATCATAATGATACAATCCGAGGAAACACCTTTTACTTTGCTTGCGATTATGCTGATTGGTAGCTTTATAAGTGTGCCTCAAAGATTTACAGCCAGTGCCTGAAGGCTTTTTAACTGTATGTATGCAATATAATTATGAGAATCTTATGAATGTCATCATATCACATTCACATTACCATTTCTGCTTTTAAGGTAGTTTTGCAGTTTGAATGGTCATAATTTATGATCCATTTCTTTTTTTTCTTCAGGTTTGTGGCCAATGTGACACAGTTCCAAGTCGTCCAGACCAACACTGTGCCAACAGAGATCACATATAAAGCTCCCATGGAGAAGCTCTTTTACCTACCTCACATCTGTAGCTACTCTTGCTTGTCCCGCGTCCGTGCTGTATCACATCGGGGCAAGAACCCTCTGCTGGTACCACTGCTGTATGACTTCCGCCGCATGACTGCACGGAGGCGGGTGAACCGCAAGCTGGGATTCCATGTCCTCTACAAAACGCCATGCGGGCTTAGTCTGCGCACAATGCCTGAGATCGAGCGTTACATTTTTGAGACAAACTGTGACATGATGTTCTTGGAAATGTTCTGCTTGGACCCATATGTTATGGTGGACCGCAAGTTCCAACCTCAGAAACCTTTCTACTATATCCCTGATATCACATATGGCAAAGAAGATGTGCCACTCTCTTGTGTCAATGAGATAGACAGAACCCCTCCTCCACGGGTGGCGTATAGTAAGGAACGCATTCCCGGGAGAGGAGTATATATTAATACAGGCTGGGACTTTCTGGTGGGATGTGACTGCACAGATGGATGCCGAGACAGGTTAGATTTGGGAGTTTGTATATTTAGGAAGACCTGATGCATTTGTAGTTGTCTTGGCTTTTTTTTTTTTTTTTTTATGGTGTAAAATGCTAGAGAAAAGCCGAAAATCTGACTTCAGTCTTGCACTATTGTACTGGCTCCTCTGCTGTACTGAAATTGCTTATTCTGATTTCAATGCACTCTGGGAGCTTCTACAGCTGCAGCAAGTAGGATGTTGTTTGTCTCCTTTCCTGTATAATTTCCTGTATAATCTAGGCCCTTCCTTCCTACCTGACTGTCCCTGGACTGCCCTTTTTGCTGATTTTCAGTTATTTCCATCATGAAGGCATCAAACCCACATACTTAGGATAACCTACCTAGATTTTTATGCCTTCTGAATGAAATGGCACCCATCAAGGCATTTTTGTATTTCCAAGGTGACGGGTTGTGAAAGGGTTACTGAGGAAGGGTGCTGTGATCCTTTCAAGAAGCCAGCTCAGTAATCAGTCATCACTGCATCAGAAATTAATAATAATAAAAAGTGGAAAATGTGAAACGTTATTACCATATTGATGAAGTGGGGAAATGTATAAAACACCCCTAGTGTTTTGTGTTTGCTGACAATTTAACAAGCATCGTTTCACATGTACCTGGCCTGACTGAGAGCAGAGATGGGCCAAATTTATAGATAAGTCAAACATTGTTTTCTGTGGGAGCTTGGTCTTATTTTGGGCCAACACATGCATGGATAGGGTGGACTACTTGCATGTAAGTACAGGTGAAAGTTGAAAGATAAATGTACTTTAACACAGTACATTATACTTTTCTGTATTAAGGATTATTGCCTACCTCAGAATCAACTTGGACTTTTAATGGTTTAAATTTTTATAATTTTTTTTTTTTCATAAAAAAGCACGCATTAGGCAGGTTAGCCTTAGTAACCCTGTCTCTTTACAATGCCAGATCTTGCTGCTAGTTAGCTGCTGGTCTGTGACTCTAAAGCACAGAAGTGGCACAGTGGGAGTACTTACCTACTCATTTACTAGACTTGCTTTATGCAAGGCCTCCTACATTCCTGGAAGTGTCAAAGGTGCAAGACAGCAAAATATAGACAGGGCAGTTTTGTATATGCTGCACTGACATGTTTGATAGCTACTTAGACAGTGTGGCCAGTATATTAAATTATGTAGCGAGCACAATATATATGTATCTTTCATATCAATCTTTTTCACTAAATGTGATACTTTTTATTTCAGGTCCAAATGTGCCTGTCACCAGTTGACATTAGATGCCACTCGCTGCACACCTGGGGGGCAAGTCAACACACAAGCTGGATACCAACACAAACGTCTTGAAGAGTGTCTTCCCACAGGGTAAAGGCAGATAGCTAGAACTAAGTGCACCAGTATACCCAGGCTTGTGATTAAATGAAAGGATTTTGCTGTAGTTTTATTTGATAATGGTTATAGCACCTTTGGGTTTCTGATAATGATTTTGTGACACCACCAGCTAATATAGATTCCCTCCAGGGGTCCTAGTTCACCTGGTCCACTGTTGTCCTGTTCCCATGTGACCAGAGACCAGTCACTAAACATTAGTGCCATCCCATGGCCAATCATACTCTGAAGCCATTAATTATTTTCCCTTAACAACTGAACAGAGTGGCAGGGAGTTGAAGAAAGGTGACTGTATACTAAAGGCGTAGGGTCTTTAAAGAGGACCTGTTGTTTTGCCATGTTTAAATACTCAGTCCTCTATTTACTTTGCATGCTTTACTTAAAACATGGGTCAGACATGGGAAATGTGCTTTTTTTATTAGAGAAATATATAGGCATATACTTTACCAGAATAGTTGCAGAAAGCATGTCTACAAACACTTGTGTCTTAACTTTTTTCCTTTTTTATTTCAGGGTCTATGAATGTAACAAGAGATGTAAATGCAATGTAAATATGTGTACTAATCGCTTGGTGCAGCACGGCCTTCAAGTCCGTCTCCAGCTCTTCAAAACGCAAAACAAAGGATGGGGTATTCGTTGTCTGGATGACATTGCAAAGGGCTCCTTCGTCTGTATATACGCAGGTGCAGTTATTTTACCTAGGGGTTACCTTAAAAAGAAAACTCTATATATTAGAAATGAAAGTAGATTTAATGTCAGTACAGTAAAGAATAATAAACCTAAATTTATAACTTTGCTGTTAAAATATTGCTAGTTCCTCTAATGCTGCTTACATGGCCTAAATCCTAGGTATTTGGTCATGTGTTCATTTGAAAGGGAAGGGTCAGAGTTTTGAGTAGCTTAATAATTCACTGTCACCAGAAACCATATCACCAAATCCTAATACACTCAGCAACACTGGTGGAAACCTTTGTGTCGACTATAACCCTTCTTTTTACCCAACAAACTAAACTGGCTTACATATAATGTGCAGATTATTATGTATGACAAATGAGTAAAACCCTATATTTGTGCTTCCTCACAGGTAAAATCCTGACCGATGACTTTGCAGACAAGGAAGGGTTAGAAATGGGAGATGAGTACTTTGCAAATTTGGACCACATTGAGAGTGTAGAAAACTACAAGGACGGTTATGAAAGTGATGTCAAGTCGTCATCCGATAGCAGCGGAGTAGACCTCAAGGATGATGGAGAAGTAAACACTGGCAGTGATGACCAGGATGAATCCCAAGATGACAGTTCAGATGACAACTTTGTAAAAAATGAGGACATCACAACCAGCTCTGTATGGAGGAGCTATGCCACACGGCGGCAAACTAGGGGACAGAAGGAAAATGGGACAGTAGATACTGCCTCTAAGGACTCTGCTTTAGCCAGGCAGACCAGCCAGGAGGAGAGGACAGACTGCAAACTGCCTGAGGAGACATCCAAAAACAAGGTGGCTTCTTGGTTAAGCTCCAACACAATGACTGACTCCTTTTTGGACTCTGACAGCCGGTCGTCTCTCAAAATGGGAGATACGGCAGATACTGAGAAGCATGTTAAGAAAGAGGAGCCTGCCAAGGTGAGAGTGGTCCAATGGTAACTTGTGTTATATAAATATTATCTGACCTTCCGAAGGATTGTGCGTTATCCATGAAGCTGCAGTCGTGCAAGGGTTTGCCAGAGATAGATGTTTGCTTTGCTAAAACCCAGATTAGGCCTGGATTAGTTGCTTACTGGTAAAGATGTCCTTTGGAATGTCTCCAGATTTGTGGGGTACCTGTATTCTTCAGCAAAGCTTCTGAACCTGAAAGCATACCTTTAATATTATTAATATTATTATTATTATTATTATTATACAGTATTTATATAGCGCCATCATATTACGCAGCGCTGTACAAAGTCTATAGTGGTGTCACTAACTGTCCCTCAAAGGAGCTCACAATCTAATGTCCCTACCAGAGTCATATGTCATTAATGTAGTCTAAGGTCAATTTTTAGGGAGAAGCCAAATACCCTGACTGCATGTTTTTGGGATGTGGGAGGAAACCCACGCAGACACGGGGAGAACCTGCAAACTCCATGCAGATAATGTCCTGGCTGGAAATCGAACCTGGGACCTAGCGCTGCAAGGGCTGGAGAGCTAACCCACTTAGAAGGAAGATGAAGGGTCTATTAACACTGGATGGCACTCTTTCACCTCTTATTACCATATAAAAAATATATCTTAAGAGAATGTTAGAATTATGCTTACCTTACCCCTGCCATGCACTGAGGCAAGGATGACATCAATATTCCCTTCTGGGAAAATTCTTGGAGCATGCCAAATGTGTTTATCGTGTGAGAAAATGCTCTTGTGATGGACTTGAGTGTCTTCTCACAAGATTTTACCTACTTCCAATTATGTAGAAGACAGAGGGAAGGTAAGTAGTATTCTAACTTTGTAGGTGCATTTTACACCTTTTACATAAAAGGTGGTTTGATTAGGAGGAAGGGACCCATACAGATTGGATTTTAGTGGAAGGTCCACTGCTGCTACACATAGAAGCTACTTTTAACATCTCCCCAATTGCATTGGATCACTGTCATGAGGGAACCGCACTGCAACCTCACTACCAGTATGAACATAGCTGTTTAAACAATTATTACCTTGACTGCATCTCTTTCCAACCCTGGGATCTTTCAGGGTCAGCATATTGGACACTGAGATGGCACATTCATGGAAATCCCAGAGCCTGCGCAACTCTTGGCAGTATTTTTAAATGTCCAACACAGTTCCTGCTGCAGCCTCTCACTTATTATTGGAAGGGGGGCTATCTACATTACACCTGTTCATGTGCACTGAACTTCTGTATTGAGGAGCTGTCATAGATTAAAGTGTTCAGTGCCAATGTAAGCATGGTATATGAAGAATACTGGCTGATCTGAAGTAGGCTGAGCATAGTGGCCCACTCATAAAAGGAACATGCTGCATGCGAGGTTATTATAACGACAGGCATGCTTGCACCCCTTTGTGTATCACTATGGGGGGGTCGAACCCCGTTTTTTGAGTTTGCAAAGCAGCCTACATATGCCTGCTGCTGATTTAGTTTTTTGTTTAATTTTGCAGCTCTACCATAAAGTGAAGACTACGAGGGTAAATAATTGTTTCAGGTTGTCATTGGCATTTGACATTTAAAAAAAAAAATGTTTTCTTTATTTTATAAAGATCAAGTAAGGATCAAATGATGATTTTTTTTTCAATTATTTTTTTAACTGACAAAATATTGTAAATTCACACAGTGATATAACTGCTGTTTACTTGAACGGCCTTATGCTGACCTCTGTTCTCTCTTCCCACGCAGGAGACTGAAGAAAGCAAACCTTCTGGGTAAGTCACATTGCTACACTCTTACTACATAAAGAGTCAGGGAAAAAGCCTTTTGTATGCAAGATGCAGTGGCCAATCAAATTCTTCAACTGTCCTGTAGAAACTTTTAAATATGAAGTGTCGACTAATTACTACTGGCAACCAATTACGAGTATCCTTGTTATAAATATCTATTGTCCTCTTTATTGTTCCATCTGTTTTATCTTGCAGGGGGGGAGACAGCAATCGTACATACGGTTACAATCCAACACCAATTAAGCCTGAAGGCATCAAAAGGCCGGTCAGCAAAACCGCCATGCACCAGAATAGGCGGCAGTCCAATGCTCAGTCCAATGATGTAAGTATAAATCCTGGCTATGTCCAGTAATCTGTCATTTCTTTTCAGCTGAAGAAAAAAAGAAAGGCTTATCCTGAGGCCTGCTTTACATTTGTGTTTCATGCATCTAAAGGTACAGTTAATATGTTAGTATTAAAACTCAGCTTGTTTCAGTGGAACCCATTCATGTCCATTCATGTAAGCTTTTCTATAACCTGCTTCTCTATTATAACGTCAGATACCAAATAAAGTTTCCAACTCCTTACCTGTCAGAGGATTTGGACTCTCGTCTGACATTAGTACTGGAGTACAGGCATAGTGGTGGACAAGTGAAAGAATGGGGATCAAGGGTAACATTTAGGGATTGGCTGACTTTGTTTTACCATCGCCCTTTAAAAGACCAAGTGTCCGTGCTATAGTACCAGTACTAGGAGGGAACCTGTAGCTGATGAACATCATGTATAACTTCATAGCTTCTTAACCACCTAGCCGGTATGCCCGTACGAAGGTCGGGCAAAAAAAAATGGCTAGGATGGTTAACCCCGTAATTTTGTCACATCCTTACCTCTATGGTCCCGCACATCCAGCGGGACCATGGAGGTAAGGATTCCAGCGTCGTCCTCCGTCCATCGTCGTCTGTCGATCTCCCTCTCCAGCGTCGGGTGCCAGCGGGACCGCTAAGATGCCGGCCGGTATCTTGTGTTCTGCTGCCCGGCATCTTGCGTTCTGCCGCCCGGCCGGCTGAACACAAGATCCCGGCCGGCTGAACACAAGATACCGGCCGGAATCTTACCTGGTCCCGCTGATCGTCCACGTCCGTCTTCGTCCAGCGCCGGATGATCTCTGCAGGGAGAAGCCGTCCGGCGGAGAAAAAAAAACGGAAGGCTTCTCCCTGCGTGCGTGATGACGTCGGCGCGTGTGCGGGAAATTCAAATAGAAACTCATTCATTTATTTTGTATTGGATTCAATACAAACTCCTGTATTCAATCCAATACAAAAAAATTCAAATAAATACAAAGTTTGTAATTGGTAAATTCAAACTGTCATTTTGTATTGAATTGAATACAAGCTCCTGTATCCAATCCAATACAAAAAATAAAAAAAAATAAAATAAAAGTAAATACCTTGGAAATTCAAATTTATATTTTGTATTTGATTGGATACAAACTTGCGTATCCAATCCAATACAAAAAATAAAAAAAAAGTAAATAACTTGGAAATTCAAATTTATATTTTGTATTTGATTGGATACAAACTTGCGTATCCAGTCCAATGCAAAATAATATAAAATTAATACAAAGTACATAACTGGTAAATTCAAACGCTCATTTTGTATTGGATTGAATACAAACTCCGGTATCCAATACAAAAAAATAAAAAAAAATAAAAGTAAATACATTTTTTATATTTATATTATCTACTAGAACCCCTGTTTGGACATATTTCTGTAAGTTACAGGTCTACAATTTAAAAAAAAAAATTTCATGAAAAACAGTGGATCACTTTTGGTACAGAAATCTAGACCTCAGTGTAACGCTCAGGTGGTTAAGGACCTGTGATGACGTGCTTTTGTTTGCTTCCCTTCAGGCAGGATTTGCATTCGTATTCAAATCTATAAGAATTGGTAACCTACTTGAAGCAACCTAAATATAGAGGCTACCAATTGGCAACTTATATGTCTCTACACATGAAAACTTAAACCTGATGGTCATATGTTTTTGAACATCCAGCTTTTTTTTCCATTTTTCTTACTCCCTAGACATACAAGAGCCAGAACTTACTTTTGGACCAATTATGATCTAGGTCCACAACCAATAAGCCTGGAGCAAAAAAACGTCTGATTCCAGTTATTGCTTTTCCCTCCATTATGATCTGAAAATTGGGTATATTACCCCATCCTTTTTTCATTACCCAGGACTTGGATCTTTTCATTGCTATCCAGCCATCGCACATATGCTTTTTACTCTATTGCTGCTTTCACGTCTTACACTCGCCACTCACCTGAATACCAACCAATGATATAAGTCTCCAATCATTCCGCTGAAGAAGCCAGTAGGCAAAATGCTTTGGGTTAAGAGACAAATGTATAAAAAAAAGTATTAGAGAACATTGTACAATTGGTATTGTGATTCATGTTTATCACTTTGTTCTAAGCACAGTTGGATTATGTATAGCACAGGACACTAAAAAAAATCCATCATTTAAGTAAAGCACGTTTGAACCTTAAGTGTTCTTTTTCTCTTATCTTGAATTACTTGAATGTGAGTTTTTGGAGGCTTTGCAACCACATGAATCCTAACCCATTGGGTATCCAATATTTATCTCTCCTTGAATATAGGTCAAATACTGATAAACTACAAGAAGGAATTTGTTGATCAATGATATCAACTAAAAAGAATGCCGTATAGGCCTGCCTCGTACCACTCTTTGTGAGTAAAATTGTATGGAATGTACAGACACAAAGGGACTTTTATAGCATCTCATAAAAACATCATCACATTTTATTTCTCATATTCAAATGAGACATAAAAATCCGAACATTTGAGCAATTGTCCACATCAAACCAGAACAATTGCAACATCCATATGAATAATATCCTTGTATTGCACTATACATTGATGGGTATAACAATATCTTTAGGGTATAACATGGTCTCACCGCTTATATCGAGTATCAAAGCGGAGTTTCGCGGTCAAGAAGTTCAAGATGGAGGGTAACACAAGCAAGCAGGAAATGGACATGCACACATAGAAATTCCTAATAAATAAATCGTAAATAAAACTAATGACAAAACTTTTTTATATATAGTGGGGCCAATTTAATGTTTTCCATTTCCTGCTTGCTTTACCGTCCATCTTCTCCTCCTCGTTGAATCCGTATACATTTTTTGGAAGAGACTTTGAACCCTTGGTGATAATTAACACTCATATCACTGTCAGTGAGTATGTGTGTATGTGTATATATATGTGTATGTATATATACATTCAAGATCATGTGACAATAATGTATATCAAACATTTTTTTTATGTTTATTTCTTTGTGATGGCTTATGCGTTATATACATACCTTTATTATGTTTTTGATCTTTAGGTCTCCCAGTACTGCTTTTTCCCGATGAATCGGTTTTTGACCGTAAAAAGCGTCAATACTCGATATAAGCTGTGAGACCATGTTATACCCTAAAGATATTTTTTTACCCATCTATGTATAGTGCAATACAAGGATTAATATTCATATGGATGTTGCAATTGTTCTGGTTTGATGTGGACAATTGCTCAAATGTTCAGATTTTTATGTCTTTTAAATATGAGAAATTAAATGTGATGTTTTTTATGAGATGCCTTAAAAGTCCCTTTGTGTCTCCATACTAAAGGTCAAATACACCATTTTTGTTTAAATTTTGAATGATCTTAGAAGTGTTGCAATGTAATGCAATCAATGCAAGCTCAAAAGTGGTTGACACAAGACCTTTAACACATGTGGGCTCACAAATTGGAACACATGTAAACTCCCAATATTACCTTTTGGTTTGGTAAATATACTACTAGAAATGTTCTATACAATCATGAAAAATACATGTCAATCCTTCTAAATACATTGAGAGCTAATAACTTTCAGTGCCTGCGCACCAAAAGGGACATATTGAGATGGGGACATATTGAGATGAAGAGATGGACGTGTCATCATGTCAATTAAAAATACACAATATGAATTATAGTTTTTTGTTTAATGAGATAAAACCAAAATGTGGGAATGTCCATGTATTATAGAAATGTACAAATGTTTGTTTTGGCTTGTCATGCTTTTTAAATACATGCATTCCTATACATAAAATGTAAACTGTTCCTAAGATTTATATTACAACTGGTCTTTACATTTGTAGTAGTACTAAAGAACAATCTTCTCAGTACTATATAATAATATGGCTGGCAAATCCTGATATTGGTGATCTTCATTGTCTGCTTCTCATATGTGTCACTGTTCAGAGCTCTGCTAGTGCTGAACAAAACTGATGATTAGTCCAATCCTCAGTTCTGAGACAAAGGTGCTCAGTGCTCCTAGCCTTTAATAGATTAACAGTGCCTTTAATATGGGTTATTAGTGCATGTCTAATGTGTGCTCTGTGCCGCCAGGAGGTGTTGACCCTGTCCAGCAGTTCAGAAAGTGATGTGGGAAGTGGAGCAAACAAGAAACCTGCCACCCAGACCAACGCTAATGACAGTGATGATGTCCAGACCATTTCTTCTGGTTCTGATGTAGACGAGGACAAGAAGAACACAACCACCACTACCGGTATTATTATTATTATAAATTTTGTTTTATCAAGTGTAAACATATTAGTTCATGCTCTACAACTAGAGGCTGTACATGACAGACCTGTGTAAATTTGTAGTCAAGTTCAAACTAGGACATGGTAAAGGAGAAGGACTCTGAGGGCTGTCTTAGATTGTAAGCTTGATTAGGCAGTCGTGGTTCTATGGAACCCTTGGGATCCACCAGGGGGTCCCTGGAGTTCTTGAGCTTTGGCATCTTTGCCATCATAAGATGGTGCCTGTAATTCTTGGACCAACACCTCTTGCTAGAGGCAGCTGCATGAAACCAGGGACCTTTTTTGGTGTTTGTAAACGTGGCCTTCTGACAACTAATGAAGGATGGGAATTCTTCCTGCTGGAAACCAATACAAATAGTCTTTTTTTTCTATTGAATATTTATAACGATGGTTCCCAGATGCCTGCAGAAAGGTTGAGAAAGGCTGATCTAAGAGATGGAAGCAAAGTTTACAATAGTGGGAAAGATAGGAAGATGAGTTTAAAACAAAAGGTTTAAAAGACTTCTTTAAATTTGTTAAAAGTAGCAGTAAGTCTAGCGACAAATGAATAGAGGCAGCTATAGAGAAGTCTTGGAGTCAGCTTGTGAAGAGGGTATGAATGAGGAAATCATTAGTAGGTCACTGAAGCAGCCAAGATTGAGGTTTTGGTTGTATTTGTGTATCAGGTTAGAATGTGATTAAAAAGCAAGTAGCAGTTTCTGAGTTAAATAGAAGCCATTAAGGAGGTTTAAGTTAAAGAGAAGTCGTGGGAATAAATAAGTTTAGTTGCAGCATCCATGATGTGTTGTAGATATAAGAGTCTTGTTAGTGGAATATGGAATAGGAGGATGTTGCAGTATACAAGGTGAAAGTTAGTGAGAGCATGTACTAGGTGTATTGGTGTTCTCTGGGGGATATAAAGAGATCTTTTAAAGATTAAGATAGACCCAGAACCTTGTGATATCTTGCCTAATACTATGCTGAACTGCTTTCCAATTTATAGATGAAAAAGTGCTCATTGCTTCCTTACCCTAATGCCACTAAAATTCTACTATCCTAAATATAATATAAAATATTATATAGATCTTTTTTTTTTGCATATTCGGGTAATGTAAAATCAGTTTTAATCTGTGATAAATCCTAATTCCAAACAGCAGTGTCTGTGCAAACCATCTTTAGTGCACCCTTTTTGTACTTCGTTTTGCCAGATGTTTTTGACCCCTTAGAAGCAGGGACCCGAATGCACTTTACAGTTAACTAATGATGTAGTTATAGCATCCTCCACTAGATGTCCCCTTGAGTAGTGCAAGTCACAATGTAAATATATTATTCAATTTGAATTAGCAAATTGTATTTAATATTGAGGCCTAATACATAGAGGCCAATTATGCACTTGACCGACCAGTGTGACTGGACAGGTTCAGTGGTCAACCCAGAAATGTTTTTTAAGCTGGGTGGGGAAAAAATTGTAGGCAGGTGGAAACCCCTGTATTGTGACCCAACTCCTCAGTAACCACCCAACAACTGCTGGGTGGTTCCTGAAAAGTATTGGGTGGTACCCCTAAAAAGGGCTAGGGAGAACACAGAGGTTGTGGCACTTGGGTCCACATTGGTTCACACCAGAGTGATTGGCAAAATTACTAATCATTGCATAGCATATTGATCATAGAAAAATATGAGTCAATTTCTACATGTGTTCTTTACAATAATGTGTTAAAACCACCAAACACCAGGCATATTTTTGCATTTTTGCACCTTGCCTCTCCTTCTCCATGACTGATCTTTCCATATATGCTTCCCAATCTAATATCAGGAATTAAACTTGAAAACAATGGCTTTTGCTTTAGAGGTGGTAAGAATGACGTCACATGATCATTCTCAGCATTGTAATAAGAGGCAATCGTCTGAGAGAGAATTACATTTTTAAAGATCAAAATGTATAGAAAAGATCTAAAAGTGTATATACCTGCCTCAATTGTTACCATTGATGGAACTAAGAGTTTTTGTTGTTGCTAGATATAGAAAGAAGTTTAATTTTTTTTCAATTTTTAACAATACTTACAATGTATTTTAATAATTTGCATTATTGCTTGATTCTTTTATCAGAATGAGTGGAGCCCAGCATGGTTTATCTGTGGTTAATTTTTAAACTGTATAGGAGGTCAAAGGATACACAGGTATGGGAAGGAGGAGAGGTACATAGAGATGTCAAAGTTCACTTATTAACACAATTTGCAGTAAAAAAAAAAAAAAAAGTTTTCCACTGTTAGGTAAAAAGTGCAACAGGGCATTTAGTAATATAGATATGTGGGTTGTGATAAGTGTACTTTTTATCTAACCACACACACACACACAAACAAAAGGACACATCATGGTGTTGGGATTCCTGTAAATACCTTTCCCTCTGTCTCGACTGTTTGCATCTATATTACATTGCAATTGACTTTTTCCTGGGTTCTGTCTATTCTCATCCCATAGAAATTTTAGTGGGGCTGTGCTGCACTAGTGTGGGCAGCAAAGAAATGTGGATATAAACAATGGATGGACTGGGTGCGTTTGGTACGTACCGAACTGTGTAGGGGGAGAAAGGATTAGGTTTGGTCTGTGTAGGGGGAGAACAGGATAAGGGAAAGTTAGATTAAAATTTTAAATAGTATAGGAAGCATTGCTTATTTGGGAAGTTCCTTGAACTTTCAATTTTCAAGAAGTCATATTATAATACTACTTTTCATATTTTTAAATGTCTGCATGGAGGCAGCCCTGTTTGCTGATAACATATCTGTAGAAACCTGCAACTGTAAACTGCTGGTGTGTCACTAAGAAGAACTTTTCCAACTCCAGAACATCTCACATTCCCTAAATCATATCTTGATATATTTGCAAATTAATATTTTACCAAGTGATGATATTGTGTGATATGTGTATTAAACATGATTCTGAATTTATGATGCAGCAACTGATCATACCAAGTCATATCTTAGAACCAAAACATACTGAAAAAGCAGATTATATGTTGGTGCTCTGTACGTGACCTGTGTTCTGTGTCTGACCAGGCCCAGTCAAGAGACAAGTGGCTGTAAAATCCACTCGTGGTTTTGCCCTGAAATCTACCTACGGTATTACGGTGAAACCCAACATGGCATCCGCAGACAGAGGTGATGGAATGACTGGCCGGAGGACAACACGGCAGTTTTACGACGGGGAGGAGTCCTGTTACATTATCGACGCCAAGCTAGAGGGGAATTTGGGCCGATACTTGAATGTAAGAATTGATAACTCTAACCTAAAAGTGTATGCGCACTCCCTTCCTTCTCTTTCTCTCTCTCTCTCCTCCCCCCCTCCTATCTGTGTCTCTCTTTTTGTGTCTTGCTCTCCTAATAATTGTAGGAAGCCAGAGATGCTATAAAATTTTTCAGATAGATATTATATCTGATACCAATACCTGTTTGTATAGGCAAGCATTGTAATCATAGAGGTCTCATCCCCCACTTTGTTTATTGTATTACAGCACAGCTGCAGTCCCAACCTGTTTGTACAGAATGTATTTGTGGACACACATGACCTCCGCTTTCCCTGGGTGGCTTTTTTCGCCAGCAAGTAAGTAATCTGCTTAACATTCCGCCTGTTAAAGGGGCACATGAACCACGCACTCTGCTGCTGTGGACGGTGCATTGCTAGTACCTGGCCAGCAGGTGGCCCTAATGAATTTGCTGTGTGTTTCAAAGCTCATCACTTTCTGAAATTTGAGGGCACCTTAAGGTGCCTACTTTAGGTAGCCCATCAGAACCCAAATCTCTGAGGTTCCAGCCCTTTAAAGACTGATAATGGTAATCACCATGTGGCTCATAATTTTCAATGTGTGTATCTCAGTAAAGAAAGATTCGTGGCATAAACCGATCTATTCTGACTGTTTATTAGTTCTCTGCCTTTGCTGCAGTTGTGCATCCACATTGTGATTTTAACATTTTAATCACAGAGACAGTTGTAGTGTGATGCAGTTATTGTTTTTCGAATGTACATACACAACCACCTCCAACTGCTATGCCTATAGTTGACAGGCAGATGGTTGAATAGTTAACCAATTGTAGGTTGTCTGCCACAGCTTATTAAATAAAATGTTTTCATTCGGGTTTTTGATCAGCTAT
Source organism: Pyxicephalus adspersus (assembly GCF_032062135.1). Lineage (NCBI taxonomy): Eukaryota > Metazoa > Chordata > Amphibia > Anura > Pyxicephalidae > Pyxicephalus > Pyxicephalus adspersus. The sequence goes on from NC_092869.1 coordinate 9,013,769, forward strand.
AGCCTATTAGAACATGGGCGCATGACTGCAATATTGCAATAAGAATTAAAAGTAATCCCAGAAAGTATTGATTAACTAAAAGAGTAGTTGATGCTGGGAACAGATTTCTAGCACATGGCAAGTTGGTCTAAATCACTAAATCTAATCATGCTTGTGATTATCATGGGGCACACCTAATGACACTATATACTACTTGGCCTTTCTCTGGTGTCATTTAGGAGCTCTGAGGGCATATTGTGACACCATAAATTTAGTATTTTCTCATTCTATCTTTAAAAAAGGAAAGACAGCTACACTAGGGACAGCATGGGCCAGGGTTTGAATCTTGGCCTGGGTACAATCCCCATATAGTTTGTATATTCTCTCTAAATGTGCATAGTTCTCTTCTGGGTACTCCCGTTTTCACCCACATCCCCAAAACATACTGGTAGAATACCGAGCTTCATGGCCTAGTGATGCACTACACTAGAACGAGCACAAATCATGGTTGTTAATACTTTAGATTTTGATGGTTCCATGTCTTCTCCAAGTCAGTAAAACCAGGTTTAAAATAAAAGCCCCAGGCACTGAACTTTAAAGTACAGTCACAAACGGTGGTATTAGCTCTGTACCTCTTCTCCACTTTAACAATATTTTCCAATGCCAATCATCTCCCTTGTGTGTTCTCGTTTCATAGGAGGATACGAGCCGGCACGGAGCTGACCTGGGATTATAACTACGAGGTGGGCAGTGTGGAAGGCAAGAAGCTGCTGTGTTGTTGCGGATCCACAGAATGCCGGGGGCGCCTCTTGTAACCTCCATCCAGCCAAATACAGAAACCTTTTCATGGTGCTGAACACCTTCAAGGAAACCATTCCAAAGGAAATGATGGTGGCTGCCATTGCTGATATCCTCCCGAAAATGCTAGTTGTCTGTTATGCTGATTTTGTGGTTTTATTATGGATTATAGAAGTTTTTATTTGGTTTGCCAGCTCTTGGTAAATAACTTTAACAAGAGGACCAGCATCACAGAAAGGTAACTAGCATTTGGAGAATAAAATTCAACCACAACAGCCTACATTTCTCTCTGGTTTCCTGTAGTTCCTCCCTTCATTTTACAGATGTCTGTCGTTGTTCCACCCATGCTGTCTCCCTCCACCCGTAATGATGAAGTGCAGTAATGGAGGAAAGCTCACTTGCATAGTCTTTATTTGTAGAGTTAAATGTTTGATACGTTTTTTTTCCATGTTCAAATAAAAAATGAAGTTTAATCTTTAGATTGCTGTGGTGAAGATTATAAATATGAACATATTTGTGTTTTGGCTGGGTTTACCAGCAGTGTGGTTCCCATCTGTGATAGAAGCAGGTGAATTCCCAGCTCTGATAAACAAGAGCCGATACACGAAAATAGCATTTCACAAAGCTGTAGTTGAAAAACTGACCAAACAAGTATTGGATCTAGTTACAATGGCCTCTGACAAGGTTGGGGGTTGTATTGGGCAGTAAGTGAACATTAGGATTTTGAAGGTAATGTGTTAAAACTACAAACAAAAAAATCTAGGGATCTGGGCAATGCTGCCAAATTGTGATGGCTGGATGGCTTGATCTCCAAAATGGGGGTGTTCCTGATATACAGTGGTTAGTGCCTATCACAAGTGGTCCAAAGAAGGACAAGCGGTGGACTGCTGATGGCATCATGAGTACCTGAGGCTCATTGATGGGAGTTGTGAGGCTTTCCTATCTGGTCCATTCCTATAGAAAAACTACAAATTGCTGAAAAACGTAATGATGGATGATACTGTGGCACTTGTATTGCAGCAATGGGGTTCCAGGTTAGGACCCCATCTGCATGACGTTAGTGTTTTGGGGAAAGCATATAATCTTCATCTGTGGTTGGAGGCTTATGAAAAAGTTCAAAAGTTAATTATTTAGAGGGCGTGGAAGAAAAGAACATAGGAAAGGTTATAAGAGCAGGAATGAAGGTTAAGTATTTGAGCATGCAGACTACATAGTAGGGGGGGGGGATGGTGCTAAAAGTAACAGTGTGTCTGTGGCAGTTTGTGACTAATCAACCAAAAACAGATTTGTAAGGCCAGGTACTGATTTGACTTAAAATAGTAACAGACTGCAAACCCGATCTTCTACCTAAATGTGTTTAGTAGGGTTAAGGTCAGGGCTCTGTGCAGGAACCTTTTGTTCCTCTTTCAGATCAGCATTGTTAAAGATAATTTCCAGACACAAGTCATCTTTAAATATTTTCTCAGGAGCCACATTGTGTGTGCAGCAATTTTTTTTTTTTGCAAACCCAAACATCACCTTATGAGCATAGGTCTAATATCTTCCCTGGACTGCAGTAAGTCTTAGCAGAGAGTGGCACTGTGGGAGGTGCCCACCAACTCCACCTATTATAGGGGCAAATCTAAGACCACGCCCCTTGCACAAAGAGAAAGAAGCACGTGCAAGTCTTTCTTCAAGGAAGCTCCTGTGCAAAAGTTGTTTGGATGCTGAAATACTTAACATATTTGGAAAAAAGTCTCATCAAGGGTAAGAATACACATACTTCTTTTTTTTAAACATTTGTTTATTCTGGATTTGGGCTTTAAAATTTGAGACACCACCAGAACCATCATGCAATAGTTACGTTGATTTTTTAAAAAGGATGGTGTTGGCTGTCAAAAGTTATTTCTACCATCAAATTAGAACTCCACTTTAAAGAATACCTACATGGAATCCATGTTTAGTGCTGCTGATGCCACCTTTGATTAGATACCAGTGGCTTGGCTGTTCCCTCAATGAGAACAGGTAACAAGCAAGTGCCAACAATACACCTGACTTGCTTATCTGTGCAGTTGCACCACCTCAAAGAATTGAAGGCCTGTCTCAGAAATAATGTCTTGAAGCCATCAAGAAATACCTAGTCCCATCATCAATCCACAATTCGGGAATGGCATTGGTTTGTAGACACCAATACATTTATACAACATGGTCCTTAGACTTAATATTTGTATTGTATATTAGACATGATAGTTAAAATTCCATTACATGCATATTTATGTATTTAAACATTGTTCTGATTGGTAATAAATGTATAGATTTAGGGGCAAGGCTAATAGGATCCATACATAGCCACACATATATCATATATGTAGACACCCATGTTTGTTAGCTAGGTTGAGAACATGGATATGAGTACAGCCCCATCTTCACCTCAATGCTCAGTAAGACAGGTGTAAGGATGTCAAGGTGAGCTCAAACGAACTTTCAGAGATCCAGTTTCCAAAACAAAAAAACGGAGCGGCCCTGGCTCGACTCACATTTAGGCTAACAAAAAATGAATAAAATCTGTGCTGCGCAGTTACTAGACACCTTTCAATATTCCTTAAATGTTCCAGAAAAAGCCACAAATACAAAATTTGAGCTCCAGTTCATTGGTACTTTCAATTACATTTAATTCTAAGCATTTTAACAACTTCAACAATTAAAACATGATAGAAAGGGCAATATTCTACTAGTGCATGTCTTCATTTGACCTTTCATGTACACATGACAAATGTTTACATGGTCAAACTGTAGGTATTGTATGCATGTCTATGTCACTGGGTGCTATGGGATGATGCAAGTCACAGGTTATGGAACTGTGACAACACTGTACCATACTAAGGACCTCCATAAAGTAATACAACTCTAAACAAAGCCATGCGTTGGCCTGCACAGGCCTAATATATACCTATGCTTAGTTTTAGATGTACTACCCAGGCTCGGAAGCAACAAAATACAAGCACTTTGACATCACAAGTACCTGGTGAGCCTGGAAAGCTGTGATGTTCTATTATTCAAGGCCGATTCCCCCATGCCTCTCTTTTGGTTGGTCATACTGCATACCACAAAATTAGACCAGCATTAAGTCGTGGACAGCTGGCTAGAGACCAGTCCAAGTTTGCAAGAGGAGTGTCCCTTGCAGCCACCCCTATTACCAGTTTACCACATTTAACAAACAAAGCCAGCAATGAATGAGGTTTTTCTGAAGATTGCCCCTTGAGTGGTGAAATTGTAAGCTGAACCAGAAAGATTATTATTTGATTAATTAAGAGTTTTATATGTTGCCTGGTTGACTCGGAATCTTAAAGCTACCTGTACATAATTCAAAATCCTTTTCCAAGCAGCATAAATAGATGTATTCATCTATTGAATGAATCTTGAAAATAATAACTTTCAAGACTTCAGGGAAACCATTCTATAATTACTATATCCACAGTACATGGTAAGGGTGACATTGCCCCCAAATGACCACCAAATCATAGTCAAAAATATAACCTAGTATAGGTTTGTTTTTAGGGTATATTGTGATGAAGACCTGAGCCTTACAGTATAGTCACAGAACACAGCCTACTAAACCAGAGCCTTCAGCTTCTTATTTAGGCAAAGCTCTAACATACCATACCATACCTAATGTTAGTAAAGAATTTATAAGAGCTGCCACCATCACCTTTTTTGGCACATGCCATTGTCTGTACATTAAATAGTACTGAGGCTTATTAAATCTTACGTGGTGCTTCTTCCTAACATCAGTACTGTGAGCAAGATTTGTGTACCCCAAAGGGGTCTAAACAAGACATACAAGGGAGGGGTAACCCTAACAACAAATAGTAGAAACCCTTTTATAAAGGATAAAAGTTTTAGTTTAGGTCTGCTTTGAAAACCCCTGGCTTGTATTAGGACTTTCTGCAGAAGGTAGATCCAGCAGGAAGAGTAAAAACCCCTCATATTAGGTGCAGACCCAGGAACCCATCAAACACAAGAAACTGTTAGATGGTCTGGGTTAGGGAACTAGGACAACACCGAATCACATTTTTAATTTTTGTTCCCCATTTTGTTTACAAAACTGCAGGATGGCCCACTTTTGCCTATACAGCTTAGACCCTAAGGTTTGTGCATTCATTTCCTTTCTTCTATTTTGTGTAGGTAGAGAAGACAGTACAATGGAAATAGGAATTCTAACCCATCAATTACCAATGTGTAATGTAATTACTAATACTCTGTAAGTATTAAGCCTCAGTTACAATATTAAGCCTTGTGTTGAACATTGAACATACTATGCCAGTCTAAAAGATGGCTGCCTTCATACCATGAGTAAAAAATTATAAAATGTGGCTCTTGGCCTACAAAATCCATAAAACCCGAATTGAGTCCCAAGTCCAGTCTTTAAAGGCAGCACATTGGCCAAATTCAGGAAGGAACCAACTCTGCTTATTGAACCAATGCTTATTTTATAAGGACATTTCTAGACTGAGCATCAGCATGTGGCCACAATATAAATACAGTCTTGTCCAAATGGACTTTTTTTATTTTTTACTTGTCAAGCATTCAGCCAGCTTCAAGTAGTTTTGCTAAAGGCTTTTAAGCACTCTTCATCTCAAGTTTGCAGATGTTTAACACAGATTAGGAAAGTGCCAGTTACATTGTAATCACTGAATCAGTAAAATGCATGCAAGATAAGGAGTTTACCAAACCTCTATGATCTGCATAGTACTCTGGGCCAATTACAGAGTACTGAAGACAAGGGGTCAGCAATGGGCACCTCTTTTTCCCCCTCTAACAGGTTTACAATAATAAATTGCTGCTAGGAGAGATAACCTATCAGTCAGTTTCTAATTTTCATGGCTTTGGACCATCTTTATACCAGGGTGGTATTCCCCAATTTATAAAAAGTATTAAGTGAAACCAAAAGGCTTACAGAATAGGTTTGATTGACCAGCTGAAACAGTTTGGCCTAGCAGCAAATGTGAATTTAGAGAAACCCAATTAAGTCACCACTGGACCGACAGACTCAGCCCAATTTTGAAATTACATTCATAATGAGATGGGAACACTGCCAACCCTTGGCTTACTGGGGGTTCCTCAAAGTAGAGGGGGCAGGCATTTACTAAATCTAAATGTATGATGGCTTTAAAATTATGTTGATGGAAACTTTTGCCCTGGCCTGCTGACTCCCAGAATTGCTAATTGGCTGCTACATTCTACATCTCCACAGTACCCATCTTTCTGAGAGTTCACCAGAATTTTATACATCCTCAGGACTACACAAGTCAACAACAGTACAATGATCATCTGTAAATCTAGATGCCTGACTGCATATTAAAAAGAGAAGAAATCAGCATCAGTAATAAATAAACATTTGGTATTAAACGATCTGGACCATTCAAAGAAATAAAGGAAACCAGAAAAAGAAAGTGTTGAGACCAGCAAACAAACATAATGTGCGGTATATTCACAATGATTGTCACCTCCAAAAAGCTGAGGTTGGTGAAAAGACAGTGCACCAATTCATCTAGGAACACAATCAGTGGTTCAATCCATTCAACATAGGTGATGGATGTATTAAATTAACATCAACGGACAAGGAAAAACACCTTCACAGCTCTATCCAGGTCATTCAACTCTTGTTCTCTGATCCACGTAAGTAGTATGAGAACAAAGTAATCTCTGGAATGTACATCAGTGGTTTACAAGAGGTGAAAACAAGCTATCTTCACAGAAAAGGGTCTTTGGTGTCCACGTGACCTTCTCTCCAACAAATAAGCAGCAGGCACTTTTGGCTTAGGGGTGAAAGGAGGTAGGGCTTCAATGGTTTGCACCGATTTACATTTGAGGGAGGGATTATTTTCATAGTAAAAAGCCATTCAACGTGTTTAAAATTGTCCTCAGGGAGAAGATCCGTGCCCCATGGCTCAATAGGAAGATAGACTTGTGTTTGAGATGTTCTCATAGTCCTTTCTTGAGATGATGGAAAAAAAAATTCAGTAGTGCTAATCAGGGAAAGGATGTTAGTTAGTATTTTATCTCCAGGAAAAAAATCTGAGGGTAAACCAGCCTCATGTCTAGTCCAAGGTCAATCTGCTTTATGGTGACCGTTGTTATGCACCGAATGACCATTGGACACAGACCCATTTTTGGCGGGTTCCTCATCTTCATCTGGAATATCCGTTTCATCTTTGTCGCTTCTTGCATCTTGTTCCAACTGGAAAAAATTATAATGGAAATTACAAAGAAGAAATCAAACAAGACAGAATCTAAATGTTTTGTGCTTGATCATACAAGAGCTTTGCAGCAATCTACTATATTCATCTACCAATAATATATCATTGGGGGCAGTATATCATAAATTTATGGTGAAAACAACTTTTTTTTCCCATTTAACAGGAACTACTCTAGATCCATTCCACAATTTTTGGATCACTAATAAAAGTATATCCTCTCCAGCCTTGGGGAGTTTTAATAAATCAGGACCATTGTCCCATCAAGGGATTTGTAGGCACTTTCAGAAGTGGGTAGGAGCCAGACTGACCCCTCTGTTTGGCCTGTGGTTAGGCAACCCAAAACAGACTGCGCTATACTGTGTGTTCTGATCATTTTCCAATGCTCAGCAAGTTGTGCTGCAATAGCTCCTAGGTCAGACAGGCTAGGATTGGCCTTGCCCATGCACATCAACAAACCTTAGCTGCCCATGAACCCCATCACTGGTTTCCCAGATGTCCTTCTATGGACCAACTACTACAAACCAGGAACAACCCACATGTCATTTTGGAGATGTTCTGTCCATCATCTAAATATAACTATTTGTCCCCTACTAAAGTAGGTCAGATCCCTATGCTTGTCTGTTTTTGCCATCTTTGAACAGATCTTTCAATTCATCTTACCTTGCCAGTCAGAAACTTGTGTGCCATTCCAAGAATGAGATAAGCCCAAAAAATGTGTAGACACTGCAGCACCCACAACATGACATTAAAGAAATAGAATCCAAAGAAGGCTGGATAAATCTCCAGAGGGTAGACCCAAGTGCAGTGCAGAATCCTGCAAAAAAGGACAATTCACCATTAATTTTAATATTATGTATTAAAGACAACAAAGGCAATAATCTAAAGGAAAAGGAAATGGAAGATGGCTTCTGTTCAGTAAAATCACTGTACTTTGCATCTCAATATATTTTACTTTACAAGTCAACCAAAAAATGGAAATTTCAGTTTAAATACATTAGTGTAGCATTAGAAGGTGATGCAGCTGGACAGCAGTTTTTACATTATAAAGAATGTGATTTTGGTTGTCAAAAGGAATGTGATACAGAAGCAGTGGGAACATCACACCAGGAGTTCAAACACAATATGAATCAATTTTCGTAAAGGACAACCATCGCATTTCGAGGTATGGACTCCCCTTTTTATCAGGTCTTATAAATGCTACAACTAGATTTATTAGGGTACATTTAGTAATCACAAAGGAAACTGTATGCAACCTGCTATTGCTGTTCCTAACTTTATGCATATAAGTACTGAAAACATCTTTATCGAGTCTAGGCATAATATTAATAAGCGCCCTGACGAAGGGGAGTGTCTGTCCCCCACAAAGGCATTGGCTGTCCCGTACCACTACAATATTATAATGAAAAAAATTTCTTTGGACCGATTTATGTGTAGTACACCCACTGGTTCTCTTACACACTAGAACTTTTCTTAGAACCACACATATAAGCAACCTTACTGAAGCTAGCCAGCTCTTTTAATTAAACGTACATTATTGGGTATAAAATGGTGATCTAGCTCTCCTCTATATGTGGACATTGGGTGGTGACTGACAGGGTAATAAATAAAACAAGGCCAACACTACCGGTCTTCACTTCCTAAAACCAAAGTACTCAAGACCATTTTAAAATTACTTGATACATAGATCCAACTGCTACAGTTTCCTTACTATCTCTTGTGTCGTAACAGGAAAGAGAAATCTCTAAATGATCTGCCTTTTATGTTTATGGATTAGAATGGATTTAACCTAGCATCTACATTTGTATTTCTCGAGCTCCAGTTACAATACTAAATGTGAATGCCACATATGTATACAAAATATATGTATACACAACATAACACATACAATGTTACCTTGCAGATAACACAATGTATTTCTATATTTTGTATACACATGGGTGGATTATGTTTTATGTTAAGGCTGGCAAAAGCAACAATGGTTTTGAAAACTTGAATTTTAAATCTATGAACTAGCTGGCAAAAACCAAAGACATGAATAATGAGGGGTCATCATTCTCCTGTAATATAAATATATATATATATATATATCTATCATCTAGGCCATTTATGGGGTGGGCGGGAGCACACTAGGAAGGACCCGCCCTAATGGCTTCACACCCCCCCTCCCCACCAGGGAGCGCCCCCTGAAGTGAAATCCCTCTTCTTCCCAATGCATGTGATTTGCATATGATTTGCCTTCAGGGAGCTTTCCCTATTTACGGCGGGTTGCAGGCCGGCATTAGGCCAGATTGGCTGGGGGGCGTTAGGCCATACCGAACTACCGGCTAGGCCGTATCTGGCCAGAGTTTGCCAACCCCTGATCTAAGAGAACAAATAAATCTAACCAGGAGGACAAATCTTGTAATGTTTGCGGATGGAGGACAAAGCAGGGAGTGATTTTCAGCATCTGTCGTCACAATCATAGGCCAGCATGCCTAGGTTTGGTTCACTATAAGATTGCTGAACTTTTTTTTTTTTTTTTTAAGTTGGCCAGATCCATTTCAAGTGAACCCATGAAACATATTCTGAACAGTCACGGACAATGCTGGAGCGATAGGACATTTACTCACCAGAAAGGAAAAATGATAATCCTGGTAATGATGAACACTAAAGCAAACACCACAAATATATTGTTGCAGGTCTCTTTCCAACCAGCGTAGTTGAACATCTTCGCAGACTATAGGTAAAGACAAGCAAAATGATGATTAGCAACCCAGATCTATGAACCTGACCTGTGTCGGACACATGGATGTTGTGCCTTGTGGGACCCTCACTCTGTCTAATGCTGTACTTGTTGGTGGGTGTTGGCTCTTATCTTTGCTTACAGTAAGTTTTGTAGAGCCACCATACTGTTTTATGTATTAACTACAAAATACACACGTGACTTTTTTCACAACTCTTAGCCTTAATTCTTCCTCTATATCTGTACAATACGTTCGTCTAATGCTGCCCATTGACATGTCCAGCTAGCAGAACGCAAAAAGAACAGGAGAACAGGGCACAAGCTTGGAGGAAAACTACTAACGAGAGGTGGGGGGGGGGGGGGGGGTAGATGAAAGCCGTGTGACAACTAGCATAGATGGGAGGAATAACATGTATGGTTGATTATATTTCCTGCACAGCAAAAGGCCAGGCTTGTCTGCAATTTTCCAACCACAAGAGAAACCTATTTCATGTCTATGGATAACCCTGAGGTGTAACACACAATGCCAGGATTTATTGAGCCATATTTCACACTGGTCTGGCATCATGTTGTGTTGTGTATGTTTGCCTTATTACATATTCGTTACAGTTCTAAAACATCCTGGTGGCACTTTAATGGTTCTCAATAGCATAAATACAGATGATGACCTTTGCATTTGTAGAAGCGGAGCAAAAACCCTGCAACTTATAAACAGATTTCAATGATACACATAATGTTCCCTGCATCATAGCATTGTATCACACCTCACCATCTGTACAAAAGGGGACAGGTGAATACCCCAATGATCATTAAACTCATCCCCTCAGATAATGTCCCACCTCCAAGAAGAAATCTGAGGAATCATGAATGGCCATGACCAAAGTTCCCACACGAATGTAGTTTGCACACCATGAGAAGCTGATCAGGATAATAGTGGCCACATGATGGATGATCTGCTCTTTAAAGTCCTGCAGAAAACAGAAAAAGATCATTTTACCCCACAGACATAACCCTTACAAAAATGTTACTAGTCACACAAATACAACAATAGGCTACAAAGTGGTCACCAAGATGTAGGATTTACTGTATACTACTGTGTGTCCAGCACTTGATCACGTCATTGTTTTGTGCAAATGGCAAAATTATATACATACATATATATTTACTTTTGAGCCCCTGAAATGAAATGTGTAAAAAAAAAAAGGCTTTAGTTCCTTTACATTTTATGCAATCTTTTTGTTCAACCCACTGAATAAAAGCTGGAAGTTGTTTTATTTAAAATTAACTGTGGTAATGTACAGAACCAAAATTAGAAAAAAGTGGTCTCTGTCCAAATATTTATGGACCTAATTGTATATATCAAAATAATCGCTATCAGCCAAAACATTAAAACCATCTATTGTATAGGCTCTTAATATACATCAGAACAGCTCTGATCTTTCCAGGCTGAAATGCTGGGCTATAGTGTGGAATTCTGCATGTTCCTGTACCTTTCTTTTTATTTTTAGAACATGCAAGGTTCACTACAAACATTTGCTTGACACTCAGTATTTAGCAAAAGATTACACAACATGAAAGCAAATATAACATGACCTTTGTGTACACTTCTCTGAAACTAAATAGGGCCCCTTGTAGAGCAATCACTCCTCTTTAACAAAAGAAATACCAACTCCTACGGACTACTGTATAGGCTGAATCCTCTATAGAAACCAAGAATGGGCACATTGATGGAAAGAGATGGGTGCTTTGTGTTGGAATAATACAATATTATGGCCTGGTGTAAATTTTCCTAAACCAGGTTTCTCCTGTTGTACAGGCTAGCCATCCAGCTCATAGAAAAGCGGGGCTTAGCAGGAAAGGTCAGAACTTGCCACGGGCAGGACTTCTACCATTTATAAGAAGAATAAAGTAGAATTTATGAGTTGCAAGACTACTGAAGTCAGGGGACACAGAGAACAGCTTCAAAAAGAAATAACGTTTTAGGTTAAAGTACCTTACAGGGCACAATACATTTAAAGCCACACAAATAGATTTTTTATTTCCATAAGACAATGACTTACCTTCCTCTTGACATCAAACGCAACTCTGAACAGAAGAGACCAGTAGAATCCCAGTTCTATCATATAATACCAGTACTGCGAGGGCAACATAGTCTGCAGACAGAAAAAAAAAAAAAGTACCATTTGTATATTAATAGTATTTCCTAAAGTAGTTACTGAACTGTGGCCCTATATTAAATGTACGGAATAATGAAAAAGGCCACTACCTTTCCTACTTACAACAACATAAATACTTATATTTTCTCTAACCTACTAAATTCCAGTTATATCAGTACAAACGATCTTTTCATCTGAGTTGTGATGTTTGCTAGAGAAAAGGAGGCATTTAGGACATGTGCACTTGCACTTCTTTACTCCCTTTACTCCCTGAAAATGTAATCTTGATCTACTGAGCTCTTTAAACAACAAGCATTTTTCAACATTTACCCTCCACCCCCCCCCAACTCAAAAAAGGAAAAGAAATAAAATGAAGTCCTATAAAGCATACACAAAATACAACAGTGCAAAACTCCAAGCTATCCCAAAAATGTAAAATACTCACCCCTAGCATTTAAAGAATGTAATACTTGTTTTGTCTAGGGGTGATCTAATAATTCAGGTATATTTCTAGCTGTTGGTTCCAGTTTGGGGGTTAGGGTCACCACCCCACTCACCAATGTCACATGGCAATGGAGAGAAGAGGATCACAGCACCAGCTGTCATGGGACCAATGGTTACTCTAAATGATATTCTGTATTAGCTTTCTTCTAGACTAAATGAGCAATGTATTTTGCATATGGGGAAAAAAACATTTATGCAAGTACAAAGAAGGGGTATCAGAGTGGGCTTGAATTTAGCAATGCAGTCCTTGGGTCCTGGGTCTACTTCTAACATAAAACAGAATAAGAGCAGATACCCCGAGGCCTCTCTTTTATATTAGATATTACTGTTATAAACTAATTGTGATAGTATGTCAAATCTAAATTGTTACCTGTTTAGGGAAACCCCTCCAAACTTCACGGAGATCATAGAACCAGGGCTTCTGTGGATGGAAATATAATATAAGGTCAAGAATTTAAAATAAAAAAAGGTCAAGTCCAATTGATGATTATTGCCTTTTTTTACTATACACACACAATAATCTGCCAAAACATTAATCAGCTGCCTAATATTGTGCAGGTCCAACTTGTGTCCCCAAAACAACTATGCATGCTCTTTTAAAAGGATCTTTTAAGATGTCATGTGGTATTTGGCACCAAGACATTACAAGGTCCCACTTCCCACATTGGCCTGCCTGTACTTCCTGCTGCCATCTTTAATATGGACTACTTGAGTTGTCCCACAGCCACCCATTTTTCTTGATAAATGAATCACAATACAATTAAAAGACAATACAAGTCAGCAAGTGACAACCGAAGGCCAAGATTCAGTTTTAGCACCTGGAAATTTTGGCAAGAACACTTGGAAAAATGCTACTTACATCTACAAGGACTGCCATGCCAGCAATGAAAGCAATAAGATAAAAGGTGAATCTCCAACTGTGAAAAGAAGGCAGACATCTCAGAATGGTCATAAGCTTTCTTTATGGCCACGCTACAAATATTACCAATTAGTAGCACAAAACTTTTTTTTTTTTTTTTTTTTACAACCCATCTTGATGAAAGTAGAACCCTGATCATATAGTGACAAATGGCAATAAATAGGCGTACGATTAGTCTCTAGTAAATTACGAGTTGTCTTCAAATTGTTTTGCGTGTACATGTTGCTAGGTTACAGTTTAACATTTTCAGGCATGGCTGCCTGTGTTGGAACACCACCACCATTCAAGATACAAATTGCCATTAACTGGGGGTTATAGCTTTTTGTACCAAAACAACCCTCTGGCACAATGGTCTCTTCTACCAACAGCATTTTTTGTTTTACTTGCCCAAGCTTGATTTCGAAACATCACTATGTGTAAAACAATACTGAGCAAGGGAAGAAATCACGTGGGGGCCACGGTAATAAGATTACAAAGCACACCCTCAACTACATCATCTGCTGAGGCTTACAAGTCATTGTATGTGTTACCGGCACCCAACTGTCAGATTCTTGCCTCTGGCTTGTTTAAAGCCATTTCCATAGAAGCAGCACATGCATTGGAAAAACACATTAACATTTAAAGAGATTGAATTATCCAAACACATACTTCAGACCACAACACATTAGTCACTTGTCCAACCCATCATTATTTATGTTAGATGGGTCAATAACCCTGAGTAACAGTTAGCACTTTAGTAACTTAAAATCCCAGCATATTTTGGAAACCTTTTTGTAATTTAAACTGTAAAATTGCACTCTCCTCATTATAAATAAAAGACCATTTAAGAGATAGTACTATGGTCTCTCCAAGATTGAACTGCACCCATGCATGAGGTTATGATAGCGCATGATTTACCAAAACTGGCAGTCCCTACTAGCCCTACCCAGCTTTCTTCCCATGATGAGTGGTGCAGGAGTAATGCTTAAACATACATTTTGCATCAGTTTCTAAGCAGATTCCATACCTGGCTTCACGGAACTTCTTTTGTAAACTTGGCCGGTCCTGGTTTCTCCGCCTCCGAAACCATCTTTCTACCTGGCGCACTGTGAATTTACTGGCCTTTGATAAGTTCTCCAAATCATTCTGTAGGAGGATGAATAGGAAATGCATGACAAAGAGAACAATTCTGATAGTGAGATCTTAGGGGCTTTCTTTTAACTTTAATACAATCTGATTTTAATCTGGTTATAATCCAGCATTTAAAAGAAAATAATGGTGAAGCGTTAGCAATTTAAAGTAAGGCCTAACCTCAGAATTAAAGTTCATGGCAGCCTTTTACAGTGGAACTTTCCAATTCTTTAACATTAGTAAATACATTTTGCTTGCAATTAAAATAGATTTTTTTTTTTGCCTCATGTGACCTAAAGCCTTGGCAGGCTGGGTCACATGATCTCTGGTTAACAGGAGCATGGTGAATATTTCACATCATTAAAGACTGGGAAGGGTTTGTTTTTTATGGCTACTGTCCTAAAAAATTAAGCCAAGGTGTTTCCAGTAAGGGATACTGCTAATACTACAGCATACATAGACTTAGTAAACAAATAGGCTCTTCCAACATTGTGTTTGGTGAAAGCTATACCACTTCCAGCAAGACTGTACTCGTGTACAAAACCAGCTCCTAAATGAAATAGTTTAATAAATTGCGTGTTAACAAACCTGCACAAAGCCCTGACCTCAACCTTACTGAACACCAATAGGATGAATTGAACAATGATTGTGAGCCAGGTCTTGTTCCCTGCATATATATAGGTGTTGCAGTTGCCATTTTAAAAATACAGATCTCTCCTCAGGAACATAACTTTACCGCTAATGAAAAATTCCCCTGAAGCAAGAACCACTGTAGTTCAATGACCAAACCAGAGTCTGGCATGTCCTGGAAATAGATGAGGAGGTCTTGTTGTGTATAAATATTAATAAAAAAGATTTTTATAGCACCAACATCTTACGTGTTATTGTACATTAAATAGGGGTGGCAAATGATAGACAGATACAGATAGTGCCACAGGAGAGGACCCTGCCCTGAAGAGCTTACAATCTAGGAGGTGGGGAAAGTATCACACAATGGGAGGAGGAGGAGGAGGGTATGCAAAGATGCCATGGACTTTCCTTTTTTGGCTAATCTGCATTATCCACAAAAACTGGAGAATGTTGTATAAATTTATACCTGTTTAGGATGTTTTGAACAGCTTGCATAGTAAGTCTCAAGCACCGGACTGTAGGCTGCTCGAAGCTTCACTTTGTTTTTTACTCCCAGTAGCCTCGCCAGTGGAGTGGCTGCATAACTGTAGAAAAAACAAAACATAGTCATGGTCAAGCAACACACACATATCTACAACCTTTGAAAACACATGACCCCTCTGCACATAATACATAAGCACATTGATATTTACCATTGAATACTTATGGGGTTAACATTGCAATCCCTCTGCCACTCCACCCAAAACTTTTTTGATTCAAGACAAATTTCAAACTCAAAATTGAAAATTTAGCAAGCTTAGAATAGATGACCACGCAACAGGTTTTACATTTCTGGGTTTCCCAAATTCTGGTTATTATGAGCGTTTTCTACTGCGATATATGACTTTTGGCACTACGATGGTGTTTGAATCACCTTCATCAGTTATTTTCAACAGATACAAGAAATCAGTATATAATTCAATTTACCATTAGTGAAAACCATTACATATTATTTGGCACTGAGGAAGCTGTAAAGGCAGCACTCAATGCAACCAACGCAACTCCAAAAGAACTACATGGAATGCAAAAATTATTTCAATGGTTTCTTTGGATTAAAAAAGTTGAGAAATTATGCTTTAGACAAACCAGATAACAGAGAAATCCAGATTAAAGCCAATCATAAGATCTAAAAGATAGTTATTGGCTGTGGATCAAACAGTAAGTGAACAAATATTGTACAAACCTAGTTTGTGTATCAGCGACAAACAACAAGAACATTAAAGGAATGCAGCCTTCAAAGGCTGCTACCAAGAAAAGGACTCCCACGTAGCCCTAAAACTATATAGTGTGTTGAAGTAAAAGACACCGTAGATAGAAACATCTACATTCATAAGGAAAAGACAGTCAAAACCTGCTTGGCTGCTTTGCTCAACACATACTTATTTTATTATAATTTACAACAAGACTAGAAGTGTGCTTTTGGTAAAGAATGAAAATACAAAAAAGATAATTGGTAGGTAACTACAATTCTGTGTGTTTTCGTTTTTACATTAGGTTAGGTGAATGTTTCTCTTGGTTGGTGTAAGTTTAACCATATTAAAAAAATACTGCGCCACAGGATCAGCAATTTCAAATGATGCCAATGTAAAGCTATGTACACACGGCAGATTTTTATCGCCCGATAATCGGCATCGGCCAATTATCGGACGAAAATCTTCCGTGTGTACAGTCGGTGTCGTCCATCGTCCGGACGACCGACCTGCCGGATCCACGGACGATGGACGACAGCCGATCCTAATGAAAGGGAAGGGGGAGAGCGCGCAGCAGGGTGCCGCTCCGTCGCTCTCCCCCTCCCCTCTCCATAGAGCAGAATGGCGCTGTATGTACAGCATCGTTCATGCATCTTGCAGCCCCTTGTCGTTGGAAAGGATCGTGAAAGATCCTTTCCAACGACAAAAATTGCAAGTGTGTATGCAGCTTAAGAAAGACAAGATAAATAAACAGATGTTGTGGAATACAGCATGTCATAACACAAATCTAAGGGTTAAAAACAAAAACACATTTAGTAATGCATATGTAATAGGAATATTCACCCACATGTGCTTTTTGGACTCTTAAAAAAAGTGGCTCTGGTAAAAAGACCTTTACTGGACAACGCCCAATTAGGATAATCTCTAATTCTGTTAGTTTTTACACTATATCTGCCAACACATACAGAGTAAACAAGAGTGACCAAACACTGGCACCTTTCCATCCAACCCCTCCAGTGGAGTGACCCCAACACTGGCACCTTTCCCATCCAACTCCTCCAGTGGAGTGACCCAACACTGGTACCTTTCAATCCAACTCCTCCAATGGAGTGACCCAACACTGCCACCTTTACATCCAACTGTTCTGGTGGAGTGATCCAAAACTGGCACCTTTCCGTCCAACTCCTCCAGTGGAATGATCCAACACGTGCAACTTTCAGTGAAAATCCTCTAAAGGAGCGATACAGCCCTGGAACCTTTTCATCCATCTACTCCAATTGTGAGATCCAACACTATAGCCTTTCCCATCCAACACCTCCAATGGAGTGATACAAAACTTCCATTCCAACTCTTCTGATTTGGTGACCTAACTAAAGCTACGTACACACGTCAGATTTTTATCGCCCGATAATCGGCATCGGCCAATTATCGGACGAAAATCTGCCGTGTGTACAGTCGGTGTCGTCTGTATGTACAGCATCGTTCATGCATCTTGCAGCCCCTTGTCGTTGGAAAGGATCGTGAAAGATCCTTTCCAACGACAAAAATTGGAAGTGTGTACGCAGCTTAACTCTTCCAGTGGAATGATCAAACAATCACTCCTCCTGATCCAACTCCCCTGATAGAGAGATCCAGCACTAGGTCAAATAATGTGATTACAGAATGTTGCCTATGGACTTTTTGCATTTATTTGTAGCACTAAGTAAAAAAGTACTACCGAGGTTAACAATAAGATTAGAAGAGGATTAGAAGACAGCAAGTGCACACAGTCTGCTAATATAAAGATTTACCAGTTATGTTACCCTGGCTGTAGTTACAGTTACTGAACTGCAGACTTTCAGCTTTAATTTAGTGGGACAAACATGATAGCATAAATTGCATAATGTGAAGAGGCTTTTTTTTTTTTTTTTTTTTTTTTTTTTTTTTTACACAATCACTTCATTTCAGGGGCTCAAAAGTAACTGGACAGTCGACTCAAAGGCTATTTCATGGGCTAGTGTGGGCAATTCATTTGTTATGTCTTTATCAATTAAGCAGATTTTCAGACAACATGCAGTCAAAAGAGCTGTCCATGCAAGTGAAACAATACATCCTTAAGTTGCAAAAACAGATAAAACCCATCCAAGAAATTGCTACAATATTAGGAGTGGCAAAATCTACAGTTTGGTACATCATGAAACAAAGCACTGGTGAACTCAGCAACGCCAAAAGACCTGGATATCTGCAGAAGACAACAGTGGTGGATGATCGCAGAATAATTTCCATGGTGAAGGGAAACCCCTTTAAGACTACAGTACAAGACTACAGGCTATCATTGCCAGAAAAGGGTTTTCAACCAAGTATTAGAAATGAACATTTTATTTTCAGCTTTTTAATTTGTCCAATTATTTTTGAGCCCCTGAAATGAAGTGATTGTCTTAAAAAAGGCTTTAGTTCCTCACATATTTAATCTTTTTGTTCAACCCACTGAATTAAAGCTGAAAGTCTGCAGTTCCAACTGCATCTGAGTGGATCTATTTAAAATTAATTGTGGTAATGTACAGAACCAAAGTTAGAAAAAAGTTGTCTGTCCAAATATTTATGGACCTAACTGTACCTTCTACAGTTGATGGAACTGTATTTTTAAAAGTTGCCTTTTCTACCAATTTACATCTTCTATTTTCATTAAAAGGATCCCCAACTATTCTGCCAGGAAGTCCTTGTGTTCATGTGTCACGTTATAAGGGGCGATTGTCCTGCTCTTTGGTAAAGACTAAAAACTACTCTGATGATACACGTTGCACAAGCCTGGATCACTATTCTCACCATCAGAAAAAACTGAGACATCCCATCCAGCTGTTGTTTAAAGCCATGTACACATAAGGTGGATGATAGCCACTGTGGTGGATCAGCAGTACAGAAGAGTTATGAAAAGAAACAATGGCAATAATTTATGACATACAATGGGACATTTATCCAATACGACAATATAATTTAACACAACTCTAACTTGGCAAATTAAAAACAAAAGTTTTACTGTGGTTTTTGCAACCCCTGTGCATAAAATGCTGGGCAGCCAACCAAAAGAGATGTAAGCAGGTCTGTGAAAGATTTAGAAATATTGACTAGACACTTTTACTCAGACACAAAATTAGAAAGTGATCAGGGCAGATTGGGCCATTCAAACTGCCCAGAGCAAAGCAATTTAGCCTATGTTCTATCCTTCAATCACACCAATCTGCTGTACCCTCCTGTTAAGCATTGCCTTGCTGTGTGACAGACTTAATAAATAACCCCTACAGTGCTTTGGGGCTCATTCACACAAGAACCTAGTTTGCGTCAATGCACGTGGTTTTGTAATTCGAGGCATGCTGCATCATGCAGATAAGGCAGGTTATTCAGCATACCAAGAAACGGTGCCGGCTGCCTCTTCTTAGTACAGAGCATAGGGCAATAAGAATGTAACGTGTATTAACACATGCATGCACTGCGCATTGCTGCCCCGCAAGTTGTGTGAATAGGCCCAGAGCAAGCTAAATATCACTCTGATCTACTTTGTCAAATATTTAAAAAAAACAAAAGCAGACATCTTTTTATGGTCAGAATGATTGTTTCAGGTTTAGCAACAAGGGTGGTAACAAATTTTACCAAAACTGAAAGATAAATATTTTATTGGACTTTACAGACCCATTATATTCCAGGAAGCTTGCTCATTGTTCAGATGGGAATGCATGCTGTTCTGGCCTTGTACATGAATAGAAAGTGGAAAAGAGATAAATGGCTTCACAAATGGCCACAAATACTAAATATAGCTATTTAAAGGCCTACTTATTTTTTTTTCATTTCTCTGCCTGTTCTGGTTGGATAGATTCTCTCTTCAATACGTGTCCTGGTGAGTGAGAAGTTAAGGTGTGATTTACCTAATGCAGCCGCAAAAATGAGCATTGTACTGTGTGTTGGTGTAAAGAAGGTAATACAAATACTGTACTTTGTTTGCACTTACTCTTTAAAATGTGGCAAGACATTCAGAATCACAAGCTGCAATAATATTTTTCCTGGGTAGATACACTTTACATATAAATGTGCAAAGTAGGTTCATTTGGCAAAAAAAGTGTACGGACGGGATGTCCCAAGTAAATTCATACCAATTCCAACAAACTACTTACATTTCAAAGACATATCGTACTATGAGGAAGACGAAGGCCAGGGGGATGGTGATGTACAGGTCAGAAGCTTTAGCATAGATGCGATCTTCCTTATCCTCCAGGTCAGCCCAGGTTAGGTTCTCCGGTAGCCAGAATCGATGCCACCAGAAGTAGTCGTAGGCTGTTCGCAGCATCCTGTGGTAAAAAGAAACAATGGGCTTTATGCATAAATTCTCAACCGTAAGTATAAAGAATTAGCAAAAAGAAAGACATCTGAAATAACATACAAAAACATTTATATTTTGATCTGCAGCACTGAGCATCTATCCCACCAGCCTGGCCAAGGACAATATTACGTTGTTGGTCAGCCTTAAGTCTATAAACAGCAATATGTGCCCAGATAGCTGCCTATGTAGCCAATTCACTTTGAGTTTCCCCTGTGATTGAAGCACCTTCGTAATAAGAAGCTTAAAGCTAGTAAAACAAAGTTCTGGCTTTGCCAGGACTCCTATACACTCCCCATCACCCAGTCCTGTGCCTTGTGTCCTGAGCTGTGCCTTTAAATAGTAATCCAAACCCTAGTGAGATTTGGCATTTAGCTGGCCTTCTCCACTCTCACTTTAGGTTTGCATATTAAAATAAGATTTATTCAGTTTCCTGTGAAGCTATTCTGTGCCAGAGTTGAACAGTAGCCAGTCTTTTATAACAACTCTAGTCTACAGGCTGCTGGAACATATTGTGTTTGGGTTTTATTTTTTGCATCCTACATAAAACTGCTGAAAGATTTTAAGCAAAAAAAAAAATGAACTGCAGACCAGAGACTGCCACCATCACTGAAGATCACAGTACATCTAGCTAACTGTCATTCTGCAATATTGTGGATAACTGGTAATATCAAGACCAGTTCTGGAGGTGTCTAGCTGACCCCCCCACCACCATCTCCACCCACCATCTCCTTCATAGGCATAAATAAACATATGTAAGCAAATGCAAATATATTTGGCACAATCCTTTTATACAAATCCCTCGCACACTTCCTAAAGGGTATCAGAGTCCAAATGTAAATTTCTGTTTCTCAAACAGGTCACATCACACCTATACAAGTCTGTATCACCCTTCCTCAGCTAAAACAACCTTTACTCTTTAGGAATATTTTAGTGTCTCTCTGTAGATCACAGTATATGCAGCAACCAGCATATTGCCATTTTGCAAAATTGTGGCAGCTTGTTTATATCGGGAGAAGGCCAATTCTGGAGCCCCCCACCATCTCCTACATAGGCATATACATATGTAAGCAATTTATCTTGTATGCACAAATCCCTGCCCACTGTTCCCCACCTAGAACAACCTTCATTCTAGGAATATTTGGGAGTGCATCTGCAGTAATCTCAAAATAACGTATGATGTCAGCTATTGATAGTGGATGAAAGGACCTGGTTTACCATTGGCATTCCAGTCTGCCTCAAAGGTTTTTGGTAGGGTTGAGCACACCTAAGTTCCTCCAAATCCAACTGGGCAACGCATATGTGTTAGGCAGAGCTCTGGCCTGGTGTACATATTATAGTAGTACTTAGTATAATAGTACTTATGCAGGTAATGTAGACTTTGCCCTCAGCTGACTTTTATCCCATTTTGTGTTTCCCACATGCTCATTATGATCCAAGCCATCATACCACAACTTGCAAAACCTAACCCCAAGCTGGTCGGGGCTACTTTCTCTATATACTGTTATCTCAAACATGAGTCATTATGTAGTTTCCTTGTAAATTATTTATATTCCAACTATGTCACTACTTCCAGTGACAGAACAGGTACGTGTAATCTCATCAAGTAACTGGGTCACACCCAAATACTAACCTAATTTGATCCCATATCAATAGCTAAATGAGCTACACAGATAAGGGTCTGTCAATATTAATTCATGCTATGCACACATTGGTTTCTCTGGGTTAGGAAATAAACATTTATTGGTTCCTTTCAGATACATACAGGATTTTTTTTAATATATACTATAACTTGTTAAGAGCCTAGGATGTCATATTTCTTCCCCATCTGTAACTCCTCCTTGATTCAGTGTTGGCATGTTTTTGTTCCTTTAAATGAAAGCTACCAAAGGAATTGCAAGTGGGTAAATTGAGTCCATTTTAACTGGTTTATTGTATGAATGGAGACAGAAATGGGCTACAAAAAGTTTACGAAAAACTAAAATGTAACTATCAGACAAAAATATGCCCAAAGCACTAGCCTTCTCTATTTTTGGTAAAAAAAATGTTATTTTGATCAGCTATATATGTAGCCTGTGAACACTAGCTTGAAGCAGAACTGAGAAGCACCACTCTAACTGGAAAAACCAGATATAGATTATGATGCCAAGCCTTACTTCACAATCATTCTCCTATTCTCTAACACTTCCACCATCCAAATAAGCAATCTTTGGAGCTGCACGCTATGGTATTGTAAGGTTTATGTGGTGGCTAATCATTAGATCCTCTCAGGGTCTAAGGACCTCTTATAGAATGGTGATAAGGAGCTAAAATAATGAGCATTCTACACTTTTAAGGAAGTGGGAATAAAGTATTCGTAGAAAGCTTTAGCTTCTTCAATCCTGAAGGGGAATTTGTTGATGTCCAACATCTTTCAGGGATCTGCTTTCTCTTTCCCAAGGGCCAAAAATACACACAACTACCAGGGGACAAATGTCATATGCATCTATAAAAGAAGTTAAAAAATACTGAAAAAAAAGGGAAACTTGTTCACCTCTACCTATAAATTAATTCATAAATATTTATCCATATGCTTGATGGGTTGGTTACATTTAGATATTCAGCAAACGTTTCTACATATTTAGCGAGTCTAGTGGTTCAACCAATCTCTTAAATTATTCTGGCTATGGCTTTGGAGACCTCAATTCCAAATATCCTTATATTTCTTATGAATATATTTCTTATTGAATAGGAGCTGTAGGATGTACGTGCCCATAAAAATCTTGGTGCAAATAAACCAGGTGCAGCACATCATTTTACAAAGAGGGGAGTTTTTGACTGTGAGCAAATATTTCCTTGTATCATTTAGGGCACACAATAGGTCAGTATGAATTTAATTTAAGTTTATGGCTTTGAAATGTAACAAAACTAACACATTGTTATCATCTAAAAGTGGGTGCGTCTGTCTTTAATTGTTTTCTAAATCTATAAGTGTTAGGCGGATCAGCGACTCACCCAGCCAGCTTGTGAATGTGTTCTTTTTTTGCTTTGTGTATTTTCAAAGTAAACATTACTGTAAAATTATCCCTAGGGGTTGAAAGTGACTGTATAGTAATACATAACGAGACAATTGTTGCTTTATAGCATAAAATAGGAAGTGTTTACTACAGGATGATACAGCAGGGTGGGTTCTGTATGAGGTACCGGTAGGCTGCTTAAGCAGAGGCAACCAGTCAGTGCCAATGAGTTAACAGAACTCACTTTTGGTTGTGACAGAAGTTAAAATAAGGCAGCAGCCAGTAGAACCTGAAAGGAGCCTGTTTCAAGAAACCAGTATTTCAGGCACAACACCTGATAGTGATCTGCCATGCCAGATTGGCAAATAACCAATGCCAAATTTAACTAGCTTGTAAACTTGTAGTTCCCACAGCAAGTTTTCTCCAGCTAGTTCTTCCCTTTCATTTCCCCTAAAAAATTCTGTATGTACAGCCCTTGATCATTCCTAAAGGTGATCCAAAGCATTCACTAACAACCATTTCCACAACAACTATCGCATGGGTCTTAGGACACTCCCATGAACATATTCTGTTTTAGTAACAACTTTTTGAATTCTATTATGAATTTCCATCATTTTCTACCCAGTGATCAAATAGAGTTGTATTGTGCTCTGTGAATGCAGATCCAAGCTCATGCTATTACCGCAACCTTATGCACAGTCAATAATCAGAGGCATTCCTGCTTTGCTTTATTGGGATCCCAGGTTTAAATCTTGTACACAATCTGCATGGAGTTTATTTTTCTACCCCTATTCGTATGGATAGTCAGATTTCCTCCCATGTCCCAACAATATACTGGCAACCCCCTCCTTTCTAAAAACAAATGGCTTTTTGCTTTGTTAGAAACTTTAGACAATGTAAGAACATGAACCCCTGTGTAAAACATTTGAGTAATTTGTAGCTGTTTTATAACTATTAGGACATATTAAGTGCAGTAATAAAGGGTCTTACTTTAAAATGTCCTGTTCACCTCTTCATTAAACTATTGTCCTTTAAATAGATCATATTCTGATCTACATACCTTAGATCCTAACCCAACCAGTTACCTTGATGAGGTTCCAAAAGTACAAAAGTATCTGCACTGAAACCACACCATAATCATGTGTTACATATGACAACTTTGCTTTCATACTTGTGTAGAAGCACCAGAATAGACTGCACTATGTATCAATACCAGCATTCCACTGTCACTTTGCAGTACAATAACTCCTTTAGTCACATAACATGACCAGCCCTAAGGATCCCGCTGTGTAATCCTATACTTATTCCACATCAAATGGCAAACAAGCATGCAACAGGTGGATCTGTGACATGACGGTTACCATACAACAGTGTTTGTTAAACCAATGCAAGTGTTTATGTCAATGGTCTCATTAACAACCTTGAATTATGGCTGACAGAATTTGGACAGGGAGGGATAAAGGGTAAATGCTCCATTGGAGACACTTGTTCTAACATTCATTTGTAAAAAGTCTCATGTTGCATATCTGCATTGTCTGCCCATCTACAAAAGTTTGTCTTTAGTTAGCTATTACAGTGTGCTGTATGTTTGCAGTCTTCAGCGAAATGTCTCCATCCACTGCTTTGGGGTATGAAGCCCATGTTCATTTTGAACTATAGTTAATCTGTCCCCCATCATCAATGCACAGAGCAAGACAACATAATGATGATTGGACATATGGGCTATTTCACAGCAATTGTTATATCAAATTAACACCCTGAAGTCTTTCAGCCTTTTGGTTTGCTGAAGGCCTTTGACTGTACCCGTGACAAACTCCATGAAGATATGGCTTCATGAGTGTAATGTCAACTTTCAACCAGGTCTTCTCTATCTTCTCTATCAGAGACTACCTCACATTTGCTCTTTTAGCTAAATGTCCACAAATTGTTACAGACAACCTCACAAATTGAGTGCAGCACATCATTTGTGGAAACCTTCATAAAACAGTGGAGGCTCTTTATAGCTACAAGGAAGAGGACCTTCCAAATTAATATTTATGATATTGGAATAACTAACCTATAAAGTTGTAATGGTCAGGAGTTTACAAGTTTTTGGCTATGTAGTGTTGTGTGGTTTATACCAAACTCATAGAATGCTGCAAAAAGTGCCAATGACCTGGTTATTAAGTGGTTGGCATACATAGTCAGCCATCAGAAGGACTTTAAATATACTACATTTAGGTGGCACTAAAAGGAGCAATAAAAAGAAAGAGATGGCATTAAAATAGAAAGTATTGTGTAGTTTCAATCACATTTAAACACACCAAGGCCTGATTAAATGTTCAAAGAGCTAGGAGCCAACTCTAAAATTTTACATGCCACAAAGATGGCATCCATAACTTCCCCTCGAAGTGACGTCAACTATTTATAGAAACCCTAAAAAGTTACAAGAAACAGGAAATAAAGTAGAGATATCTGTACCATCATGAAATTACCCACAAGTATCTTATTACTGTAGATAATCCAGCCGCAGAGAGATTGCTATTGGGAGTCAAAGGGCTTACAATTCTCCGAGTTGCAAAGCAATTCACGCAACTGTACTGGAGATTAGAACCTGCATTGTTGTTCTGGCTTAATAATTTACAGATACAAACAGAACAACATTCTGGAACACAAAGTACACGCCTAACGATATACAACAAGCAGGGGCTTATTGAACCAGTTTAGCTCTCTTACCTGTGTACCCCTTTGTGATTGGTTTCGTATTCCACCACCCCTCCTATAGTTCCAGGCCCGGAGTTCAGCTTTAATAAGCAGTTTGTCCGGACCGGACCTCCACTTTCAGCTGGTGTAGAAAAACTTTGCATACCTTGCAAGGCTCTGACATTTTCTGATAAATTCAAATACAAGTATCCACATATATGAAAATGGTGCTTTAATATATTCTGAATGGCAAAGCAGCAAAAGAGTTGAAGCAAATATTTTTCATATACCATGCACAAACCACCTCACGGATTATATTAAAACTTTTGGGCAAATGTATTTTTAGCTCAGAGGCTTGTTCTTGAGGGCCTATTCCCATTAGTGCAATATGGAAACACGTGCGTTACTGCAACACACAATAAGACATGGGCAAAAAGACAATGGCATCCCAAACACATTTTGGCAATGCACTGCACTGTGCTGGTAAAAGCACAGCATGTATGATTTTTTGTGCACTGGGCAACCCATTCACTAAGTTTGCTCACACCAATATGAATTGCAAAGCGCTACATTTTCAAAAACACAACTATAATAATTACAGGGACTTAAGCTG
>NC_092869.1:9041462-9051272 GCF_032062135.1 Pyxicephalus adspersus
TCCCGACCCCTGCCCTATATATCATACACCGTACAAATTCCCGACCCCTGCACTATATACCCTACATATTCCCGACCCCTGCACTATATACCATATGGCAGGGGTGTCCAAACTTTTTGCAGAGGGGGCCAGTTTTGGAGAGGTGAAAATGTGTGGGGGCCAACCACTAATCAGGGTTAGTGTGGGCATGGCCTCCGCGGGTCCCGCACAGCACGCCCACCAGGGTGTCAGTGCCGGCTCCGTGCAGAGCACATTCTTGAAATCAGAGTGGGGTGGTCCTTGCGGGTCCTGTACAGCACACGCCGTCTGTAATGATGTAGAGGATTCCCTGTGCACACATGGGGACTCCCTTCCTGCCGATTATGCCCGACAAGTAACGGGCAGATAATTGTAAGGCGGTTGATTAACGAAACGATTAATGAAATATAAAATAGCTTTTTTGTACACGTGTATTTTATACTGTGGTCAATAGCGCTGGCAGGCTGCATAATATTGATTTTATGACAGAGGGTCGCATTTTGGCCGCATTTGGCCCCTGGGCCGGACTTTGGACATGCCTGCCATATGGCGTACATACGCTCAACCCCTGCCCAATATAACATACATACTCACGACCCCTGCACTATATACCATACGCCGTACATACTCCTGAACACTGCACGTGCAGGGGATAGACCATAATTAAAAGAGCTACAGATGGTTGTCTAATCCTGCACAAAACAATATAGGATGGCCAGTACAGTGCTCATTTATGACACTGACCTGCATCGAGAACAAATTGTTTTTTTATAGCTTCCAGCAACAATTTTTGCACATCTGTCTGTAGCTTTTGGCCCTTTACTGCCCGTGTTCTTATATCTGCAGCCTCATGAAATATTTACTGCCTAGTTGCCTTGATCTTTTTCAGTAAAACCCCATAGACATCTTTGGGGATGGCCTTTTATTGAACCCTGCCTTGGGAAAATGCCCCATAGAAGCCTATTGAGTTGTATGACACATGAGCCGGAAGTAAGAAGGGAATCCAGGCAGGTATGTGGTAAATGCAGCCATATCATGGAGGAGACCCCGGAGGGGCTACAGCTGAAGCAGCGATATACAAGCAAGTATTATACCATACCTACCTTTAAAAGGAATTCTGCTGCTTTACCCACACAGGTGTTCTTGAAACTGCTGTGTATTGTTATGAAACATGTAATAAGGCAAAGTGCCATTCACACAGATAGAAAACTTTTAAAAGCATCATTTGTGTGTCAACTTGCCCAATTGTGCTGCACTGCGGAACAGGTGTCCCCAATAGAGAAACCCCTACTTTTCTCCTTCTGGAGTCACAATGGCCTGGATTACTCCAGTGCTACTCTACCCCATTTTAAATCTAATCACGGTCACCATTACCTAAACATATGTCTGCAAACTAATCGTGCTGAAGAAGGAGTTAATCAGTGACAATGAAAGTGGATTGGACAGCCACGTGGTATCTGTAGCCCCAGTCTGGGTGTACTGTGTAGTATCTTGCTGTGACACAAGCAGATCACCGTGAATCATCACAGCACTTCCTCAGTCTTACACGCTACAGGAACGACCCATATTTCCCTGAAAGTAACAAAGTAGTGTGTGTGACGCAAGTCTCAGCGTGTTGACCTGTGATTGCACCGAGGTTCAGACGGTGTGTGGATAATACCCAACCACTACAGGAAGCCAGAAACAACAGAAAGGTCACTGCCATTACTCACATTGCCTGGGTAGCAAGGCACAGAGCCATGTAATCATCAACTACCTATACAATGTTTAAAGTGCAGATAAGGGCTGCCCTTGCCTAATATTTGCTGTCTGTGTGCCACTGGGGGCCTTGGAAACACAACAGGAAGTGACAACAAACCTTATAAGGAACAGGTCCCCCATTTAACCCACTTCCTGTTTTGTTGATGATTTTCTATCACTTTTGGTCTCTGTAAAGCTACGTCCAATAATTATCGTTGGAAAATGAACGATTAACGACCGATCAGCGATTATTCTAAACGATCTTCTAGTGCATGATTCTGTACATGCTGTAATGATTTAAATATAATCCACCAATAATGTACACACACTAGATATGATCGTTTGAAGGATGCAGGAAGTGACGTGTACCAGAGAAGAACAATCCACGATCACTGAACGACCGTACACATAATAGATCATCGCCCAATCCGATCCGCTGGGACGGTCGTTCATTCCCAGCAACATTCCTCGTTCATCGTTGTGCACTTATTTTTGTTAATGATTATCAGACGATTGGTCATTAATCGTTCGCTCCTAACGATAATTATTGCACGTGTGTACGTAGCCTATCAACAGGGGTGATATCAGACAGACAACAATAAACACAGGGGTTTATTGCCTTAGGCTATGTACACACATGCAATAATTGTCATTGGAAAGGATCTTTTACGATGCATGAACATGCACTGTACATACAGCATCGTTCTGCTCTATGGAGAGGGGAGGGGGCAGAACAATGGAGCGGCACCCTGCTGTGTTCTCCCTCCACTTGCATTACGACTGTTCGTCGTCCGTAGATCCACCAGGACGGTTGTTCGGACGAAGAGCGCTGTACACACGTAAGATTCTCCCTGAGCCGATTATAAGGCGAGAACTATTGCACATGTGTACCTAGCCTAAAGATTCTTCCTAAAACTGAAAAATGTATTGGCTTTAAAGCGGGGGTTTAATCTGGTATTTCCTTGTCCTTTCATTCTATAACTTTTGTACCATTCTATAGCCTGATTGTACCATTGTTTTTTTTGCCTTCCTTTGGACCAACTATGTCTTATGGGGTTTTAAATCTGGGATATGTTTATTTCCCTAGTGGTTGAACTTGATGGACTTATGTCTTTTTTCAACCTAACCTATGTAACCTTATATTAAGCCTTGTGACATCATCACTGAAACGCTGTGCTTCTCTATGCAAAGCAGAGCTGATTTGATAAATGGAGACCGGAGGTCAGCCTTAGATAAATACTAATTTCCTTGTGTGTCCTATGTGTGCTGTGGTCACAATCTCTT
Source organism: Pyxicephalus adspersus (assembly GCF_032062135.1). Taxonomy (NCBI): domain Eukaryota; kingdom Metazoa; phylum Chordata; class Amphibia; order Anura; family Pyxicephalidae; genus Pyxicephalus; species Pyxicephalus adspersus. The sequence goes on from NC_092869.1 coordinate 9,044,505, forward strand.
TTATAAAAGCACAATTTCTTTCTGTGATATCATTTGATCAGCTAGTGGAAAATTCCAGCTGCGAGGAATATTCAAACAGTGGAAGCTGGCCACAGCTGAAGGCACCTGAAAAAAGATACAGTGCAATTTGTATTTGAGTCTTTTCCCTAGGAATATGTAAATAGGGATAGGTGTAGGCGCTGCACGTCCTGCACATGATGTTCATACGCCTGTTTACCTAACAGACAATGTAAATGGCTACAGAACAAATGTTTACAGGCTCTTGTACCTCCACACCAAGCATTACTGTCTGTACGCTGGAGGCAGGATAGGGAACAATGATGAACCGTAATATCACTTTGGGAATGTTCAGACAGAAATTACCGAAAGCTTCACTATCTAACACAAACATCACATCAATATAGAAAAATTAAACCTGCTTTTGAAAGAATTTTCCTTAACCAGCACAGGAAAAAAAAAAAAATTACAAGGAATTTTTTGCTTTTTTACTAATCTTAAATCCGGAACTGTCCCTGCAGTACTTTTTTTCACCACATGATGACCTTATTACTCCAGATTGATTGCCAATTAATCAGCCCACTTTCTATGAGCCCAGGATGACATGGAGCAGTCCCCAGCTTGTGACTGGGAAGTGAAGCAGAAAAGTGATTCCCTCATCTCCTACTCTGCTTTCCCCTCTTATTGGGGCGACTCATTGCTAGAATATGACCAGATAGTTTTTTTTGTGCTGTTTCAGTTCTTCCCACCCCTAAGGGAAAGTGTTCCCAAGCAGAGAAAAGGAAAATACAAGAGAGAAGCGGGGGAAAGCACAGAAAGAGAATGTGCTAAATGTAAAGTTTTTAAAGGCTTGCAGATATGTTCAAATGCCCCATAACTTTCCTATTGGTTCATTTGTTTATTGGGTTTCCTCCCTAGGCAATAGAAAAGCTAAAGAATGGTGGGGGGTGTGAATCAGGCTTTGGCACTATTAAAAACTCTTGGGGCTTTCATTTGGGAAATCTTTCAATAGCGAAACCTATTCTATTGACAATCTAAGGCTACGTACACACGTCAGAGGATTCTTGTCTGATTATGCCTTTAAGGCTGGTGAACAAGAATCTGATGTGTGTAAAGCGCTCATCTGCCAGGACAGATCCATGAACGATGAACAACTGCAATACAAGATTCTTTCCATGGACAAAAGTCCAATCTGAAGCCTAAAATTTGAATTTTTCTGGGACAATTCCCCCTCCAGTAACAAAATTCTGATGGCGGTCTTATTCATTTCCTTCCATATAAAAAAATTTTGGCTGTGCATACATTTAAAAAACCCTGTACCTGGAATAATCATATAAAAGGACAAGTCAAATTCAACCCTATGCATTTCAAAGTATGGCAAAACAAAAGATGCTCAAAGTCTTTGTTTTCTTTACAAAGCAGCCACAGCCTTGGTAAAACATTCTGCAAGCATGTGATACAAAATGACCTTGCTCTCTGTGAGGAAGCAGTGGGCTCACTGTTGAAGTCTGACATGTCCCCCGACAAATTTAAGCTGGAGATCTCCAATCAGAAAGGAGCATAATCTTAACTTACTGCAGCACGGTAGATATGACACAAAAGGAGGTGTGTCGGATGTCTGCAGAGAGATCACTGTTTTGACAAGTGCCTCTGGCAAACTGGCAATTGACAGGCTTGTCCGCTGTGTAGGTAACACATGGGGCTCCCTCTGGTACCCTGCAATGCACCCCCTCTATACATTTATGTTAGGGAAGAATCATGAATTGGATGAATACAGAAACAAGGTGGGAATTGTAAGGATAGTACATGCTGCCTATATTTGGTAATCTGAACCTAAATTTGAGAAATAAAGAGGTTCACTTTGGAGTCCGGCAGCAAATAATCAACTTTCCTTTTTACCCTGCAGCTCCATTCAGCTTCAGGTGCCAAAGGAAATACCTAGTAATCCTCTGTCTGTAGAAGCATATGACAGCAGTAGCAAACCTTCCCACATCTGTTCTTTTCTTAATTCTAATAACTCATCTTAAAATATGCAGTTTCTGGATCAGTCATATGATGTCATAGGTCCTACTTTTTCTCCTCCCATCACCTAAGGACATAGAAGTGGCATTCCTTCCAGGCTTATTTTAAGCCCAGGTTGTCCCAGTTAGCCAGTGCTTGGCCTGGGTCTCAATGGGCCTACATATATATATAGATATATATATATATATATATACATATATATATATATATAAATATTTTGAGCCTAGTGGGCGTGTCAATGACAGCCTGGATTAGCAGGAAATGGTTGGAGGTCACCGGGTGTCATTAACCCCAAAAGACCACCAACACTTAAAATGAACCAGTATATTTTTCAAACAGTCAGTTATATTCTCACCTTTTAAAGGTCGGCCTTAAACATTTCCAAATCACTATTTTTGCCAAAGGACAAATTGTTACAAAGTCGAAAATGTTTTCAGTGGCAAATGCGACTGCCACAAATATTGTGATGCACACAATATTAATTAAGGATACACATCAGTTGAGTAATAGAGATCCTCTTGACTACACGGAATGAGGAAGACAACAATGTCATGTGGGCTATGACACATACCTAAAAATATCTGCAGCCAATCAGATGGTACACAGGAAATAAAATTGTGCTCCATTATCTCATGCTCAGTGAGTGACTATTATTTTATCATGTTTTCACTAATTGGAGGAAGCATCCAACTGAAGGCTGGTAATAGATGGGAACTTCTTGTACCAATCTGAATTTGTAATTCCAACCAAGTTTTTAGTTTTCAACTAAGTGGGGAAGAGTTAATCTCTGCCAAGTTTTTGTTGCGGTCAATATTCCTTGGGGAAAGGCTTTGGGGGTGACCTTACCCCAATTCTTGTACCAGTGACCATATTGGACAAAAAGCAAGGGCGACACGTCCATAGTGGAGACATAGACCTATAATATGATGGAACTCTTCCCCCATGCTACATAAAAATAAAAACTACCATATGGGATTGTGTAGCTGACTGAAATATTTAACTTTTTTTTCTATTTCCAAGAACTTGAAGAGTAGATTGTTGGAGGTTATGGGGGGCTTAAAAACTTGTCCCCATCCCCATGTGACAATGCTTAAGTCTTTCAACTGGCTACTCAGTTACCCATTGCTTTATGATGGTGGTTCAAATTGCCCTAGTTCAGCCCCTGTGGAGGAACCCTTGAATTAACCTTTAGGTCTTGGGGAACCCCAGCTATTTAAGCAGCTTACAGTACATTAGCATGGTCAATGTAAATAATACTTTTTTTTTATTGCTGGCCAGTAAATGCCATCCATATAGATCACTGGTGTCAGTTAAATTGACCTAGGAGCACAAACAGCTGATTTTTCAAGGAACCCCTAGCAACCTTTAGAGGGGCCCTGGTGTTAAGAAACACCGCCCAAGCCAAAAGAGAAGCAAATGGTACCAACTATTTTTGGGACACATGACTATGGTAGGGGCATTAGACTTCGCTCCACAAAAAGCCCCTCAGCAACCAGACTTTGGATTCTGGAATATTTCAGCACTATATAAATACATGCAAAGTGGGAGAGGGCACTTTTAGATTGTGTACCCCTCACTCTTGTATGTAATGAAGCAAGAAAACAACTATCTGCAGTCTTAGAAATGCAGCACGCAACTCCCCAAGATTTGTGCAAGTAAATTGGCAGCTATACAAGTAGTTACAAGTGTGTACAGGTATCAGTCTAAATGATTGGCTTCATGCCACCATACCATCCCCAATAAGCAAATGCTTTAACCTAAAATAAGCATTTAAATTAGCATTACCATAATGCATTAGAGTGAAGGCAACATAAAACCCAGTATAGCTGGATTTGGTAAGTTATCAGAAAATCTCTTCCCTCCTTACAAAAGTTTGTATACAGTCTGGCAGTTTCCCTCCTTACAAAAGTTTGTATACAGTCTGGCAGTTTCCCTCCTTACAAATGTTTGTATACAGTCTGTGTTTGGGGTGTTCCTCTTTAGCATATTAAGAAGGAAACCTTGGTGTCAGAGTCACAACAAGAGAAGCCAGTTACAACACCAACTGAATCCCAGGAGCCTGAACTGCAGGTTTTTTCACCTGATGCAAAACAGGAATTTAGATGAGGGCATTCCTCCAAGAACTGTCAGGTGTACACAAAGACCTTTGGATTACAATAGCTTGATGACTGTTCCGTCTCTGCATTGCTCACTTCCTACGCTAGTCACATTATCATAACCACGCCGGGTTGATTTTTGTGAATAAAATGCCGTGAGAACACCAGCTAGCATATGTGCAGCCTCAAGGGGGACTGGATGAGAAGTTGGGTTTTTACAGTTAGGGAAACCTTTACTGAAAGATGATGAAAGCTGCCATTGCTGAATTTTTTTCTGAAGAACGGTTCTTGGAGAGATGTAAAGCTGATTTTTTGGCTTCAGTAGTTTTAATCGGACACCATGCAGGGAACTGGGTCAGTAATTCAGAATGCATTAAAGCAGAAGAGAAAAAAAATAAAAAAAAGGTCTCTTGCCTTCCAGACAGGGCTGTGCTATAGCAGAGTTGTGATGGGCAAAATGGAAATTCCTTGGCTGGTAAAACAGCTGTGAACACACAGTTTACCATGGGTTATAACAACACACTGTTCTATGTGCTGTGCCATTTTTATGTCCATGGCATTTTTGTGATTTATAGGCAGGGATACTAAAACATAACTAGAATCCAAAGAGTCAGGTAAGGGGAAATGTATAATTGGGCCATTTTATAACTGGAATGCTGAAACAAATATAGTATCACAGATTCCAGACAGAGGGAATCAGCATTCCTCCAAAACAGGAGGTAGCCCCTCCATGCTTCTGTCCTCCCTCCTTAACAGAGAAGAGGAAGCCCATTCTAAATCTCAAATTCCAGAGCACACATTAGCTTTACTCCCCCCCCTATACTCTAAAGCCTCAATAGTAGCCCCCAACTATAAACACCAGACAAGAAGAATCCCTTCCAAACACTCCTAGCAATCCCTTATCTAGGAGCAGTCACGCAAGCACAAAATTATTAATATTAAAACTGAAGGTGATGATGAAATCCTCAGAATTCAGGAATCAACCCGGATCAAAACAGTTCTAATTCGCTAACACCCAAAATACTCTGCACTCTTTACAGGGAACCTGCACCTGGGAATCATGAGAGATACCATTACACACCTTTCTTTATGAGAATACTAACTGATCCAGTAATCAGTACAGGTGGAAACTGTTGCTAAACTGAGAATGGAAAATACACTGCTTGTAAGTGAATAAACAAACAATCCATGTTGTACATGCTGCATTGTTTCATTCAGGTCAATTAATATATTCATTTCAAAATCAAGGCTGCAATATGATGCTAACCTGAACTTAAACTGGCCACAGACCCAACAATTTGATTATTAGTTCTCAATTTGGACTTAAAGGTTTGTTTAAAAAAAAAAAAAAAAAAATCAACTCACTATTTTTGATGCCCATAAATCCACAAATTAACACAAACATGTTTTGCCAAACGAGGATTTTTCAACCCAATAAATTATTTTAGTTTATACAATTTTTAATTGATTAAAAAAAGATTGTCCATTCATCAAATTAGCCAATCACATTTGTTTTTAGGATCAAACGTTGGTTCAAAGCAACTCAAATTGCAATGTGCATGGCCAACAGAAGACAGGAACTAAGGAAGGGGGTTTGTCTAATGCTCCCAAAGATCTTGTAACCAGCAAATTAAGCCAATACACATGAACGGGTTAGGCGCTGCTAAGTGTTCTCCCATCAATGTGATGCTGGAGATGATCCACTAAGAAGGTGGTAGGCACTGGGTAGAGTTCACTAGCAGGCTAATACTAAGGTGCAATTCTTAACCAGAGTTGCCAACTGCCCATAACTGCCTAAGCCAATGGACAAGACCACGTCTGGCATTGTTACGCGTCATTAAGATGCTGGTGATTATCCACCAATAAGTCACCTTTACCAGTAGCCCAATACAAAGTAACAAAGTTCATTCAAAGTTGCCAATTGCCCACAACATCCCTGGATTCCAATACCAACGTGAAAACCTTTATTTTTCTATTAGATTGCTTCTGCTATTAATTCTCTTCCAACTGTTTATTTTTATAACAAAGTTTAGAAAACATGAAAATATCAATGTGTAACAAACATGCCTGGAATTAAACTCCAATTGTTCAGCTTTCATGGCTTGATTATTAATGGGAAGTTGTACCTGGGGATGTTACAAAGTAATAGCTCCTCTGGTTTGGAAGAGATCAGCCATCAATATCAATGATTGAAAATCACATATGTGAATCCAGTGCTCTCATTAATAGCAGCAGACAAGTTGTCAGAACTTATGAACACTGATCAGCAACCATGGCAAAAGTGACAAAAAGAGCACACATAGCATTTGAAAAGCATTTACCTGTCAGTAGACCAGGAGGGATGAGTCCAACCTGTTGCCTGATCCTGTAATGAGCTTTCAATTCCCTACTGCACTCTCTAGGAGTTCTGATCTTCTGACGTTGCCTTTCACCCCACCCCTGGCTGCAAATCCCACAAGAGGAAGAACTGGCTACTCCTCTTCCTCTGAGCCAATTCAATCCCTCCTCCCCCTCGCCTCTCTGTAATAGACATAACTAGGGGCCACACAGGACCTGCTAGTTCACATGAGAGGCAAACACAGCAATTGTGCATGTTTGTTATATGTCCCATGAGAGGGGAGCTGTTCATGTGTGTTATATGTCCCATGAGAGG
>NC_092869.1:9051770-9144967 GCF_032062135.1 Pyxicephalus adspersus
ACACGAGAGGCGAGCTGCGCATGTGTGTGCTGCGTGTAACACAAGAGGTGAGCTGCGCATGTGTGTGCTGCGTGTCACACAAGAGGCGAGCTGCGCATGCACGTATATGCTAGCCAACATGAAAGGTCGGTTGTGCATGTTCCTGCCATGTACCATGATTATCTATCAGAAATATAATATTGTACTTACCGGTAATCTTTTTTTTTTCAAAATCTAGATTACTGCATTCAAAGTTTTTAAAAATCAGAATAAAAGAAAAGAATCACCTGTGAATTCAATCAATGATTTTTGCATGTTAATTCTCCATAGTCACAGAGGGTGGCAGGATGTGTTCTTTGCCTACATACGAAAAGGGTACAAAATTAAAATATGATATTCTTTATATAGGGTATAATATACATAAACACATTTATGGATGGTATCACATTGATCTTGGCTGCTCCGTTGCTGTCAAATTATGCTGTAAAATGTAAGTTGCTGCCAAGAGAAATGACACCTGGCTTACACAGCTGGTAACGGAGTAACACAGGTGAGTGTTTCACCTCCCTTTAAACCTCCATAACCTGCCACTGGCAACTTCTTGGCATGTTCACTTCAGATCTAAGCGGTTTGTCAGATCAGTGATGGAATTGGAAATAAAAATCAGCTCAATATCCTGCTGATAATATGTTTACCAGACTGGAAAATATGAAATATTTGCAACAGGCACACAGAGTGAAATACAAATCTGACTGAGGGTTCCCTACTCTACAAAACAAAACCCCTTCATTTAGGTATTGCTGTTGGAGAGTTCTCCTCACTTCCTGTCTGATAAGATGTTGTCAGCAAGACAGGAAGTGAATGCAGTAAAACAGGAGTACAATTCTGATGGGGGTTGTAATTCTTTCACAAAACTCTTCTTCTATCCAAAACTAAAAGAAAGATTTCTGCCTATAACTCTGATATAATTGGTGGACATCAAAACCAATAATTGACCTTACCACACAATACCATGAAATAACATTTCTAAGTACGAACAGCCTATAACCAAAATGTTATCTGCATTAGAGCAGAGTTCTGTTTTAATTTATTACCTTGTCTTTTTAGATTATGACGAATAAATGTTAAAGCAGACCATTCGCTAATATTAAAGGTCTACATACACTGTTTGCCCCCCAAATCACCTAATATTGGTGTAAAAGGTTGGATGGTGGTCACACATGGCCAAGTCTTTTTGTACTCTCTTAAACTGCCCTTACGTGTAACAGTCTGTTGGGATATGAATTAGGTGGATTGTAAACAATCCACTTAATTCATATCCCAACAGACTGTAAAATGTAAGGGCAGTTTAAGAGAGTACAAAAAGACTCACTTCATTCAGATTGTAATATGTATGGCTGATTTTGTAATCCAGTACTAGATTTTCCCTAAACAATTAAATGATAATGAACCTGGAACAAGTCTGTGCAAACATTTCAGTGGTAGCAAGGGAACTCCTAGAAGGCAAATTCTGAGGACTTCCACAGGGAACCTATAGCTTGTGATTCTAAAGCAGAACACCCCAAAACCTCTTTCTTGCATTCCCAGTCCATTGTGGTCCTTTACCACTTGCAACAGTGGTTGGGAAGGGTCTGAAATAGTACAGATTAGTGTGCTGATGCTATGACATTGGCACGGCTCTCTGTTGTATTATATTGTTAGCTTTGGCCAATATAGACACACACTCCGAGGGTAGTGGATGTACATGACAGCCTCATGGGTTGCATGATGCAGGCCTTTTACATGGTAGACTTTGGGGCAGTTCTGGAGAAGAGGCAATGTATTGCAGCAGGAACAGTTTTGTTAGGGTTTCCACCACTACTAAATTGTAATACGTACAAGTGATTTACAGTCTTGACCTCATAAAATGAAAATCCTGACTAGGTAAACAAATAAAGAAAAAAAATTGAATTTGAATAATGGTGATTGGGTGGTCTCTTGTTATTACAAAATGTAGAGCTTAATAAACAAATATACAATCACTAAAACCATTTTAAATCTCAACACCAAGCTTTAGAACTGATCCTTGTACTCTGAGCTCTGAAAGCAAACAAATTTACTGGAGAAAGATACCTTCCATGTCTGGGTAAATTAGAACTGAGAATTGAATTCCATCTTGAGCTTATCTTGAGCACATATATACTACCTGGGCACAAAAAGCTTGCTAGGCTTGTGGGGGCAGTGTTATGATCTGGGGTACATGTGGGGTCAGTGTTATGATCTGGGGTACATGTGGGGGTCAGTGTTGTGATCTGGGGTACATGTGGAGTCAGTGTTCTGATCTGGGGTAGATGTGGGGTCAGTTTTATGATCTGGGGTACATGTGGGGGCAGTTTTGTGATCTGGGGCACATGTGGGGGCAGTGTTATGATCTGGGGTACATTTGGGGCCAGTGTTATGATCTGGGGTACATGTGGGGTCAGTGTTATATTCTGGGGTACATGTGGGGGCAGTGTTATGATCTGGGGTACATGTGGGGTCAGTGGATCTGGGGTACATGTGGGGTCAGTGTTATATTCTGGGGTACATGTGGGGGCAGTGTTATGATCTGGGGTACATGTGGGGTCAGTGTTATATTCTCGGGTCCCTTTCAGGTTAGTGTTATAATCTGGGGTACATGTGGGGGCAGTGTTATGATCTGGGGTACATATGGAGTCAGTGTTATAATCTGGGGTACCTGTCGAGTTAGTGTTATAATCTGGGGTATATGTGGGGGCAGTGTTGTGATCTGGGGTACATGTGGGGGCAGTGTTAGAATCTGGGGTACCTGTCGGGTCAGTGTTATAATCTGTGGTACATGTGGGGGCAGTGTTATGATCTGGGGTACATGTGGAGTCAGTGCTACGATCTGGGGTACATTTAGGCTCAGTGTTATGATCTGGGTTACTTTTTTGGTCAGTGTTATGATCTGGGGTACATGTAGGGTCAGTGTTTTGATCTTGGATTGCTTCAGTTGCTCAGGTCTAGTTTCAGCAAAATTATGTGCCCAAAAAAGGTCAGCTGCCTACCTTAAAATACTGAATGACCATATTTTGATACGGATTTTGTCTGGCATTGGCATGATCCAAGGTGACAAAGCCAGGATGCATTGGTGGTTCAGGGAGCATAAGACATTGTTTTCACACATTAATTGACCACCACAGAGTCCAGACCTTAACCCCATTAAGAAACTTTTGGAAAACTTTACACAGCCATTCAAATATCTTATAATCAATACAAGATCTTAGTAAAAAATCAAAGCAATCATTATATTTTTCACAAAACCTTAAATATACAGTTGGATTTGGGACAAGGGTTCTGGTGTGTTGATGTTTGGTACTAGACTTCCCTGGTGTTGATATGTATAGCGTTCTTCTGGTAAATATAGAATTTAATAGGCTGTAATTTGTTTAGGAAATTAAATTAAATTGTATCAAAGTCAAAAAACTATTACATACTACAGTTTACATGTGGTTACTGCATTCATTTTTTATCAGGTCTTATTTTCATCTGGTAAACCAGGATTCTATTTATAAAGATTCTCTTGGTGCAGAATCTTTCAGGTCCATGTGTTTCAATGGCAGTAGTTGATTCTCCACTAGGGAATCGATATTCAGGGAATGTCAGATTCACTGCTTTATTATTAGACTCCTCAGTGTACTATATCTATGAAGAAGCAGCAGTGTCAACCTAGAACAGGAAGTGTTCCACTTTACTTTGTCCATAATATAGGGGGTGAGGGCTGTACTTGCCGGATTACTCTAGAAAACTTTGGTTGCCAGGATGCCCTGCAATCCTGACATGTGACCGATGATCTTCGGAACATCTGTGCAGGCCCTGCCAATCAAAATGGCCAAAGATTGCATTCAGAAGGAAGAGCATGGTGGCTCTTTGTGACAGAAAAGAGACAGGTAAGTATTGTGGATTTAGTTCCTCTTTAACAGGTATTTTTGCATACATAAAATAAATAAAAAATAAAACTTTTTTGTTTGATTGGCATTTTCAGGTTAAACAAAGTCTTGGTTTATACTCGAGTATAAAAGTTATAGCTTGCTTTCAGTAAGAAAAATCAAAACCCTACATGAAGGGGGTGGTTGATAGATGTGGACAAAATTTTAGCACTTCTTTAATCAAATGTATTATGCATTTGAGGTTTACTGTCCCATTAAAAGCTTGCAATCAAGTATATGTTTTCAAGAGAGAAATTTCTGGTTAGCAAGAATTTTTTGCTTGTTTTTTTTGTGCTTCTGAACCATGTCAGTAACAATTAACTCCAAGGTGGAAATGAAATGTAATTACCAGTATATCCCACAACTTTGTGTAAAGAATAATTTATTCAAAACCAGCCCTATAATTACACGCTGTGCTGCCTCTGTCATTAGGTGAAAGTAAGTGTAAATACATTGGTCGACCTATCTGTAATTAAATCAAACTATTATACATGTGAACCAATTGCCAGGTACAAACTTTTCCTAAAAATAACAAACGCAAGCAAAACAAACATATAGGGCCCAAGAGAACAACAATCTAAGTGCTGTTGTTGGCGTTCAATCATTAAATTAGTTAAATTATTATTTGTTTTACTGGATAATAATATATTATTTATAAAGGAAAATCCTGTTTTAATGCAAATTGTTCACATAACTAAATATAACTAAATAATGCCTGACCTACTTTTAGCAGAGGAGCAGCAAATATGGTTAAATGTCATGTGACACTGTAATAAATTATAAATTACTAATAATGCCTATACCCCCACCTAACAAAATGCAAATTAAAGTCCAATTCTGATTGGTCCTTTTCTAGTTTTATTAATGCCCAAGGTTAATAAACTTTCTTACTTTAGGTGTTGGGTGCCCCCTAAGGTTGTGTCAACATTATAACCTGAATTCACAGTACAATGATGCTTGGATTTGTGCTCCCTTTATTACATTAACAACATCCTTTGCATCAATGAGGACCAGAGGAGGCACAGAAGAAGCAGATTCTGCATATCCATTGACCGACCTGAAGGTATCTAAAAAAGGTGAGTATATAAAATTAGTTGTGCTGCAGTTTAGTGAACATGCTTTTAGAAGGAGAGAGCAGGGTATAAAAAAAAAGAGCTCATCGGTCTGCTGTTTATTCTTTCACTGTCCAATCATGGCTGGGGGAGGGACAAGACCTGTGGGTGATATCAAACTATAACAAAGAAAAATCAGGTCTCCTGTGCTGCCGGGCTGAATTGTGTACATTTCAGGACTGAATAGACAAAATGCAAATCCTTTAGCTCTACTATATGTATTTCATCCATCTGTTAACCTGGAGTTTAGATTTAGGTAAGCTTTCCAGTTTTTAGTTGGTTTTTAGTTACAGTTGGTGTTGCTAATACTGTCTAAGCAGTGACAGCTCAGGTTTGCTTAGTTCTCTCTTTGTTAAAATAAATTCTTTATGATTACGTCTTATAATGAGAAACTTTGAAGTGTACACATACATACACACACACATATAGCAGTATGCCCCAGCCCCCAGTTCTGTATCAGTCGGACCTGCAGATTATGTAAACTGCTTTGAACAAAGTTGCTGTTATCAAAAGTATTTATGACAGAAGCTGTACAAACCTTTGCTCTCTTCAGAGTAAAAAACATGTCATCAGCTCATCCAGCTATCTTGTGTAAACTACAAAACATCTCACCCTATGTGATGGGAAAAAAGAGAGGGAATAGTGCTAGTTTAAATCAGGAGGGCAGACTACAGTGACAACACTGCTCCTCAATAGGTATAGTGCTGTGAAAGTTGTCATCCAGGGACAGGAAGTATGTGATTGACAAAAGCAACAGCTGAAAATGATAGAAGAATGCCTGAAAAAGAAAGCTAATGTAGCCATATCTGAAATATATGCACATTTTCCAATGTTTTACCCCATTTAATATGCTACACTTGCAGGAAAATACCCGTTTTTTGGCAAATAATTAGTAAGCTTCTGACTTTCAGCACTGACAACAATGCTCGGAACTTTTAAGGGCTGGTACAAAAAAGACCATTCTGATGCCAACTTTTCATTGGACTGACTGAGTTATCTAATTGGATTTCCAATGGGTAACTCTTTGAGAGTCCATGGGCATTGAACACACATCTGATTTCCCAATCAATTTTAACAGATAGGAAACTGATCAGAACATAGGTTAAATAATTTTTAATTCTATAGAAGGTTTTGTGTGTCCATGCAAAGTTTGCTACAAAAAGCTTGTCTTTGACATCTCTGATTTGTCAAACTAGAGGCAAGTTAAGTGTTAAGTCACAAGTTAAAGCACTAGGTGTCACCTGGGTATAAACCAAGATTCTTTTTCTAATGACATTTTGAAGGCACACATTTATGGTTTATACTTGAGTATATACAGAAAGTAATGTGCACATGGGTACCCAGCCTAAATAAGTGGTGTGAGCCGTACCTACTTTATTTTTGATGCCTAACAAAAAACATAGCTCTCCTTTCATCCCACCTTTGCTCCTATTACTATACCCCTATAATTATAATTATTCTTCCTATCATAATTCATAACTTATTCTCTGCACAGGCAGGGAGCACAGAAACATATACTGATATAACAATTTACTGTAAATTGTATAGTTGGCAGGCCCAAAAAGAGCACATTGAAAACATTTATTGTTAAGGTTTTAATACACTTTAAAGCCCCTCTCTAAACAAACAACGATGTCTGCTGCAATCTGATAAAGCGGTTTTTATGGGTCAGTGCCCTTCACATATCATCATTACTCTTTATCCTGGCATATAATCCTTAAGTGTTGGTGAGAAGAAAGTAAACATACAAATTAATCTTCCAAAAGAGTCTTAAAAAAATTAAATCACACGCAGAACTTCCTTGGTACCTGCCTAGCTGGCATTGGTGTAGTCTAAGTGATTTAAAGAGTGATCAGGTCACCTTAACAGTCCTTGGCATCAGATGGCATTGCATTATCATGTGCCAACATATTGGATCAACTCGTATGATAAATGCCTATGGTGTCTTGAATTCCCAGGTCATATCAACAATTTCTTTTTTAACTGGTTTAGATCCAGGCCCCACCTTGAAAACTTTACCAATCACCATGGCAGGCCAATAGTGATGCTTAAGTGGTTTCAACAGTAAGGGTAAATAGGTCTTAAAACATAATAGTAGGTAAATCAGTTTTAGCCAAAAAGTTGACATTAGATTATGTTGGGAACATTAAATTAAAAGTCTATGACTAAATGACCTCTGTAAAATGTGTTATTATTATAATAATAATAGGAGGTGGGAGGGGGGGTCTGGCTGTGAACCAGGATAACTGATTATTATTTTTTTAATAAGATGTGCACAGATCCAGTGCACCCCAGACACTGAACTGACAAAGCATATAGGCAACCGGACCAAAAAACCTGCTGAGCTTCATTGTGCAAATAATGACTTTAGTGTCAAAGTCATGCTCCAGTTTACGCCCTGCAGCCTCCTACGTCTCACTACAATCACTGAAGATCTATTGAGTCAAAAGGTAATCAAAACCACTTAGGTGCCACCTAAATAGGCATTTAGGATTTATTTTTATATTTGTGGCCATGATGAAATCTTGCAATTATAAAAATAAACAGGAACAGGATAACCAACTAATTATATATTTAGACCTCAACATTTTCACAATGTTGTATTCTCTGCAGTATCTTAATCCTTGTAGTAAGAAACTTTATGTCTCTGGTAAAATTTTGGCCTAGCCTTGCATTTTATTGTCCTGCTCCTGACCAATTTTACAATACTGTATCAAGTTTTTTTTTAATTTCCATACTAAAACACTTGCTTGCGTCCTTTTTTCTAGCGAGTATTGGCCAATTTTGCCCTAATAAAAATATCCTGCCGTCAGCTAATTTTAAACTGTCGTATCCTCTGTAGTACCACAAATATTCTTACAGCAAAATATTTGCTATTAGTGTGTTTTTTAATGTGCATAATAAAACACTCTCCCTACTTTTATTAATTTTTTTTTGCTTTGATACATTCCCCTGTGGCAGTATTTCACCTATCAGCCCCTAAAATGGCCAGTATCTGTAAAAAGGATTCACCACCCACCCTTAACATTTTTGGATTTGCAAAGTTTAGGTTTGTTGAATTTAAAGCAGGAATTGTATAACTCTTGGCAGACAGACAAGAACAATTTAGACAAGAAGGGGCCCAGAACAAAAATAGGTGGTGGTCCACTGCCATTTTGTTAACTGGAGCCCTGAAATTGGGGGGGGGGGGGCAAATGTCTAACTAGCCCTGTGGAACTATCCCTAACTTGCCCATTCCTTTTTACATCTGCCAGCCTTGACCATTTCCATTTTTCCCTGATGTTTTCACTTTATATATTGCAGCATATAGTTCCCACATTCATATTGCATCATTTACAATCTATATCTTTCCTTTTCAAGTTGCTATATCTAAGTAAGTGCTGCCATCCTATGACTGCAAACAATAACACAGATTTTATTTAAATGTTATGTTTAAAGCAGAACTCCTCAAAGTGCTATACAGCAGATTTTTTGAAGGCAAGCAGTATCTTTAATTTATTAAAGTTCATACACTGCTTGCATAAATGTCTACAGAGCAAACTACTTCAATTCAAATAAAATATGCTATACTGGAAGCCTTTAATGTTTGTTATTATAAATATTGGTTAAAGTATTTAAAGCTAAAATTCCAGGTAAATATATTAGCCAAGAATTAATGCAGCTCTGTAATCATTAATGCTCCTAAATACAAGTAGTAATATGCATTCAGCTAAGGCCATATGGAAATATCAATATTATTACTCTAGTTAAATGATTAAAGTTGATCTTGACAGTTTGATGGGCGACATCAAAAACCACCAATCACTTTGGATTGAATTTTTACTGAAGGTAATAACCTCTGCTGTTTTTTTTAACCAAATATTCAATTTTAAACTAGTGTCATAGAATAAATGTGGTTCCTAAACAAGTAGGTCTCAGCTGGAATCACTAGCTTTCTGATTGTCTCTCTCTAATTGAAAACTTTCAACCTTTCAACCTTAACACTTGACATATTGGACCTGATTTATTAAAGTTCTCCAGGGAAGGATACACTTTGGATACACTTTCATGAGTGAAGCTGGGTGATCCAACAAACCTGAAATGGATTTCCTAAAAGTAATTTGCTATTTGTTAGCAAATGTTTTCAAGTCTGGACCAGATAAATTTCAGGTTTGCTGGATCACCCAGCTTCACTAATGAAAGTGTATCCTTTTCTGGAGAACTTTAATAAATCACGTCCAATATGTCAAGTGTTAAGGATGAAGTAGAGATGGGAAACAGCTTTGGAAACATCATTTGTAGCCACCCCATTGTGCTGTAAAGCTGAGACAATGGTAAAAGTCTAAACACCCCCATCTGTCAGGATAATGCAAGAAATCATGGGTGTATGTAGTTACCTTATAGGCAGGAAGGTTCTGCCAGAAATAATAGCACCAGCAGTATCTACACAGTCTAATTACATAAAGGAACATTTAAAAAAAATAATAATTTCCCATTTATGACTTTTTCATATATTAATGTAAGGACTGTGACTTTAGATCTTATTTAAGCATATGCAACATCATTCAGAAGTCAGCACTGAAAATTATTGCAATATAGTGACCCCATCAGATCAAATTAGGAACTGCAGGAATTTCATGTACTCTATAATCAGTGTGCTGATATTCTGAAGATAACTTTCTCCCTGACAGGGAGTAAAAGGAGAAGGATGCCTTTAGTAGGTTAGGAAGCAGTTGATGACCGGAAGATGAAGTCTGAATTTTGGTGCAATATTGGAGAAATTTGGTCCAGGTCTGCACAAAAAACTGACTATGGAACAAGGAACCAAAAGCAGAATTGTAGTCAGGACAAGCAGGAGTCAGCATGAGCTGGACAGCAGAGGGAGCAATTTATTCAGCCTTGGAGAGCTTTAATAAATTAGGGCCACTGATGGGGACAAGTGGCTGTTTCAACAAAAAGCAAAAGTAACAAAAAATGTTGCTATTATGCTTTGTGTCTTTTTATGTAGAACCAATGTCAGCAAACGCATGCAAATATTGCTTTAGAACTTTACATTTTCCCTGTTCATCTTTGATGCACAAAATAATGTGAAATTTGACTATAGGTGTGCCTGATCTGGATAAATGCCTAGTAATATGACATCAAACTACTATCCTATCTTGGCAAGATTGGTGGGAATATCTAAATAATTTGAAACTATATCTTACATATATTTGAAAATATCCTAAACATTTGTACAATATGGCACCCCTATAAATGCAGGACAGATAAGTTTATTATAAGCATCCTGCTCAGTGCTTATGTGAGAAATGCTCATGACACACTTATTTTGCAGATATTTCAACTGGATTACATCAAACTGGAGAGATGGATGTTGTTGGCGTCTTTGATCACCATACTCATATATAAACCTCTTTGTAATACAGTAGATAAAACATGGTAATTTTGCATAGGAAATATTGAAAACAGAAAATAAAGTTGAATGATATTTTGGGGCAAAGAAGGGTCCTACTCAACCTCTGTGTCTACTCTATTGGACATTGCCAAATAGATGGACTGATACAGACTAGACTGATTAAGCACAGTGCCTGGAGCAGACATAATAAAAGAAGCTTTGCAGTGTGAAGATAGTAGGAGGTTAGTGTTGGGCTGTGATAGCCCAGGGTGGTCAACAGCTCATTACCAAAAAGTAAAAAAAACATAGTGTTACACTTTATAGATGGGTTTTGGACTAGAATTATCAGGTGTTATATTTCATTAGTGTAGGCTATATAGCAGTGTTTATCAACTGGAGTCCCACCAGAGGCTCCTATGGGTTCCTTGAGCAATGAGAAGTTTGTGCGTTTTATGTCAACTTTAAGTTCCGTTTGACTATCTGTAAGGGTGATATTCTTCCCACTGGCCAGCAATGAAAGAGACAGTCTTCCCACTGACTACCACACTAATGTACTTGGAGTTGTGGATTATAGCAGGGGATTCCCTAAAACCAGAAATTCCAAGGGTTCCCTTGTGTTCAAAAGCTTGAGAAACACTGCTTTATAGTCTACAAAGGCAAAGTTATTTGATAAGCAGATGACACATGTTTGCTATAGGTCCTAAAGAGGGTACTGAGTCTCTGTGGCTAAAACATTAAGTTAACCCACCAAAAAAACGGTCTGGGCAAATGGTATTGTTTCCTAGAAATCTTGGAGAGTACAACCATTTGTGTCAGGCAAGAATCATCTGATTTGTGTCTGTAGCTCAAAGCTAGATAATTGTCACCCAAGACAAATGATCGCGATAATCCTAGGTTCTGGAGTTTATACAGCGGTCCACCAATATTTATCCATTCTAGCTGGCTGAGTTAGTGAGGACAACCGCTGTACTTTCCTATGGCAGAGAATATAGAGTGGTACTTCCCGCTCATCTTCCACTCTCCCCTTTTCAAAGAACTGAACTGTGCTGTGCGCAGAGTGCTTTTCGTTCTACTGTTGCTGGAAACGATCAGGAAAAATAATTTCCTGTGACATAAATCGTGCATGTGTACATTGCCTTAAAATGGAACTAAAGTCCAGGTGGTTATTACAGAAAGGGACTGGTGATGTGCCTTCTGCAATAATATGTCTTACTTGACTCAATGCACCAGGGAACTATCAAAAAAGTGGTTTCCTGTATGAGGGACACTTCTCTGTCATCCCCCCTCCATCAAAGCAACAATTATTGGTATTTCACAGTGCTTCCCCCAGACTTCCCTTCAGTCATACACAGGTATATGGGCTCCTGTCTTGTACTGAAATTTTTTAATAGTACAGATTTTTTGAGTAAGGGCAGATGGATTTGAAAGGGT
The DNA here is from genome assembly GCF_032062135.1 of Pyxicephalus adspersus. Lineage (NCBI taxonomy): Eukaryota > Metazoa > Chordata > Amphibia > Anura > Pyxicephalidae > Pyxicephalus > Pyxicephalus adspersus. The sequence continues at coordinate 9,063,635 of NC_092869.1, forward strand.
TAAGCTACAGGTGGAAGAACCCAGTTGGGGTCAAACTCCTGCAATAAAGCACACTGTATGCGGTCTAACAAGTCCTACATGTTCTTCCTCGGGGCCCTTCTCCTGGTATGCTATGGCGCTGAGCCACTGCCTGCTGAATGCATGGAGATCTCTTTTTACAGGGCATGGAATGTGTTATATGGGTGTTGCCTGGAGCACAGAGATTACTGTGCAGGATCAACTGCAATTCTTTTAACATACCTTTCTTTCTATCCCCAGCTTTTTCTCTCATACACCATGGGAGGTGTATGGTAACACAAATTGCTGCATTTCTGCAAAATGCCAGATCAATAGTACTATATGACTACAAAGGGCTCCAAAAAATGTAAATTCTATCCAATCAGGTAAACTCTCGGTTCCTGCTACAACAGCATCTGACAATGTGTGGCCAACCTGAACTTTTCATAAACTTTTTTATTTACTTACAACTTAAAAGCAAACACCACTAGGTGCCTGCCAATGCATGAGGTTGGTGCTGCCACATTTCATTACTAAGCTCCCAGCACACAGTAGTACCCTCCTCTGATGCTTCACATTAACCCTCCCTAAAACTATTATTATTATACAGTATTTATATATTACACAGTGCTGTACATTAAATAGGGGTTGCAAATGACAGACAGATACAGACAGTGACACAGGAGTTGGAGAGAAATCCTTACACAAACCTTTCCAATAATCTCAACACTAATAAACACTTCATTAATGTTCTCCTTCAAACTTACATTTCCTATATTTGTAACTCTAACACTCACAATAACCTTCTCTATTATTGTAACATGAACCAATAACTTTTCCTATTATCGTAATACTAGTGCTCATACTACACTTCCCTAAAATCCTAACACTGACCCCCTTACTAACACTTATGCTAATCTCTCATATTACTGCAACTGATGCATGGTTACTTTTAATACTGATTACACTGGTCAACAAACATTTTCTTGCCAAACAGATTAAATTAATTTTAGGTTATGTTTGATGCACAGATTCCAAATATGGAAGTTGGTTTTGCTAGATTGGCTCTAGTTTTTGAAATAATGACCTCAATAATAACCTCATAGAAAACTAATGAGACATGAAAAATAAGCAAAATTAAACTAGACATGCCTATGTATACAAAATTAAATTTTTGAAATACTTAATGTCAAAACATTCTATATTCAGTATATTTACAGAACTAATCACAAAGAAGTAATTGAAAAACTGCTTTTGTATGATTTCCTTTTATGCTGATGATCAGGACAATCACTTTGAAGGCTCCAGCAGTAGTCTGCCATCATGTGCCCATCCCACCTGGCCTGATACCTTTCTTTCATCACCTTTATATCCTGATGGAACCTCTTCCCTTGTTTCTTACTGAAATTGCCAAGGTTTTCTGGAAATTTTTGCAAATAGCTATGGAGATAATGTGTCTCTATGCTCATAGTAGCACCCAAAATTTTAAAGTGTAAGAGCAAGTTTTGTGCCAGTTCTTCATAATTTTGTGGTTTATGGTTACCCAAGAAGTTCTTGACAACCCTGAGATAGCTTTGCCAGGCAGAAGCTTCAGTATCAGTCATGTAACTTGTGAAATTTGAATCATTTATCTTTTAATTTTTCAGTACTCAATCCAGAGAAGAATCTACAAACGTAATTGAAGCAATCATGGTCCTTGTTCAGAGCTCTAACAAAATTCTTTCATTAATCCCAACTTTATGTGTAGTGGAGGGAGAATGCTTTTTTTCTTTGTCAACCATTGGCTCGTTAATGATGTGCGCTGCACTTTTTTTCATGTTTTCCCTTGGAGGCCATGTCACTTTTTTTCCAGTGATCCTGCTTTGCTCTACTATCCCACAAGCAGATGAAACATGGGTACTTTGTGTATCTAAGTAAGAAGTTCACTATTTTTAGGTCCACACATATGGACTATTGGTGTTCATGATAGCAAAGCTTTTGTAAGACCATTTTGATATTTTTGAATTCTTCTTTAGGTTTTGTTGAGTGACCAATTGGAATTGATGCATAGCAGTTGCCATTATGCAGTAAAACAGATTTCAAACTTTGAGTGGAACTGTCTATGAAAAGCCTCCAGTCTTCTGCTCGGTATAGGCTAGTGGTCCAGGGATGTTACAACAGTACACAAGTCTCCATCTTCACTGAAATATAGTAGTGTAGTGTAACCTCTCTATAAACCGTTATTTTAACTTCCCGTCAAAGACAGTTCTTTTCTTTTAGCCTGGATGCTAAAAGTTCAGATGCTTGTTTTGACAGATTTAGGTCACATATAAATCACTGAACTCTTCTTGGGAGAACTGCTGGTTTCATGAAACTCTTTCTTCATATTTACTTCCCCTGCTAGCTCCTGGATTACACTCCAAACCCTGTATATCCTCCATGTCGGATACAGGAATATCAGGGACTGAACACTGGTATGGGTACATCAGCACCATGCGGCACAGGTCATCTTGCTGATTTCAAATCAGGGTACCCCCACTTGTTTTTCTTGTAATGATTGAAACCTTTTACTCTCACAGCACAAAAATAACAATCATTATGATAGTTTTTAGGCTCTCGCCATACCATATGTACACCAAATTACAAACTTTTCAGTTTTCCATTTTTCGACTAACATAGACACTCTACACAAGTTCTGCATACCATATGGGGAGCCCAATACTTATCTTGGTCCCCCAGTTTAATAACAAAATACGCAAGATATTCTTGTTTCACAAATTCTGTAATGTTTCTTCTCTGTTTTTGCTGAGAATATTCACCACAAATGTAACAAAATATATTAAAGTCATTTAAACAACTTCTTCTTGAAGAACTCATATTTCTGTAAAAAGAAAATGTCTGAATAAAAAGAAGGCAAATGAAAGTTTCATGAAAATAATGCTACATTTAATATATAAATGCAAAATATCAGTGTAAATAAAGATTGATAATATTATGCTGTGTTAACATTTGTTGTTGGTCAAATCGTCAATTCCAATTGTTGTATCGCAAGAACTAGAGCCAATTCAATGAAACTGATGTCATTTCTGTATTCAGCAGACCTTAAATACACTAAATATAATATAAAATCCTCGGCAAGTGAAAAAAAATTGCTGTGTTATTAATCAATTTGAGAAAAAAACATCAAATTGACTGTTCAAAGGCATGGGAAAAGCAACCAGAGTATGTGTAAATAAACCCCATGCACCCCAGAATACTGGCATCAAAATCCTGGCCTGCAACCACCCTTTTCCTGTGCCCCTATAACTTGTGTTTACTGCTAATGGCAATTCAGGAAAATTATTCTTTAAAATTATGAAAAATACAACCTATGAATGACCAGCTTGGCCCTCATACACCTCAAGATACTGGCACCAAAACCAAGGCCTTCTAACCACCTTCTTACTGTGACTTCTATAACTTGTGTTAACTGCTTATGGTAACAAAAAATTGTCTGGATCATCCAGGTTCTCACATGATAGCCTATCTTCTCCAGTCTTGAACAGCTTTAAATCAGGCCCATAGACTTAGTAATATGACTATGGACTCTGTAAAGCATTGCAATGGGAACCATGAGCAGCACAGAAGTGGAATCACTAAATCTCAGACTTGCATAGTGCCAAAGTATCTTACACATCAGACATACAGCAATGGGAGTGAATGTACATAAGTGCCTAGGAACCCTCACATACCAGTAAACATGCTTCTTCTCTAGGAAGAATTTAGGACATAGGTACATTTTTAAGCGAACTGCAAATGGGTCCCTATAACATAGCAAATCTTCCCTTTACGTCCACTTTGCTGCAGGATAACTGCCTTAAGCTTGTCAAATATTTTCTAAATACTTGTTGAAGCAGAAACTTTTCAGTTGGATCCACACCATTCTGTGTGCATTGCAGAAAGTGTGGTGACACATATGTGTAGGTGTAAATGGGCTCATATAGCTTACCTCTCCCCTTCACACTGAACTGCATTGTATAGATGTGAACCAGCCTGATAGATAAGATTAGGATTTCTACTTGTTGTGCATGAGTTTTGCTGCACCATTAGGATAGTGCTGGCATCCCAGCGCGTTGCTTTATCCCATTTGACGCAACATGCATTATTTTTTTTTTTGCGTCAAGGCAGTCCTTTCAATACACCAACATGGATGGAAAACAGTAATTTGTGTACAAATGTAAAATGTACACTTTAGTTTACTAATGCAAGGCCTCCTGGTTGAGCATAAATATACTTTTCTTTATGATAAGTTGTAAAGTACTAATAAGTACATATTTACCTTTACTACTTTCTTTCTTAAAAAGTATTGCAAATTTCAGGTTCCTAATAGTGCAGTGGTGGTGTCACTGTCCACCACCGGGACCGACCATGTTAGTCCATCCCAACTTATTTAATTGCAATCCCAATGTATTATATAATATCACAGGTAGCCAAACCTCCCACAGTTTAGGTTCTTGGTGATGAGCCCTACAGTTTGAGGGTATTAAAATCTGCCAGTTTACATGCTTCAAACAACAAGAAACTTTTGTATGCTTTGCTAATATTGCAGTGTGACATCCTACTCTTTTTTTGTACAGGTAGAGGAAGAAGAAGGTTAAGGCTTGCACAGGAAAGGGTGTAAATTAACATTTGGGCAGCCAGTCAACAGATTAGGAAAACCCGCCCTTGTGCTAGTGAATCCACATTCACCCTGACACTGATCTGCCTGTGCTATGTAAGTAGAATATTTGTATGTTTGTGTATTCTCTCCCTGCACCCTACAACGCATTTTGGATTTCCAATGCTTATGTACTCTACAGTAACTTTTGCTACTGCTTCTTTTTCCTACTTTAAACTACTTTAAAAAAGATGTCTGGCTCATCCTAACGGAGAAAGTGTAACTTTATGTACAGAAGTCCTTTTTAACTAGATTTACTCTGTGTCTTACTTTTTGGACTATTTTATTAACAGCAGCTCCCCTCACTCATCTCTTAACCGGTATTTGTTAGAATGGCAGATATGAACTTGCATATTTATGGAGCACACTGCAGCTGTTCTGAAAGTGGCCAGATTATGTTGGAATGTTGTTATAAGTAACCTATCCCCAATGTGAACCTCGTTCCTGTTGGTCTTTAAAGGCTGCAATGGACTGGGCTGTCTTATTTCTAAATCACCGACTGAGGCTGCACTCTGAAAAAGCATGATGACAGCAATTATTATTGATATAGAGTCTTTGGCATTGTAAAAGGTAAAATATACTAATAATGATGAATTATACAGATAATAAACAGACATAGTACAACTGAGCTATGAAAGACAGGGAACACACTGAAGCCGTAAGGACCTGTACCTACTATGCATTGGATTCTTGTAAAAAGGAACAAGTTGCCATGCATGTTGGTGTTTATTGCATTATTGCGTGTATTTGAATAGGTTGCCTAATGCACTGCAACATAAAAACTCAATGCTGTGCAAACATAAATGAATGAACTCACTTGCATGGTCATGTTAGATTATTCATGCATCCAGTGGCTAAGATCCTGAATTTGGAAGAAGCCAGTCAGAAAGCATGTGGATACCAACTCCTAACATACAGTTTAGTAATATTAGGATTTCATATGAGAGCTTTGGCACTTTGTCTCAGGAACGAAGGATGAGCCAGGGTACCTAGAGCTGGGCTTTAAAGCAACTTTGGTCCATTAGATATGCTGGCCGATTGCCAGTGTTATAATTTGGTGATCCACAAACTGTTACTGGTAATGTGTTTTATTAACCAAAAACTAAAAAGTAAAAGTTTACAGTGCTTTCCATAATTTTGGACAGAACAAGAATAACAAAACAATGAGCAATAATATATGAAAAGGATTGTTTGGCTTTAGTCTAGCGAGTAGACAGGCGCCTTCTCAATCTCCATCATTCATTACAACAATCACAATCATGTCAGCTAACTGCAAACCCAGCACCTTCTCTACCTCTGCTCTGCATTGTTCAGTGGCCGGCTGGGGCCAAACTGAGGACATTTGACTGCCTAGATTGCAAATAGTAATGAGATAAAATATATCTAATTGGAGTTTGTCATGATCTTTTTTTCTGAAAGTAAATATTCAACTGCAAGTTGCAGCAGAAGTAATTTCTGCAGGAGGCGCCCAGGGTTTTGTACAGTGTAGAAATATGCACAGCATGCATAAACATTATGGCACACTTGACTGCATTCTCCCCCTCCAGCGCCGCAACAGTTGCGATCTCTTCGCTTCTGCTGGCATCTTCACCTGGTCTTTTTCCAAGTTGGGGACTTCTACCATCTGCATTGCCATTGGGTTGGGATGGTGTAACTCCTGCACATGTGTAGGAAGCTACTTCAAAGAGAAGTCCACCCCCTTCTTTGGTTTTGGGTTTTTCCTGCCAGTGGTGAATGGGCAGCTAAACTGGGGTGTCAGTGCTCACTTCCCATATTGTCAGGACTATAGAAACAGTTCTAAATATAGGGATTATAAATGAGAAAGAAGCCAAAAAAAATGTTTTAAGACAAAATAATTTGTATTGTAATGGAACCCTTTATATTGTAATGTGACTTACCTAGCATTTGTTATATTTGTAAATGTATGACTACTAAATGTATATGCATAACTACAATACATAATATATTATATTGCCTAAAAAAACATTTATTGGCTTTTTTTCTCGTTTACCTTATATAATTTGGCCTAATTATAACTTTAGCAACTCACACAGCAGTGTGAGCGGGGTTTGGCTCCCTGCAAAAAATTACCTTTGGAGTTAAGTCTGTGATCTCCTATGTAGACTATAGAAACAGGACAAGACTACTGGAACCACCCTTCATTTTACTAAATAACATAGAATGGTAAGATAGGGTTCTGTTATTTAGAATAATGTAAATGATAATGCAGCACAGACAGAAAGCACAGGACAATATCAGCTGACAAGAGTTCTGGTAGAACCAACAGATATTTTCAGCAATGGTCAAATAGATGAAACTGAGATAGTATAGATAGCCCTGTTTCTTCTATAAAATGGAGGGGGGGGGGGGGGGGGGGAGAAAGCAAGACATACCCCACTATTTTAACCCATCAGATTAAGCAGCAATTGCCCCTTCTGGATATTTAGTGATCTGACAGGATAGATCTCTAAATGATATCAGGGGGTAGAAGCTAGATTGTTGTCAGAAGTAAAAGGCTCAGTATAACAGCCATGAAACCAGCATTCCAAAAAGCAGAATTTTTTAGTGGCAGCTTCCATGTTTCCACTAGGCAAGGTTTCCACTATACCTAAAGTTCATGTCTAAAAGCATGCACAAAAAGCTGCCTATTATTAAGCTGCTCATAAAGCTTTTTCGTTGTTACCCTCTGGTTACGAACTGCCTTTGCCATGTCCAACAATAGTCATGGAGGCATTCTCATTGGACAGGATAATGACCAGAATATTTGGTATTTTGTTGGCTGGTCATATAATTCACTCAGTCAACTTTTTAACAATAGAACTAGATTGCTGAACTTTTCTCAGCTTGCTGGAATCACCACCTTGTGTAGGTATGTGTAACACTGCACTGAAATTGCTATAAAAATGCAATGTTTATAAAAACTGCAACTCCGCTCCTTTGTCACACATATGAGTAGTTGTAAGCCCATCCTTTTTTCTGTTAATGCCATCTCTGTGACAGATTTCCTTGTATCACTGGAATGCACATAAATCTAGACTAGCATTCCTTTGTGATCAATGTATACATTCATTTTATGCTTGGAATCTGGAACATAGTAACATAGTAACATACACCGGGAACATAGTAAAATACAGGGGGGTGCCATGGCTTGTTCCCCAAGTTTGACATATTAACCAGGTCATTAGACACCCCAGTGATGTTTTTGAGAATCCCAATTGGTTTATCTTTAACCACTGAAGAAATGTGTTAAATGAGGTATGATTAGTAAGATTCTATACGTTATCCTCGCTCATGCAGGCTTTCTGTTTCTGTCCCTGAAGACCCTTCCCTTTCCTGTCTGAATAGTCACAGTTCTCTGACATCATCCCATAAAATGCAGGACCAACAATCCTATGTTGTACATGAAGATGCCAAATGCTGGCCCATCCTAAGCTTTGGACGCTGGAGAAGAGTGACAGCTGCTAGGGAGCGTAAAAATACGCTTATAACCTTATTCATCACCCCCTAGCAAAACTGCAAGGGTATATTTTTTTTTCTCTCCTTGGAATGAATTATATGGTGCTTTACGTTATTCCTCACTCCTGCAGACTTCATTTTCTTCGGCCAGTCGCCTAAAGCAGTGGTGGCCAACCGGTGGTCTGCGGCTCTGTCCCCCGTATGGACACAACCTGCCCACCGGCTCACTCCCCCATCGCAGGCTCAGACTTGCTTGTTAAACAACCTGGGAGTACAGTGGCGCAGAGATGTGGACACAACTTTTGTTGCATCCACAGCCCTGCGCTATTGTCCCCCCAGGATGTTCAGCAAGCAGGTCTGAGACTGCGATGGGAGAGTGAGCCGGTTCTGGCATCATGACGTCACTTGTTTCTTTCCTCTTAAGTGACACATGGCTCCCCGTGCCCTGTGCATGCACAGTCAGACCCCATGGATTTAGTGGTCCGTGAGGTCCAAAAGGTTGTCACCCACTGCCCTAAAGTCTCTACCCTTTGCTGCTTGACTGGTAACAGCACTCTGACATCATCCCAGATCAGAAGTCTGGCATTGTATATGAAAATGCCAAGGGTACCGGTAGTCTCATATTCCAAAGCTTCAGACAAAGGAGAAGAGTGCCAGCTGCATAGAGTGAGAGATAATATATTCTTGTCACCTTATTCATCATTCCCTATCAAAACTGCAAGGATAAATTAAACTTTCTCCGCTTAGATAGAATTTGTTTTTTTAGGTCTGTAGGTAAACAGCAACGCAGTGTTGCTCACTATACCAATTAGTACTAGGGTGAGTGGACATGTTGTACATAGCAACCAAGTTTAGGAATCTGATTAGTTGCTGAGAGCAACACATGCTTTTAATGTCCCCAACTTTTTAGAAGAATTTTGCTGCCTGATTGTTAAAGGCCATAACATTCCAGTGTGTTTGTGTTGGGTTGTGGGACATATCACCCTGTGCATAATATCTCCCTGTCATTACAGAGCTGCTCAGTTACTTCCACATTCCTTGACACTGTTCCATCTGAGAGCAAAGTATTGTCCACTCCCCTACCCTGCGATAGGACAGGCTGGTTGCTTGTTTAAGAACAGCCAAAACCAGTTATTCACTTTCAATAAACGCTTCATCCAGAGTTTCTGTAACCTTTGCAGGCGATCCCCCAAGCCTGCATTAACTTCACACATAACTTTTATATTCTAGAGTGACCAGCAACGAAAAATGACTTTGACTGATGAGATTTTGAGTTCTCTACACCTGGCAGATAAGGTGAGTGTGTCTTATCTCTTATTTTATAATGACTTTTGTGATATAACTGTAAACACAATATGACATCTCAAATGTTGAAGTACTGCAAATGTCAGACTACTGACCATACCATTTTTCTTATTTTGCCAGTATTTTGTGAAAAATAAATATGTTAGAACTTTTTTTTATTTGATGATGTCATGATGTGCTGGAGAGTACTTCTTATGCTATGCTATACATCTCACCCTAGTGGCATGGGAGTCAGTCTACAAATTAAAGATTCCCACATGTCATCTGATTTGTAGTGGTATGGTCCATGGGTCCCTTTTGGACAGTAATAACACAGTGTTGTACACCTCTGTAATCAACCAACCATACAATCTATGTAGGTGGAATATGTAGGCTGGGAAATTTCAGTTGTGGGCACCAATAATTATTCATTATGAAGACAGCTTATAGTCAACATCAACTATGATCTTCCTGATCATGATCAACCCATTTTTTAACTGTAGAAAATCTCATTCTAGGTTAACATGGGCAGATTTTAGTTTTAGAGTTAAAACATGTTCATGCAATTTACCCTAAATGAGTTTGTTAAAACCCATCTTGGTGCAAATCCCTTGCCCCAACTATTTTTTTACCTTGTAAAGCAAGGCACCTAAATCAATTACGTATGTCCTTTGGTAGCACAATTATAGTACTAAACCAGGGCCCATGCTAGCTGATCCCTGATAATCCCTTGTGCCGATATTACTGGTGCAAAAGAAAAGAATGTGAAGCATGACATGACTATAGATTAGCATGACTATAGACATAGCTATAGATTAGAATAAAAAGGCAATAAGATTTTAATGCCAACTTTTACTAGGGAGGAAGGGGGGGGGGGGGGGCATTTGTCCCAATATCAGATTTAAGTCATTGAAAGTGATGAGCAAAAATAATACTTCATGTGTCTTGCTGTAGGAATTATAGCATACCTCCCAACTTTTGGAGACAGGGAAGGGTAATATAAATAAAATAAGGGTAAAATAAATATGCAAAAAGGTTTTGGTTAAACTGACAAGCCACTCATTACCATTGGTTTGGATTTTGGTAAACCAAACATTCATATTACAACTCCAATGTACATTTTGTTTACCAACTACCAACATTTACATAGTGTGAGGTCCTATCTGATTGGATATTTAAAATTGGTTTATTAGGTAGAACCTCTTATTATGTGGTACTCCATTAACCTATATTATATTGGTTGTCCATTCAGACTGTAATATATTGGACAAGTTAAAATACATATTCTAAATTTCTGTTCAAATAGATGGTTGTATGTATGTCCAGTTTCACTTGATAATAATAGGGTAATATTTGGATTACCTCTTTTCCAAATATAGATTTTTCTATTAAACTTCTCATTCATCCAGACCAAAGGGTCATATGGCCAAACTGGCTCTGACTCTTTAATGACATGGGATCAGTCTGCAGAATAGCTCTGGATATCTGCCCATACACCACTTGTGCATTTTTTCCAGTTTGTCATATGAGTGAGCATCATTCAAATAAATGTCTCTGCCTATAATAGCCAATCAGCAGGCTGGGTATAGAATCAGTATTGTTAAGTTGCACTGGAGGTCAGGGATCTAGCTATGCTGTCCGGTCTGAGTCGCAAAACTGGTAAAACGGCATGACTTAAGATCACATATTTGTATTTTTACTTTGTACTCATGTGCTTCAATGGACGGCTCTCATTGTGCTTCAGTGCCATTCAAAATTATTGGTGGCCTGATGCACTGTACAGAAACTGGAAATGCAGAAAACATGGCACTAATGCTGCTGTGCTGTTAATTTGCCCACTGAGGTGCATTGGCAGCCCGTTCGTAATAAATGCCCCGCCTTCATGCATTGAAGCTGGTGCACCGCAATGGACCTATAGGTGAAAATTTGCACTAAATAATTTCTAGTTTTAAAGATTAAGAAAATGATTCTCACATTTATGTTACAGTAATTGTTTAAAGTGTGCATGGACTGAAAATACACCATTGCATCATTTTCTGGTAACATGTTGTGGTTATAGGTAAATAAGAGTTCCTTGGCTCATGCCATTGCTTTGTAGCGCATGTAAATAATGTCCATAAAAGACTGACTTTTCCTGTTTTATGTAAATATAATTCTGTGTCACTATACTAATTAAAGCTGAACTCCAGACAATCTGCTAAAAACTGTTTTCCTGCCATAAGATTGTGTTTTTGCTCATTCAGTCCTATAATGCACAAGGACAGCACAATGGGTTGAGACTAGACTTTTTCTGTTGCATTTAGGCGACACAGCTAGGTCTGTTCCTTGCCTCTGACCTGTTACTGGACAGTTAGGGCCATTTTAGACCTTTTGTGGGCAGCAGCATTCTGCCTTGGAGGTCCACCGCAGTTCCAGCCTCTCCCATTCAAGTGAATGGAAGTAGTTGAGAACATTTTTTGTATGTGGCAGATTATAGAGCAGCTTCCAAAAGTAACAGCTACCCAGTAGTTGCCTGCAGATTTGTGCTGTGAAAGCAGCTGGGTGCAAATCTGGTTGTCTATGGTGCGGTTTGCCTCTCCAGATTCCAGAAATGCGCCCGGTTTTACACCACAGGTTTGAAAGAGCCACATGTATAAAAGGGAAAAATGTGAAAATATTTTAGGTGAAAACATTTCTGAATAGAATTCTTAGTGTCAAAAGGCAGCTAACCCATTAAAATAATCTCTAACCAAATCCCCTAACTGCTGATAAATGCAGAGAGCAGTGACACATGACTGTTGCTGGAACATTGCTGATTTTCCCTGATGCATTGGAATGTTTTATTTCATAGCTAATATTTGTCTTCAAAAGAAAAAGTTGGTTCCTTTGCATTACATGCCACAATGGTATTTCAGGGGTCAGTGGATGAAACCACAGTTCACATGGGGCACACTGGCATGCTAAATGGAGAGATAAGGGATTGTTCACACGGGCTACACATAGCAGTTCCTGGGTGGCTCCTGGCAGCGATCAGCTGTTCAGCAGCCACAACCAATATGCTTGCTCATAGTGAATGGACATATGACTGTTTACTAGTGGGTGATACTGAACTGCCCACTGCCTGCCCCTTATTCATTCCCTATGGGTGGCTGTGTAGGAGGTAATTTTGTAGCAGGTATCATCTTACCATTGTAAAAGTATAAAAAATAAAAAAATGTGGCTCTGCAGAATATGAGGTCAGAAAGGAAGCAGTCTACAGGACTCAATAAAATGTAAACGTCATGCTGAAACTGGAACTGTATAATTACTGAAATGATTTTGGAGCTTTCAATATACAGGTCTCTGTATTGGTGTCCCATCCACTTTAAATTCTCTTTCACCTACAGATAGTCTATTGTCCAAAACAAAGCTGTATTTCTTGGTCAGGCAGCCTTCCACCAGAACACAAAGCTATTTTTTAATGGTGTATGGACACTAAAATCATTGTACAAACATTGTACAAAGAGGACAGCAGAACACATGTGTCATATAAAATACTCAACTGTTTACTGGGCATTGTCTGCTATATACAGGGACTTATGTATTTTTTAAATCTAATGTAACTATGTAACTTCTAAGAATAAGTCAATTAGCATTTACATTAATATTAAATGTAGTGATACATGTAGTGATCAATGCGCCTAAACAGTCATGCATAATGCATAAACCCCCCCTATTGTGTATCATATATATATATAAAAAAAGGCATGTTGATGAAAAAATAAAAGCTGAAGCTCAGATTACACATCAAACTCAATGGTTTAGAAAAGCAACTTATCCAACCTTGTCCCTTTTCTAAAAATGAATTACATTGACCTAAAACTATCATAGTTTTCTTTTACCTTTTTTTTTACATTTCAGATATAAATATATATATAGGAAGGGTTGGAGGCTCTAATTTTCCTTGCTGTGTGTTGCTTTGTATCCCTCTATCATTGGGTTGTCTCTCCAAAAGAAAGAAAAAAAAACTTTTACTTTTAATTCGTGTTGCCTATATTTTCTCAATATTTATGCCCCTTTCCCAACAAAAAGTCCCCCAGCTGCCATATCGTTTTTTATTCTTATTTTTTTTATTTATATGATTTTTTTTTAATATTTATTATTTATATCATAAAACAAATCCAGTACCAAATGTATTATCTGTAAGCTAACTTCCTTTGTTTTTGATATCCTTCTAGACAGGTGCTTGGGGAACGCTGGGCACAATAAAACCACAAAAAAATTTTGAACCTGAACTTGATGTAGAGAAACTTCATGATGTGCTTACAAACAAGGGTAACTTTATTTATCTGTTACAAATATTGACATATCGAAATTGACATATCAAAATTACACACAATGGTTTTAAATTGGTGGGTTCACCTAACCTGGTCAAGTACCTCCAGGTTCTAGGAGGAAATTCCTTTAGACCAGGGGTTGGCAAACTTTTATGGCCACTAGGCTATTTCAGGGGTGGGCGGGAGCACACTAGGCCGAACTCTGAGTCCCGCCCTAATGGCTCTGCACCTCACCAGGGAATGCCCCCTGAAGTGAAATCCCTCTCCTCCGTATTTATTGCAGAGGAGAGGGATTTCCCCTTCAGGGAGCTTTCCCTTTTTACCGCGGCGGCGGAAGTATCAACGCCGGCTGTTATAAATAGGGGAGCAACAGCAAGGAGGCGGCACCGTAGCCGCGGGTTGCTGGCTGGCATTAGGCCAGATCAGCCAGGGGGCGTTAGGCCGGAACGAACTACCGGCTAGGCCGTATCTGGCCTAAAGGCCGGAGTTTGCCTTTGCTTTAGACATTTGGGGTCTATTGATAAATCTGACATTCACTGAAACATTCTCTGGTGGGGAAGCTCCCAGATTAATGTTTTACAATGGCAGTAAATTGGATTTTCCACCAGGGAAAGTGTCAGTGAATACCAGATTCACTGCATTATAAACAGACTATGTCCCAAAGGATGCCCAAAACCTGCGCTGCTCTATAACGCACATAGGTTTAACCTCATCCAAATATTCCTGTCCCCTATTAGTCCCTAAATGTGAAAGGAGGCCTCCATGGACTGTTTCTTCTGAAATAAATCCAGTACAGTAACTTATGGCCAAACACTCTCTAGTGTTAAAGGTAATTGTCTAAACACAACAACCGATCACAATTCATAAAATACTGGTGTGGTCTTTTAGAAAGTTAAAATTGTTTGCTATGGGTTTCAGTCTTTTAATCCTTTCACAGTTTACTGCATAAGCATTATGGGTTTAATAAGTGACAAACTAATTTAGGGTATTTTTCACATGCATATTTTTTTATCTGCATGTAGAATATAGGAAGTAACCCCTGTAATAATTCTGTCTTGTATAATAACAGGTAACAAGCAAACAGTCATTGACGTCATTACAGGGCTTAACAATGAACAAAGACAAGAGGTCATTCGCCTGTACAAGGAAGAACTACAGAAGGTAAGGTCAACGATCTAATCTCAATTATACGTTTTATTACATTAGTGGCATCCTAAAACTTATAGGTGGCCACAGATAGGAAAATATCTCCTCATAGGAAAATAAAGCACTCATTCAGTAATTTGATGCTGCAATGCTTTATTACAGATCGCTATGTTTGTGTGTCTGTTTCTTTATGTGAGCAATTACCTATTTCCTACAGGAAAAAAAGTAGAAGCTTCTATCACATTATAACACTTTTTACCACTAATTGGTTTTGAAATAGAACCTTGGGTACAAATAAACCATACAGACATAACACATGTCAACATATCAGATTTAGTTTGTCATACCACTATAAGGACCAATGTTCCTGTAGAAATAACAATGCAGTGACCACCTATCGGCCAGCAATCTTCCAGCCTGGTGACCACTCTCATATTTAGCTGCTATATGTGGCTAGCTCAGTGACTGTGATGCCCACTTATATACCAAGAGTACATGGGATGGCATTGTGATCTTCCTAAAGTTACAAGGAATGAAGCACTGCTGGATTTTCCTCCAAGAAATCCCGCTGTGGTTGACATCAGTTGTTTCCAAGGATCTTTAAAAGGAAATTTCCTTAAAGGCTGGTGCCAACCAATGAGGGGTGCAATGGCAAGGTAATGGCAGACTCCCTTCTAGTGCCACAATCACTGGTCAGAACTAGTGCCTAAAAATGAATATAAAATTTAAATATTACTCCCCCGCCCCCACCTTACCTGTCTGCTTAATTCACTCAATACTTTTCTCAAAAACAGATATTTTTATGGGTCACCGGCTCTGTCTGTTGTCATAAATATTTCATCTTTGGCAGTGTCTCCTTACAATCTCTTTGTTCTGTAAATAACCAGACATGACATGCCAGTTCAGACGCTGGTAAGGGGCAATAAAAAAAATATTAAAGTTACATTTTATCTTATCTTTCTATGTTGCCAGGACTTGCTGGAGGATATTAAAAAAGCTTTCTCTGGAGATCTGGAGAGGGTAATTGTTGGTTTGCTGAAGACACCAGCTGCATACGATGCTCAGGAGTTAAAAGCGGCAATGAAGGTAAGCTGTCCTTCAGAGAAGTCTATCAGAGAAGACAGAGAAGGGAAAACATAGACCACCTATTAAGTTTTTATTGCTGCCTGTGTCCCCATTGGGGAGATTTTCTCTTGCTTTTTGAGCAAAAAATATCCTGATCTGGAACACATAAAGCAGTAAAAGCTGAATGCAAAACTTCCCTGTACTGGGGATACCCCTGTACTTAGGGTTAAATGCCCTTTTATGCCTAGGGCTACCATTTTCTTATCCTTCTTTTTCACCATCTCTGTGAGATTGGAACACAGTACAAGCAAGCCTCTGGTGTCATCGTGTGCAGGCAGGACCAGCAGTCCGGCATTTTAAATGAGAGTTCCGAGGAATTCTGTAATCCATAGAGGAATTATTAAGCAGAAGATGTTTTTTGTTATTGTCTGAAGCCAATATGGAGTTGATGGGGCATTCTGGGGAATTGAATTATGGTTAAAAGGATCTAGAAAAAGGGGAACAATAAATGGAAACCTGTATTTATTATCCTTATTACAGGGATTGGGGACAGATGAAGCTACACTGAGTGAAATCCTCTCTTCAAGATCAAATGAACAACTGAGAGCCATCCAGGCCTGCTACAAGCAAGGTAAGACCAATACATGTAATTTTTTGTTGCAAATGTGTTAGATAGCCAAACATCTAGAATGTACCCACTGCAACATTACACGTAGTTACATATTTTGAGCATCACTTTAAAACAAGCCCTTTCATCTACGTCTGTAGCTATAGGCAGTATGGTGAAATTCATCTTTAAATTTCACAACAGAAGCTGAAATCTTTGATTTTTTCCCCATTACTTTCTTTTCTACCAAATTCTGGCAGCTTGACAGTCTTCTAAGATAAACAACCAGCTGGTGTTTCTAAGCTGTCAGAACCCTACTGAAAACGTAAATCTTTGTTGTGATCTTTGAGAATGTATACTTTATTGTACAAGCAGTTACAGAGGTCAGGGATGGCTTGTTTTAAAGTTAGGAATATAGAAATGTTTTACCATCCATAGTCTAGATGCAAGCACACTTTAAACAAGTGGTGCACTTTGCTCACCATAAAAGAGTGAGGAAGTTTTTAGTGCATTTCCTTAAGGATCCTCAGGAAATGGTTGGGTATACACAAAGAAACATGTAGTTGTGAATGGCCACTTGCATCCAGCTCCCACTATATTGGTAGGATGTTTCCAAAATGCATATGAATTGTCTTGCATTGGCAGCCTGCTTATATGAAAGGGCAGACCAAAACACTACACTGCAGGCTGTGCTACAATGCACTAGTATAGTGCATTGGGGTTGCCATCAGAGGTACCAATGTCATGTGCATTGCCACCTGCGCAGAAATACGTATGTAAGACCTGGCTTTGATGGTTGTAAATGTATTCATGTTACACATTAATAGTTAAATTCCAATTATAGCCTGACCTGTCAACTTTCCATGTTGTCAGAGTTTAAAACAGAGTTGGAAAAGGACATTACATCGGACACAAGCGAACCATACACCTCGCTTCTCTTGACCCTGCTCAAGGTAACAATTGAATTATCTGAAAGTACCATGCTGTTCTCACCTATGATGAAATAACACACACCTTTCCTTCCAGGGTAAAAGAGAAAGAGAGTCTGGGATTATTGACTATGGGCTGATTGAGCAGGATTTTAAGGTAATGTGTAAGTCTAATTCAATTGTGATCTTTTTGCTCCACCTAATGCCATGCTCCACCCAATGCCTGTATTGTCTGCTGGTATTTAGTGGGTTGATTTGCTAAAGGGATGTAGGATGCTCACAAAGCAAAGTGAATTATCCAGTAGCAAAGGATTGGTTAGACATGACTCTGGATTACTGTTTTGTTATTCTCCTAAATCCACTCTTTAATATTAAAGTAGCAAGCACACACTCAGACTTTGCTACTGAAAATGTACATGGGTTCATCCTTTTTGGCATGCATTTGTACTTTCAACTTTAGAGGATCGTGGTGCAATTTCTGGAAACAACATATTACTTCTGGCTTTGTGGTTGCTATTTCTCCTTTTGAGGAAGAACTGCACTGCCATGGTAACGCATGCAAATGTGTTACCCTGTGGTGCTGTGTGCCACTCCTGAGAGCAGCTAACCACATGTTTTCCACCAATTGTGTATGTACAGTATGGAAAAAAGTATGCACAGTGGAAAATGCAGAAGCAAGCTGTAGCAGACTGAATTCCTAGAAATATTCCTAATGCAGATCTCCACATGCTTTTAAGGTGGCCAACACTGATTAATTGATGCGCAACCAGGTAAATGATTGATATATCTATGATTTTGATCATTGATATCATTATCTGGCATAACAGCCACTGACCAGCCTGACTAAGCACCACTTGGCCCCTGCTGCTTCAACAGGTAAAAATAAAAAATGATAAAATGATAGGCATTTCTGAACAATATTTCATTGATACATCAATCACTCATTGATCAGAAATGCTCTTATTTTTAATAGATTTATTGTTTTTGACAACTGATCTAATCTATTAAAAAATTGAACAGTTTACATTCATCAAAAATCTAGAAGGTACAAAAAATGTATCTTTAAATCTTGTTTTCTACCTTTGTGCATGGCCACTGAATGCTTTTTTTTTACCTACATACATACATTGTAGAGTCACCTTCTGTTTTAACTGTGTCTCTAGTAGTGAGGCAGACACAATTCCAGCCCTGGAACATGCACCTTCAAAAACAATTCCGGGTTGACAGCTTCTTTTGATCTATCTGGACATCTCTGAATAGTATTCTTTTTTTTTAACAGACATTAAGTGACCTGGGACCTAAGAAGACCACTAATGATGCTCAATGGATCACAATTCTTACAGAACGACCCAAAGGGCATCTCAGACGAGGTAAGCAGTAATGGCAGTTTAGAAGCCACTGATTTTATTATTGTTTATCATATAAGGGTCTGAATATAAAGAAATTGAAGTCTGATTGCCTCTTCTTTTAATTTTTTGGAAAATCTGATTGCCACTTTTTTTAAAGGCTGATTACATTTCATATGGTTGTGATTATTGCTTTGATCTCTTCACTATATTTATTATTATTATATTATTCTTAATAATAATAAACAGTATTTATATAGTGCCAACATATTAGGCTGCATATTAAATAGGGGTTGCAAGTGACAGACAGATACAGACGGTGACACAGAAGGAGCAGAGGACCCTCCCCAGAAGAGCTTACAATTTAGGAGTACATTGAAATATCAATCAGAAACTTCATTCAATGGAAAAACTGATAGCCCTATTGGAAAAAAAATACCACTGATCCATATTGTGGCCTTAGGTGTCTGCAATTAATAAAGTGCTAATATGCAATCTGTAAAATGAAAGCTAATTTTAACTTCTTTAAATGCAGTGGTAGTAATGATCATGATGCAGTGATGATCATGTTACCTATAATCATCAAAGGTTAACTCAAGGTACACAGCCAAAAGCATGGAAAGAAATACATTTAAGGGGACTGATTTTGCATGAAAAAAGGATATGAATTTTTGTTCATCCATTTCTAAGATTTGTGCTGTACTGACACAGCAGAAGACTTGATTTTTTTTCCACTGCAGTTTAGTAACATATGCAGGTCTTGTCCCTGCCCTGCCCCAGCCTATGACTGAATAGTAAAAAGTGCAAAAAAAAGAAACAGACTGGTTAGCTAATCTCCCTATATTACAACACAACTGGTTGGCTCCATGTATTACTGTAATCTCTCCCAGTCTAAATTCTGATGTATAGGAGACTAAATCCAAGCCTAATGCACTGATAAAAGGTGCCCATCCCATTTCTGACAGTGGTACCATTTCTGTACCAAATGTCCATGGACAAGGTGTATAGGGTTAATTAGAAATGTCTGCATCATAAAGCACAAGTTTTACTTTGCCCTTACTAACCATTGCACATCTTGGGTCCCAGTGTTTGATGTCTACAAGAAATCCACCTCTGTGGACATAGAAGAAGCCATAAAGAAGAACTTCAAGGGGGATTTCCAAAAATCACTTTTGACATTAGGTAAGTGTCAGTATATGCATCTTCATCAGCATTTCCTAACCTTTTACAAGTCATGAGACATCACAAAAAAACCTTCAAAAAGCAAAATGTGTCCCCAACAGAGACACGTAAAAAGACATTCCCTGTCTAACATTCCCAGCAGTGACCGATTCAGGTCTCAGTCACGCCTGCTGTGGCCAATATATATCACAGACCCCCAATTAGTCACCAGCATAGATGTCAGTGTCCCTGGAAGTGATCAATACAGATCTCAGTGTCACCGGTATTTACCAGTTTAACGCACTGTGTCCCCAGCATTTACCAGTAAAGATCCCAGTGGCCCCAGCAGTTACTAGTTTAGCTCAATGTCTTCCCAGCATTTGCCAGTAAAGATCTCAGTGCCCCCACCAGTAACCAGTATAGCTCAAAATGTCTCCAGCAGTCACCAGTGAAGAATCCAGGTGATCCTGCAGTGTGTCCAGCGCCAAGTTTTTTCCTTTTTGCTCCAGCTTATAAAATAGCAAAATGCTGAGACTATATTTTATAGGAGATTGCTTTATCTGCTCTGCACTGGATGTATTTATTCTGATAATCATTTGTTATCTGTTAGTAAAATCAAATAAATAATTTCATGTCTCTATTTTTCAATTTTTTAATCTCACAGTGGCTGTAATTAAAGATGCTCCTCTTTATTTTGCCGACAAACTGTACAACGCAATGAAGGTGATCATTTTTTCTATTATAAAAATGTGTTGTGTATATTCTGGTCTGTAACATTTGCTATACTTACCTTTGCATGTGTTGTCCTCTATCATTGTGAGCTCACTTGCTCAGCACATCCACTCCACATCTTCTCCTCTTGCCTTCTCCTCTTCACCAGATCTGGTGACTTCTTACTATGGCCATTTCTAAGGCATTGATGGCGTTACATTCGCTTTAAAGTTACATTGGGGTTGTTTTACAAATGGAATATAGGGTGCTTACTTAGCAATGTGAATTATAACCTTGCAAATAGTGAATGCAGTGAAAAATCACTGTGAAAAGAATATGTACATGCAAGGACATGCAAAGAAACTGTTTTTTTTTTCTCTTTGCACATGATGGATGAAGGTAAGTGAATTATCCCTTGCAGCTAGTGATTATTTTGCTAAGTGAACATCCTAAACCTCTTCAGGAAATCAACTCTATTATCTTGGCACCCAACTGCAACTTTTATAAATTTAATTCTGCTTTAACAGATGCTGCTCCTAAAATGGATAATATATTGGTTATAGGTGGAATCAATCCCACATTTTTTCATATATGTTGAGCACTAGCTCAGTTCCCATTGGATGTTCCCATCTTTGTTTGTAATGTTCCTACTATGCAGAATGGAAATATTTTTTGGTGGCCATTGTGGACCTGGGAACTCAGGCATGGAAATGTTACCACCAGTGTTACATATACAAAAAAGAAAGTAATTTAAATTTAAATAGCGCCTAATAGCGCTAATATAAATAGCGACTAATAGCGACTAATATAAATATCTAATAAAAAACTGAAATAGAATCTTGGTGAACCGACTCTTTAAAAGTTTTTGTTCAGTTGTATTTTTTTTCTCTTACTGTTTCCTTACTAAGTATGCAAGTTTTATTTCACACAACTTTACAAATTTGTAACAGTTGGCGAACAGTTGTGGCTTCCCTGTCCCTGTAAATTTGTTGCTATCCTGTGTATAAGCATGAAATAACAGAATCATGGAGACTGAAAAAGCTACCCTGAAATTGCTTGACTGTCATGATGACTTTCTAGAAATACAGACCAGCAACAAAATTGGCCAAAAGTGGCCAATTAAAGCTGAAATCTGGCCAAACCCTTGCAATTGGTCTATTTACCACCACAGGGATAATTTACTCATTCTGTATAGAGGATGATGCTTTCATAGAAAGACTTACCTTATTTTTTCCTTCAGCTGCTGGGGCCCTCCTCTGCTGCCCATTGCTCCTAATTGTGGGCAGGGCCTTGGCATTACCCGGGCAGAGCAAGGCTCAAAGACCAGCAGTGTGGCTTAAATAGAAGCTTCTGGGAGCTGGTCTAGTGAGGGGAAACAGATTGCTGGCAGCTGCTGGGAAGGAAGGAAGGTAAATTTTAGTCCAAATGCATCACTGTCTAAACAAAACGAGCTATTACACACTCAATAGGGAGTAAAAGCATTCTATAATGTACCATCATTGACCTATCTAGCTACTTGTATTGTTAAAGTAATTCATTCTCAAAAAATCACTAATGGTCCCCCGTCATGACTCGGGTCACTTTCAGAAATCACTAATGGTCCCCCCTTACGCCTCGGGTCACATTCAGAAATTACAAATGGTCCCCCCTTATGGCTCAGGTCACTTTCAGAAATCACTAATGGCTCAATGGCCCATCCACAGCTGCTCTGTGTTATTGCACATCAGGTTGCAAAGGTTATGGTGTAATAAAAGAATAATAGATAAAGAGCTAAGATTTCAGTGCAATTAAAATTTTCCACAAAGTTACAAAGCAGGGAGCATTCCTATCCCTTAATAGCCATGAGCCAATGGGAACGCTCCCTGTTGTGTCCATACTTTAAAGTAAGTGTATGCAATGTATCCTCCAAATACAGAATGTAAGGGATTTCTAAAGCATCTTATGTCCTTCTACAGGGTTTGGGAACAGACGATAAGGCTCTTATCCGCATCTTGATTTCTCGGAGCGAAGAGGATTTGCTGAGCATTCGAGTGGCATACAGGAGGAAATATGGAAAATCACTTTACTCATCTATTGAGGTACTTTGTGTTCTGCAACACTGGAACTACTCTTCCAGTGTCCTAGGCCCTTTCCCATTCAAGCCTCCTGATCAGTTCCAGGCAGCTCCTGAAGCACCAAATACATTTACCTTTCATTTATTTGTTCATCTTTAAAGCGTAGCTAGAAAAATGATTAAAATTACCATTTCAAAATGAAAAGACATCGATTCACAAAGAAATACAGAATTCTGCATTCTCACAAAGTTTCTGGATTTTTTATTCCGAAAAGTTTAGGTTTTGTACAGCGGGTCCATAGCATAAAATAAACAAAACAGATTTTTTTCTGATTAACAGGGTGCCCCCAATAAGTTTCTTAAAATAAACTTGAATTTGAACCTTTTGAGCGTTCTATCAGTAGTCAGTAGTTAGGGGTGCTCCAGAGGTTAATATGGGAAATTTGTGACTTTAGCTCAGTTTAAGTGACACCAAGGATCTCTTTATCTGTAAGAGTGACATTCTTGCTAATATCTAGTAATGTAAGCAGCATTCTTTCCACTGACCACCACACCAAGACACCATGCTGTGGATCAAGTATTAATAGCGCAGGGTACTTGATTTCTGTATATATAATATAATATTTTACTGTGCATACCATATCACTTTTCTACACATGTTATGGTCTTTGTGCAGCCACTTTTACTGTGTTACTGCGCAACATACATGTTTCTTATTGCATGCATGTAATTTTGGTCTTTAGATGTCACAATGAGCATGTGTATGTAGGTCCCTGGTATGTTTTGTATGCTGTCTAAAAATGACAGTCAAAAATAATGATTTAAAGATATATAAACTGAAAAAATAACTTCTTTTTGGTAAAGTATTTGCAATGGAAGTGAGTCTTTATTGCCTATAGCTCTCAGCTCTTGACCATTTCTAGCTCAGGTTAGGCAATAAAAATCTGTTTTTATCTGTTTACATTATTTCAAAGCAAAATTTAGAAAATACGGTCATGCTCTACTTTCTTCCCTCACAGGAAAATGCTTTATTTCCAATTTGTTTTTCAGAGTGATACAAAGGGAGATTACAGATCTACACTCCTGCTGTTGTGCAGGGCTGAAGATATCTAAAGTTTACATTGGGATTTGTGGGGCAATCCATCTGACCTGGGATAATCAGCAAAAGTACATTCTTTGCAGCCAATGTGCTGATCCTGACTTCCTCACCTCACCAGCCAAGATGATTTTATTGTATTATATGTCAAATATTGGTGTACGCTACTCCACAGCTTTATATTTACATTAACCTTTCCATTAAAAGTATATTTCATATGAATATTTCCTTGTAATAAAATATGGGATTGTATGTAAACCATTATATATATAATTGCAATAGCTACCATGAGCGCAAATATTATTTACCATGTGTAAATGCATTGCTCGACTCCAACACATTTACCTTGAGCGCCAGCGAATACAAATGCCTATTCCTGAACCCCAGCCTGCCTGTAGTCTTGCACAGCTACAACCTCCACTCCTGGACTGATAATGCCTAATTGTATTTTACAGCATGTTGTGACAAAGTCCGAAGGGACACCCATCATCACCCAAGCCTTCCCTCCTAGTATTACATGGGGGCATTATCTACAGAAGTTTGCATGTAAATACAGCCTGCTTTGGAATGCCTACTTCTCCAGAATGACATCCACCCATCATGACATTTTGATTCCTTGGTAAAAGGTACTGAAGCAGGCTGTTGTGATGCTTTCAGAAAGCTATGTACAGCATCCTGCTGCTCCTTTCCAATAGCTATGCTCCACCTGAATTGCATAGAGATACCCAGTGATAATGTTATTTGACCTATTATTGAGTATGAAATGAAAACAGAAAAAAGGAAAAAATGTTAACATAGATGGGAAGTCAGCAGGTGATTCAGATGCTCTGCAACCAGTTGCCTAACCTTAGCTACTCTTTGCAGCAAGCACTTACAAAATCTTAGCTCAACAACCTGCCCCCGGACCACATGAACAAGCACCTAGGGCAGGGGTCAGCAACCTTTACTATCAAAAGAGCCATTTTGCCTCCTCTTCCACTAAAGAAAAATAGTCTGGAGCCGCAAAACATAGTAGATTTATTTCACTGGTGGATTTTTTTCATTAGAACACTGGATAGGGAATCCCCCTCCTCCGCAGTGTCTTGGGAGGAAGGGGATCCCCCATCAGAGATCTCCCCGCGGCAGCCGAAGGGAGCCACAACAAGGAGGCTGAAGACCTCTGGAGCCGCAGGTTGCAGACCCCTGACCTAGGGGACTGTGGCAGCCCATTTATTTCCAATAAGCTTTCTTTAAGAGCATGTGTGACGAATGCCCTCTCAGCATGCACCGCTGCGCATAGACTTTTCAGCACTCTCAGCAACAGTCCACGCACCAGCAGGCTGAAGGGGGGCCATCAAGGGGCCAGGTTACCCACTCTGTTAACCCTTGCCAAACACAACTTCACAGGTAGACTGCCACCACATGCTTAGACGGAAGAACGCACCGTTACCCTATAACCGCAGTTATACGTCTGATTCTTTAGTGTCATCCGCTGCCACTCCAGACAGAGATGTCACAGAGATCACAATGCTTATAGTAGCGTTTCGAGTTAGCAATTTACAATATTTCTACTTAGAGTATTCAGAGATTCAGATACACTTTTTATAGTGTTTATTAAGTAAAAACATACAAAAACAGTGCATGAACAAATTACAGAAAAATATAAACTAATCTAAGAACAAAAGCAGAACAATAGCCACAGAATAAATGAATGGGAAAATCACTAATGATCCCCCCTAACGACTGGGGTCATATTAAAAATCACTAATGGTCCCCCCTTACGACTTGGGTCACTTTCAGAAAACACTAATGGTGCCCCGTACGACTCGAGTCAATTTCAGAAAACAATAATGGTCCCCCTTACGACTCGGATCACATTCAGAAATCTCCAATGGTATCCCCTTACAACTCGGACCACATTCAGAAATCACTAATGGTCCCCCATTACGACACGGGTCACTTTATAAAACCACTAATGGTCAACCTTATGACTTGGGTCACTTTCAGAAATCACTAATGGTCCCCCATTACGACTCGGGTCACTTTAAAAAACCACTAATGGTCCCTCCTCATTACTCGGGTCACTTTCAGAAATCACTAATGGTCCCCCTTTTCCACTCGGGTGGCTTTCAGAAATCACTAATGTTCCCCACTTACGACTCGGGTGACATTAAAAAAACACTAATGTTCCCCCCTTACGACTCTGGTCACTTTCAGAAATCACTAATGGTCCCCCCTTACCACTCGGGTCACTTTCAGAAATCACTAATGGTCCCCCCTTACGACTCCAGTCACTTTAAAAAATCACTAATGGTCCCCCCTTACAACTCGGGTCACTTTCAGAAATCACTAATGGGTCCCCCCTTACGACTCGGGTCACTTTCAGAAATCACTAATGGTCCCCGTTTACGTCTCTGGTCACTTTCAGAAATCACTAATGGTCCCCCCTTATGACTTGGGTCACTTTCAGAAATCACCAATGGTCCCCCCTTACGATTTGGGTCACTTTCAAAAAACACTAATGGGCCCCCTATGACTCGAGTCTCTTTCAGAAATCACTAATGGTCCCCCCTTACGAATCCGGTCACTTTCAGAAATCACTAATGGTCCCCCCTTACACATACTCCTGAACACTGCACATACTCCTGACCCCTTCACAATACGCCATACATACTCCTGACCCCTTCATTATTTACCATAAATGCTCCAGTCCCCTTCATCACATCTAAGGACTGGTAATCTTTGCTTACAAACTGGCAGCATTATCTTTCAGACCAGTAGCACAATAATAGGATAATTCAATTCTAATACAGAAGGATTACACAAGACGTGAGCTCCCTGAAGATTTCACCAATTACAGAGGAAAACACTGTTTCTATACGGTGAGGCAGGTGGATAAGGTTTAATTACAGTGAGAAAAGCATGTTAAATGTCAGATGGGATTACTTAACAATATGGGATCACGGATGGGACAGGTTTAGAAGGATTCGGGTTGAATACGGTGTAAACTAAGAACAGAAAAACAATGCCGGCAATTGAGTAAGAACCTACCCTATGCCATATTAAAGTGTCAGATGCTGGATTTTTCCCCAAGCTGACCATGAACACTTGTAACCAGGCAATAAAAATCTAGAATCAAAACACTAAAAGTGTAACTTTGCTTAATTACTTTTTCTCCTACGTTTTCTCCTCCACAATAGTAAATACTAGTGATCATTAACAGCCAATCATTTAAATGATGTCAAGGGTTTTATTAAGTGGCAATGGGGGCCAGGTGTTCAAATGTTAGGAATGCACCATAGACAAGTACAAGCAAGGAAAAAAAAAATCTATCCATGGTTTTATTATTATTGTTATTGCTAAAAATTTGCTAAGAATGTAACCTCACCTCCATTTAACACCACCTTTTCCACAGAGTGACAACACACCAGTGTAATTTTACTGTAAAACAAACCAGCTTTGTCACTGGCAGGTCTTCCACCAAAGGAGAAAAAGCATTGGAATGGAGAGAAGCAAAAAGATGCTTCAAGGAACAGAACTGGATTTAGCATCAGTGTTACTTTTGGGGTGAATATCCCCAAAGGGATTACAGAGGGCAATAACAAATTTTGACAGGAGACCCTACTTCCACACCTCAATGCTCCCTCTTCAGGAAATGAGGCTGGCTCTGACTTGGTGCAGCATCTAATGCACAGGAGAGCTGCATGTACAACTATGCAATATAGTAGCTGTCAATTGAATTACTATGTTTGCTGCCAGGCTATCACACCATATCAATCCAGACACACAGCCTTTTGTGAGACATAAAAAAGGCGATCTCACCATGTAATTTTATACCAGACGTGACCAAACATAAAGGAAACACAAGTTATTCTGCATCAATTTAATCAGAAAGAGATAACAGCAAAAAAAAAAAAAAAACAGGCAAAGTCCCCAAGGCATGTATAAAGCCATGTTTCAGTCATGTGTGCACATGTGTGTGTTTGACTGCCAATGTGTTTGTGACATTTTTGAGAAGGAGTCCTAAATTTTGAACTTCTAGCCATAACTTGTACAGCAGTACATTATATTGGGGTCTAAATCAAACTAGTCAGAGCTTACACTTGGTGGGGGGGGGTCTTTTATTTGTCCTGTGAAATGAACAGTAAACTAATACCCCCTTTTATTTCCTGGGGCATTAATGAAGTATACCTTTCAATAAAATATAAAAGCTAGATTTTTGCCACCAAATAAAAAAAAAAAAAAAAAACACACACCAAAAAAAATGTTTGCTTATTTTTGTGGAGGACACAATGGAGGTGACTCCCACTTGTCCATTAGGGTAGAGAGTGCAGGGGATAGACCATAATTAAAAGAGCTACAGATGTTTTGCATTGATGATTATCTTTTTTTCCAATGGATCTGGCAAGCTTGGTTCTGTATACTCCTGCATGTGATATTAATCAATGGTCTTACCTGCTCTGTAGATGATGCCCAGCATTTTAGTCTATGGTTTATTTGGCATTCTTTACAACATATTGTATATGAGCACCTACAAGGTGTTTCAAGCTTGTTACTCATCCCCTGAAGAAATGGGTTTACCTGCGAAACACATCAGAAAGTAGTGACTGACAGGCTGTTTCCTTTTGGATGTTCATTTCTCAACACATTGATATGTACCTTCTATGTATGTTACAAATGTTTAACCTTAAGTGCAAATTGTTATAAGGTTTTTTACTTTGTAAATAATACAATTTTGGATTAGCTCCACAATTCAGCCTGCAATGTATTAATGTCCTGTGACATCAAGCACCAACATTATAGTGTTCAGCAGAGAATTGATCTCTTTGCTATCCATTTACTCCAAAATACCACTTCACTCTTAAATCAAAGGTCTATTTTTTTTTTAAAGAAGCTTTGCAGCAAAACAAAACTAAAAAGTTACTATGGACAGAAGAGCACATAAAGTGACCACTTACTTCAAAACAAATTATAAAGGATTAAAATGGATAGCAAAGTTAACTACCCAAAGAGCTCATGATAGGATTAAAATTATATTTTACTGTCTGACCCTATTCTTTCCATATGCAGTTTGTTGGCTTTCCCCTATTTTTTCTTAACAGTAGTTACCAATAAACTGACACTTTGCTTTATAAATAGATGCTATTGAATCTGACATTCACTAAAACATTCTCAGGTAGAGATTCAGTTACTGCCATGGGAAAACATGGACCCAGAAGGGAAAATTTTAGTTAAAGTCAATGTTTTATAAATTGACGACTTTGAATGCTCCATTATGGTGAGTGTACTGGTGTATCCAAAAGCCTCTGTATTGATCCTTTTATTTCTGGTGGCCTAAACTCAGTGGTAGGAGTGAACTCGAACCCTATCCCTATACATTCCCCCTACATTTCTATTGAGCCCATAAAGCAGTATTTCTCAACCAGGGTACCATGGAGTCACAGGGTTCTTCCAGAGATTCCTTAAGCATTACCGTTGAAAATCTTCAGCAATGTAAGATGAATTCTTCCCACTGACCAACACGCACATATACTTTGAGCTGTGGATACAGTAATAATAGCAGGGGTTCCCTGGAGATGTAAAAGTTTTTTCAAAAGGTCTCCCCCCTTACCACTCTGGTCACTTTCAGAAATCACTAATGGTCCCCCCTTATGACTTGGGTCACTTTCAGAAATCACCAATGTTCCCCCTTTACGACTTTGGTCACTTTCAGAAATCACTAATGGTCCCCCCTTTTGACTTAGGTCACTTTCAAAAAACCCTAATAGTCTCCTTTACGACTCGTGTCACTTTCAGAAATCACTAATGGTCCCGCCTTACGACTCGGGTCACTTTAAAAAAACAGTAATGGTCCCCCTTTACGACACGGGTCACTTTCAGAAATCACTAATTGTCCCCCCTTACGATTTGGGTCACTTTCAGAAATCACTAATGGTCCCCCCTTACCACTCAGGTCACTTTCAGAAATCACTAATGTCCCCCCTTATGACTTGGGTCACTTTAAAAAATCACTAATGGTCCCCCCTTAAGACTCGGGTCACTTTCAGAAATCACTAATGGTCCCTTCTTACGACTCGGGTCACTTATATATATAGTGGGCCAAGAGTTAAAATGGCATTGAATCCTTTATAAACACCCAGGAACTGTAGACTGGCTTAGTGCACAAATTAAGGGTGACGTGGTTTGAAAGGACTCCCTTCCTAAAATATATAGAGAGTCCAGGAGCCTTGTCATTCTTGGCACAGCATGGCGTCTCTTTTTCCTCTTTTTGCTACATTTTTACCTTCCAGAAAGATGTACAGGTCATGGAGGACCTTGCGCGACAGACATAAACGCATATTGACATTCTGGTCATTGGTTTGAGGAGCAAAAAAAAATGAGTTTGTTGGCACAAAGTAATAAAATATATTAGGCACTAAGTTAAATTGTCCCTGGTATATTTCTATACAAAATTACTAATACGATTAGAATCACTTAAACACATAAACAAAGCATACTATGTAAGAGTGCTTGACCCTGCTTGTGGGCTTAGCAATCAATGTGGTTTGATGTTGTGCTTAGCAACCTGGAACTAGTTCTATCACCATCAGGTGTGTTAGAATACGTATGCAACTCAGCTGGACAAGTAATTGACAACCTGTTTGGACAGCAAGTGGAAGTGCGTTTGTATGCAATAGTGCTAAGATCAGGCAGCACAGCACAATGACAACAAACCTTTAACACTTCAACAAATGAACAGAGGAGTTGTGTGGCAGCAAATCAATATGAGTGCAAATGTCAGAGTAATAGATAAATAAATGTACATTTACAATACATTCAAAAACCAATATGTGAAAATGTGACTTTGAAAATGGGACAAAGGCAAAAAGGGGATTCAAGTAGCAGTTTGAAGTGGAAACAATGCAGACATTTGTACTGAATATTAGTTTTAAAAAAATGACAAAACATTGCTGAAGATTTGCTAAACAACAGAAACTGCCATTACAAACCAAGCACAAAAACATTGCAGCAAAAACATGAAACTAACAATAATGAGTATTACAAAGTTACACCAATGCATACCATCCAAGCAAATTTACTTGATGACCCCCCCCCCAAAAAAAAAAAACAGTCCAGTTAAATAACAATCATGAAAATGCATATGTATTTATATGCATTTAAATGTACTTTGACATACATACACAAGTGAAATCACTAATTGTTTTTTGATACATCTTTGGCAATAATCCTTTTTTTAGTTATTGATTTCTATCAAGCCAAACTACAATTAAATTTTAATTAGATCACAAATGCTTGGTGGCAATTTTTTACAATTCATACTATTGTGCGATGACATATTATGAAGTGTTAACTAGTATATATATATATATATATATATATATAGCTTGATCCAAAATTAGTTTGCAGTGTTGCAAAGCAAACCAAAAAGTATGAAAACAGTGCAACAAATGTAACAATAAATTAATTTGTTTAACGAGTACAATGTAACCTAGAAAAGTAGCACTTACCCAAAAGAAGATGAAGCACTAAAGATTCAAATTGACCTGTAATGGTCTGTAGATGCGCACACAACAGAGAGCAGGTGTGCGCTAATTATTTGCTATGACCTCACAACTGACAGCGTCACAGATCCTCCTTAATCGTGCAGCTGAAAACTAATCACCTTAATTGGCAGATTCGCAACCCCGATTGCTCATTTTTCAAGGCATGAATCTGGCTGTAAAATGAAGGTGCGTGTACTAGCTCTCGGCTCTGGCCCGTGGAAAAACGCCTCGTATATTGGTGCGTACACACATTTCTTTTATAAATCAGGGCCATTAGGTCTATAATTAAGTATGTGTAACAAAATTTTTCATGTCGCAATCAAATTGCCCATAACAAGCTTGAAAAAAAAAATCTGTAAACTGCCATCATATCAAATTTTTATTAAATTGTTGAATATGTGAGTGTGGTTTGGGTCAGGTATAACATGACTGTACCAGTGCAAATAATGCAAATATGAGAGTTTGTGTTTTACATAAAGTAAACCCCTTGTACAAAAATGATGTATAATCTGGGAGGGGGGGGGGGGGTCCTTTAGAAACCAAAAATACAACAATGGTTCACAAATCCCAGACATCAACCTTATATTACTTAGAGTTATATTTAAAAAATGCTTTGCCCATCAGAATTGTTGATCTTTTTTTCCCTGTGCAGTGTTCTCATGCATATTAAAACTAACACTTATTATGACACCTAGTGGCAAATTACAGTAGAGCACAGTAGTCACAATCTCCAAAAAAAAAAAAAAAAAAAAGCCAAAGTGACAAGCGAAAAATAAAAAAACACCTCTTAGATAAGTGTTTCCTGATTTTTTTTTTAACATTGGGGTACCCTTAAAGTAACTTTCAGGCCTTTAGGGAGCCCCTACTATAGTTGCTATACCCACACGCATTAGTGGGAAGAATGCCTCTTACATTGGTGGCCAGTGGGAAGAATGTCATACTTCCAGATCATTGGTGTCACTTACAATGATCTGAGAAGTACAAACTGCTCATTGCTCAGGAAACATCTAGCAATCTCTGAGGAGCACTGGTTGAGAAATACTGCTTAGAGTAATTCTACCAGCAATATATATATCTAGACACATTTCTTATGTTCATATACCTTTTGCAGTAATAATATTTAATTGCCATTGGAGCCTGTGTAAATTCACAGGAAGCTCATCTTTCAGCTTAAACAGATAAAGGGAAAATCTGTATTGTTTTAGTTTTTATTACAGTGATCTACATAGTTGTGAATGTGTTTACCCTTAGTTCATAATAAAATGTATTTAACAAAGTGTTTTCATTGAGAAAGCAACAAAAGACAAAATAGGAAACAAGATGTGATGCTGGAGATGAAGACGAGGGGGGCTGCTGCATGTAATTCCCAAATGATAGACAACACCATCAATGTCAAACGTCTGGTTTCCGAAAGAGCAGACAGAACGCGTAGCACATCCATGGAGTCTCGGGCCAACACTTGGTCCCACTGAAACTCAAAATAGAATAGTAAATACTTCACAGTTAACATAAATACATAAAATTATTCATGTCTCTGTGAATCAGGCTAGCCTTGCATACACTACAAAATACAGCTCAGAACAGTAATCAATGCCAATAAAACTATTTGTCCTTACTTGTAAAGTGCCACAAACTTTTTTCTAAAAATCTAGGTTTATTACTGAGAACATACAGTACTTACTAGATGTAAGTTCCACATAGGTGCAATATTTCTCTTGCCCTGTGCACTGGAGCATACTGCTTTCATCTGTCGAGGAAGGGAAACCCGGGCAGATGACTCCATTTTTTGATGGACTTTTTTCTGGAACTTAAAAGTAGATAACAATGATTAGGTTTATCAATCCTACCGGACAACATCAAAATATTGTTTTTTATAAAGAAAATTATGCATTTGAATTTTCTGAAGGTACAATATGCATAATAACAATAATTTTAGTGGGTTCTATTGATAAGTTTTGTTTTCAGCCAAGATTTACCCAACTTTACTCCAAATGCACACATTTATAACATTGGACTCAATTTAAAAAAGTGTAAATCAACATTTACTCAAAATTCTTGCATTCTTATGACTGAATATTACTTGAAAAAATTGTACATTTTGGGTTAAAGTTGGTTGAACCTTGAAAACATTTATAAAAAGACTCCTCTCTGAAAGTGAATGTGATTGCAGATGAGGTTAAGGTATTATGGGTGGAGTTGAATGTGGGGTTGATTAACAGACAATTAATGATTGGAGCCTGCTATAGGCCCCCCACTGCTAAGGAAGAAATAAAGAATCAACTACTAGCACAGATAGAAAAAGCAGCAAAATGTGGAAGTGTTTTGAAAACAGGAAAGATGAAAACATTTAATTTTAAGAGAGCAAATTTCCCATTATTAATGGCGGCTCTCTGTGAATTGGACTGGGAGACAATATTTGTCCCCAAAGAACACAAAACAGAAATGGGAATGTTTTATGTTTGTTCTACAAAAGCACACTGAAAAATATATTCAAATTCTTAATAAGTTTAAGATGCTAAAATTCAAACATATGTGGCTTACAGCTGATGTTAAAAAAGCCATAAGGAACAAGAAAAGGCATTCCAGCATTCCAAAAATAAAAAAATGAGGTTCGCCTTTATCGTTTGAAAACTATAAAGATTATAACAAAAGATGTAAAAAGGAGATAAAATGTGCAAAACTTCAAAATCAAAGACAGATTGCAAAGGAAAGTAAGGCAAACTCCAATTTTCATTTTTTTTTTAAAATATATTAATAGCAAAAAGATCAGATCTGAGCATGTAGGCCCCTTAAAGGATATCGCTGGGTTGGTAACTGGGGATAAAGAAAAGGCAGATTTACTAAACACTTTATTTTAGCTCTGTGTACACAATGGAAAATGGCAGAGCTCAAGTCCAAATTCATAATAGCAATGGCACTGCCTTAATTGAGTCACAATGGCTCAAAATTGATATGATTGAGAAACAGTTGGGCAAATTAAGGTTGACAAGGCACCAGGACCCAATGGATTACATCCACATGTCCTCAAAGAGCTGAACTTGGTTATTTCAAAGCCATTATTTTTAATGTTTAGAGACTCTTTAGTCACTGGCATGGTACGGATGGATTGGCGAAAGGCCAATGTGGTTCCTATCTTCAAAAAGGGAACAAAGTCATTACCAGGTAACTACAGACCGGTTAGTTTAACGTTCATATTTGGAAAGGTCCTAGAAAGTTTCATAAAGAACCACATTAAGGAGTTTCTGCTAGAAAATAATATTATAAGAGATAGTCAGCATGGCTTCAAGAAAGACCGAAGTTGTCAAACAAATTTACTCTCTTTTTATGAGGAAGTAAGTGAACAGGTAGACAGTGGAGTAGCAGTTTATTTAACCCCCCTAGCGTTCTAATTCTGTCAGTTTTTTGATGCAAAAAGTGATCCTAATTTTTTTGCATAGAAATGTTTCTTTATATTGTGGGCCTGTAATTCTTAGGATTAACTCCCGGGTATGATAATTATATTTATTTATTATATTATAATCATAAATTATAATTTAATACATAATTATAAACAATAATTTTAAAAAATAATGAAATAATAGACAACAATGTAATCCTAAAATAAAATATAAAATAAAAATGTACTTTTATTTTTATTTCATGTTGTGTGGTGTTTTTGTACTGTAAAAACCATTTAAAAGCAGATTACAGTAATCTGCTTTTAAATGGTTTTTACAGTACAAAAACAGTAAAGTAATACATCACCACTCGCATCACCCGGAAGATGTCACATCCTCCCAGGTGACATCCTCACCCTGACGCTGAAGCTGCTGCTCTGCATCTCCAGAGAGATGCAAAGCACAATGCAGGACTTCTGCATTGTGCTTCACATCGAACTGGGGATGCAAGCAGCGGCGTGGCCGGGACCCAGGTGATATCTATTACTGAGTAATCTGCTTTTCAATTTCCCGCCAGGCCACGCCCCCCAGACGGTCCGGTGCCCCGGCTTCACAGCGGGACCATCCGATCGCCGCTGGAGCGTGGGGCAAAGGTAAGGGGGGCTTCTAAACTTATCCCGAGTGTGACTTTGGATTACCGCTTTTTGCATGTAAAAGCCACCTCGAGTAACACTCGGGATTACCGCTAGGGGGGGTTAATGTATTTGGACTTTGCTAATATGCAAGTTAGAGTCAATAGGTTTAGAAAAGTCAGTCTGTAAGTTGATAGAGAACTGGTTTAAAGATTGCATCCAGAGAGTTGTAATAAATGATTCATACTCTGAATGGTCTAAGGTTATTTAGTGGTGTACCCCAGGGTTTAGTGTTGGATCCTTTACTGTTTAACATCTTTATGAACGATATAGAGTTTGGGACTAATAGTAACACTTGTTTTTTCGGATGACACCAAACTTTGTAATGGAATTAAGTCTATACAGGATGTCTATAATCTACAAGCAGACCTGGGTGTACTGTTTGATTGGGCAGCCAAGTGGCAAATGACATTTAATATAGATAAATGTAAAGGTATGCATTTGGGAACTAACAACATGGATGCTTCATACTGTCTGGGGGGAATACATTTGGGGGAGTCAGAAATGGAAAAGGATCTGGGGGTTATGGTAGATCATAGATTTAATGCTAACAGCATGCAATGCCAAGCAGCAATATCTAAAGCTAGTAAAGTATTTTCTTGTAATAAAAGAGGAATAGGCTGCAGAAATGGATACATTATCCTGCCCCTGTACAAAGCATTGGTCAGACCACATCTGGAATATACAGTTCAGTTTTGGGCACCAGTTCACAAAAAGGACATTGTGGAGTTGGAGAGAGTGCAGAGAGGGGCAACCAAACTAAACCAAACTAAAAAGGAATGGAGGAGCTCAACGTTGAGGAGAGATTAGCTGAACTTAACCTATTCTCCCTTGAGAAGAGTTGTTTAAGGGGGATATGATCACCCTGTATAAATATAGAAATAGTCCATTTAGAGAACTCTCTTCCCAATTATTCACTTTGAGATCATTACAAAGAACAAGAGGGCACTCTTTGCATCTGGAGGAAAAGAAGTTTAAGCTCCAGATCAGAAAGGGATTCTTCATTGTAAGGTCTGGGAAAATGTGGAATCAGCTCCATCGGGAAGAAGTTTCAACAACTACTATAGAATGCTTTAAGAAAAAGCTGGATGCTTTTCAAGAAGCACAGAATATAACTGAGTATTAAGGATTTAAAGTAAAGATAACAGTGACTGATGATGAACATCAGATTTCCTCATGGAAGGAGGAAGGATTTTTTTTCCCTATGCATTTCCTTTTTTCAGGAAGGATTTTTTTTCCCTGTTGAAGCAAATTGTACCAGGGTTTATTTTACCTTCCTCTGGACCAACTATGTCTTATAGGATTTTGTTTATTTCGGTAGTGGTTGAGCTTGATGAACTTACGTCTATTTTAACCTAACCTACTACGTAACTATGTAACTATAACTAATTTGCTTGACTAAATATTTTTACATTTTTACAAGGGTATAAAAAGCTTTTATTTCATGCAATGTTTTTTTTTTATTTAACAGACTCATGGGGCTCTATTTATAACTTAGTCCCATGTTAGTTTGTTCTAGATTCATTCATAATGTACATTACTACATGGTTACATTACATTGTACTATACATACAGTAAATCTATAAACTAAACATTCCTACAGTAATTTAGGCTGTTAACTTACCATGGTGAATTATCACCTTGCAATGGCATGATTGCTCACTTTGCAAAGAATACCCAGTGATGTGCAAGGATATCTGAAAAAATATTTTTTTGTTTGCACATGAAGTCATATATATATATTTATATATTTATATTTATTTATTTGAAGTCATATATTATATTTTAAGTGAAATAACCCATGCAAGGGGATATTTACCTTTGCTAAGTAAGCAGCCTAAGTGTTTTATAATTGCAACCCCATTGGGTTGATCACATTTGCGTAACATCTGATGCTGCCTATGTGGAATGTTGGCACTAATACAAGACATTTCAGAAAAGTGATGGAAGGTGAAATGGAATTTACGTACATTTAAGAAGTTCTGGGGTGCAGTTGTCTGTTGTACAGCAAGATGTAGATAACTGCATTTTTTCACCAGGTGAGGTCATGGTCCCAGTTATACCACAAGAGTATTCGTTGGGTGCACAGGCTCTGCCAAACAATGTGTATTCCTCTGGGGTGGAAAATATAAAAAATGTAGCATGCATAATTAACATTAATAAAGTTCATCTTAAAAATTGTCCCGCCCCCACAACCATTAGATAAACATTAGTATATAAATTTTTTTTTTTTAAACAAAATAGCCATTGTACCCACATACAACAGACTTTTTTCAGGTGTTCAATTCCTGCATGATGTGACCCTTACTTATTGGCTGTCGAGTCTGCAGGGGATGGGATCAGTCTGGGGGACAACTGCGGACAGGCAGATCTGCTGTGCTGGATCAGTGGCCCCTTGCTGCCAGAAATGGCTCAATGAACAAGTCTATGAGAATTAATTTTATTTAATAGGTTGGCGGGGGATTGGTTTCCTAATTTGAAAGTCCCATAGGTTAGGCTATCATGCAGCCAAGTGAAAATGCTACTTGCAAGGATTATTAAAGTAAAAAAGTTTTTGGTCTTTTGTTAATGGCATCACTTTGAGACATTTCTGAGATACTTTCTGGGATAATTTTAGATTTCATTGATGGTTGCATTTGACCTGCAATTTACCCAACCTACTATGAGTAAGTTTTGCATCCCCCTTAAACTTGAATTAAACTGACACCTGGCGCAAAGAAAAGAACAGATTCAAAGGCATTATCATAAAGACAGTAACATAACAATTTTGAAATGTTTAAAAAAAAAAATCACAAAAAATAAAATAGGCACTTTGGGCTTTATTTATAAATTATTCCTCTGTGAATTTGTCTGAAATTTGCTAAGTGGTCGAATCTCTCTACACTTCTGTTTTCAGTTACTATTAAAACAATGGCTCATTCTGTCACCTTGTGGCCATTCTCAAAAATGCATTACTGTCATAAAAGGAAATCATCAATCAATTTGTATTAAAAATTAGGGGTAAATCTATTTTTATTTGCATTTCAAATGGTAAATTCCAACACTGTATTAAAAATGATGTACAATTCTAAAACGGGAATAATTTATAAACGGAGTCCTATGAGACAAAGACCAGTAATGAAAATTTTCAGTTACCAAGAAAAAAAGTTTAGGACTTGAATACCTCATACCAGACTATAAAATATAACGTCTCATTGTTAACAGAAAATCAACATTTACAAGCACCTGTTATTGAAAGCATATACGTCATATGCCTGCAGTTTAAAGATCTGCAGACCTGCTCCTTCTACTGATGGTTTCTTTATAGTGGCCTGTAAATGTTTTCAATTGGGAATTTGCAGGGGTTTAACCAGAAATCAGTAAACACCCTCAGCAAAAATTTTAATGGGGTCCCTCGATAGTGCATGGTCACGTAAGCACCTATGTGAAGGGTTCAGAAGTATGTATCATACACATTCCAGAAGTCAGGACTATGTATCATACATAGTAGTATATAATGTACACATTGCAAAGGGAAGTATGTATCATACACATTGCAAGGGTTAAGGGTATGTAACATACATATTGCAGGGATGAGAAGCATATAACTTACACACTGTGACAAGCAGGAGTATGTACCTCACATATTGCAGGGGTCATGAGTATGTTACAATCACACTGTAAAGGTCAGGAGTATGTAACATACATATTGGAAGGGTCAGGAGTTTGTAAAGTACACATTGCAAGGGGGGAGTATGTAACGTACATATTGCAGGGATGAGGAACATGTAACATACACACTGTAGGAGGCAGGAGTATGTTACATACATATTGCATGGATCTTGAGTACGTAACATAAATATTTCAAGGGTCAGATGTATGCAACATAGACAATGCAGGGGTGAGGAGTATGTAGCATACACACTGCAGACTTCAGGAGTATGTAACATATGTATTGCAAGGGTCAGGTGTGTGTAGAGTACACATGGCAGGGGGATGGCAGGAATTTAACCATTCGTTGTCCAAAGAAGTAAACTTTGGAATTATATTCACTATAAGTGAACTTGATAGATTATATCAGATACACAAACTTTTGACGACAGACTATGCCATGTAATCATTCTGGCTCAGCACTTACAACTTAGTACCAAAGACTTACGGAATGAAATGAGTCCAGACATACAGATCCCTGTACTACATTTCATAACTGGACCAGTACAAGACGTATTTTTTATGCTATAGCATTCCAAACAAGTCACTGAATATCCTAAAAAAAAAACAAAATAGTTAGTTTTGGGTCAAAAAAAATGTAAAAAGTCTATTGATCTAACTGAACCTGTTCACCTAGCAAAGTAAGTAGTGGTAAATAAGTTGGGCTTGTTTTCATTTCCTAATACCGAATCATAGGTGGGAGAATTATTTTTTTTTTAAAAAGCAGAAACATGACTGGCTGATTGAAGTGAACATAATGTCATCATTATGAAGGAATTTTTTTCCTCTGTTGAAGCAATTTGTAACAGGGTTTTTTTTTGCCTTCCTCTGGACTAACTATTTCCATAAGATTTATATCTGGGAGATGTTTCTTTCCCTAGTGGTTGAACTTGATGGACTAATGTCTTTTTTCAACCTGACCCACTATGTAACTATGTATGTACTGTGCAGGCCCTTAATCGTGACCTTGCACCTGCGCAGTACTACCCGATTGTCGATATTTGTACTGCACAAAGCGTGTAATTCGAAACCGACATCTCCGCAGTAGGGATGCAGGAAAATTTGTGTTTTACTGAGCTGTATACTCTGAAAAATTATCCAGATGACATTTGGGTTTATGGTGTGAACGTCAATCCTTGAGCTAATGTGATGTAATTTGAAATTTTATTGATTGCAAAGCTATACAAAAAATCATTGTGCCAATTTGTTTCTTCATGTAAATGCAATGCTTTAACAATGAATTTTGTTTTCCTATGCATTCTAATGTAGTCTTCAGTCTGCTCACTTCAAACATTACCATTCTACTAGGTTACATTAAAATAACATCTGATATCCTTTTCATCAGCTGAATATAACGGGGGAAATATTTGGGAATTGCACAATTTAAACTATTCATTCCTAATTTATACCTGGGAAAAAACAATACATATATCTAAATCTGCTACTAAGTGATAGATATATCTGTCCAGAAAAACTATTGTACAAAGCTAGTTCAATGCCTAGCACAGTAAAGTGGTGGGGTTATTTCACTGTTTTTTTTTGTAATGACTTAAAGTGGAACTTTCACCCCTCCACCCCCCCCAAAAAAAAGACCACTTAACTTTACTGTTGAAAAGCCCTTGATTCCCCCATAAACTGAGCCCAGCGAGTCCTGCATTATGCAGGCTTTTCCCTTTCCACTGTGGATGGAACAGCAGGCGTGACCATTTTTGTACTTCCCACATCTCTTAATCTCGCACTGTGAATGCGTAGGATTGAGCACATATTTTTTTCAATTCCAGAAAAGCATGTTATGACACATGCCCAATGTCGGGCTTGGCACATATGTATGCCAGGGGGCTGCAGAATTCTCCACAAAAAAATGTAATGTAAAGTTAAAAAAAAACAAACAGGTTTGCATAATAAAAGATAGCCACCATTTTATACTATGTGAAAAATGTTATAGGTCTGCTTTAAAAACATTTGAAACGCGGTTACTAGCATTTCTAATTCAAATCCATGGAGGTAGCAGGGTAAGGCAATTCTGCATGTAATGTCCCAAAAATGCACAACAACACTGTAACCTCCAATCTCTTGGTAATTAAAGAAAAAGGAAAAATATTATTAAAAATTTATTTCAGGTTTGCGTTTTTTTGCCTAAAATCACTTCCAACTACTGCCAGTGTGTAAATGTCTTAAGTGAGGGTAGACTAACAAAGTCACAGTGCTGACCTAAAACTTTTCCAACATTAAAAAATGCTCTCAAGGAGAAAAATTTTTAGGGACATAAGTGGTCACATCAGTTTTAGGTATGTTAAAGTGGTAGAAATATATGAAGAAGGGCTGAGGAACCTACCTGGGGTCACCAGAGATAAAAGAAAACCAAGGATTGGCAGGACAGAGCTCATGGTTGTTGATCCCTCTTGAAGTTACAGGTTATAAAACATGGACGTCCAGGGATAATTGAAGAAGTCACTTTAGGAAGGGGCTGGCCTTTTGATCTACGTGCTGTACTGTCCTCCTATCTATACAATAAAATGTGTTCTTTCTTGAGTTATGATCTTGTCAGGAATGTGGTAGCAGAGGTGTGATAAGGACTTGATTGTCCAGTTTAGACATTCAATATATTCAGAGCTCACAAATGAGATGTTTGTTGGAGATTTTAGCAAGTCTCCAGGGTATACATGTAATTTAAAGGAATAAAGTGTGACATGCCTTTGCCATTGGCTATTGCCCTGGGCCTACCATAACTAAAGCAATGTTAGGAATGCTGCTTTTGAAGTAAATTAATTGATACAAATGTTGTAGGTAAGTTTTGTGTAAAAGTAAACTAGTCACAAAAATTCTCAGCTTGATGGATACAACAGGTGGGGGTTTTGCAGTGTTATGCATTATACACAGGCATGATCTGTTATTGTCACCATCAAGAAAAAAGATCAATCCAATAATCACATATCTCCCTCATTTTGCTGAACTAGTATGAGAGTCAAAAAGAATTTTTTTTTTTGCCAGTGTTAAGCTAGCCATGTGGTTGGTTTGTAGCACCTCATGGTTGGTCATCTGCTTAGCGGATTCCAAATGTTTGAAAGCAATTGTAAATAAAAAATTTAAGTGTTTCTGCTCACTATACTTCTTATTTCATGTTCAATACAACTGAAGCTAGAAAGATAGCTATTTAAGCCAAAATGCCAAAACAGATCCTGTAATATTCACCTGTAACTGCTCCTGGGAACCTAGCAGCTAAAATTAAAGTGTGTAGGGCCCATGACTTCTCCTATCCATTCTCATTAACCAGTTTGCAAAGAAGGACGTCATTTTGCATAACTTAATAGCTGGGACAAAAGCCACCACTTGGAGAGTCCTAATCTAGCCTCCCCCTCTCCCATCTGTCCAGGGCCAGACCCTTTTTATTCATTGGGTTTCAGTTCTTTCAAGTATGGAGGCTTCATGTCACAAGTGGGTGGTCTGCAAGAGGTGTAGCAATGCTTTCAGGAAGCTATGAACTGCATCAAGATGGCCATCTCTGTACATTTTGATGTGAAAATGATTGTGTCCTACTGCGAATTGGACATGGGGTTACTGGGTGATGGAGTCACAAGTCCTATGCAAACAGGTTTGGTCCGATACACCTATTTGTCACAAGTGAGCTAGTAAAATTGTGTATTGGAGTCATGGTGTATTTTACAGCTTATTTTATGAGGTTATAAAGTACTGACACTTGCACTGGATTTCATGGCAATGTTTTGTTTCTGATATCCCAAGATATTTTGGTTGCATAGGCAAAAAATACACGGTGAAGCTGAGATGTCAATGTAGGTGGATGCTCAGATATATAGTCTAGCGCCAGCATGAGAAGCATTAAAAGAATTAGTGTGGTAAGTAAAAATTTCCAAATTCAAAAGACCTAAAATGATGAACACACCAATGGCCAGGCTCCACCAAACTCTCCTAACCTCCAACTTTTCTCAACATTCCACCATTCTTACTCGCCCATATTGTTATATTTTAAAAGGCAATATAAAAAGTTTTTGGGACCGGTGCGCCGCACTGAAGCTACATTGTGTCCAGTTATATTTAGGTCCATACAGGGCTGGTTGTAGAAGTAAGGAAACCTGGATAATTGCCAAGAGCCTTCACCTTCTCTAGGGACCCAATTAATAGAATGGGAGTGGTACAGGGAACTGGAATTTCATATTTGCCCCATTTTTACTATAACATCCGTGAATCCATGACAAATAAAGGATGTCTTTAAAATATTCTTTGGTTAATTAGTAGTTAGTTGACTGGTGTCTGTTGAGAGTAAAAAAGTATTTTAGTAAGAACAAACACCAGTCAACTTCCATTACCAAAATCTCAAGCCTCCTCTTATGAGCGTCTTCCACCACCAGTCTTAGTTGTAACTAACTAAGTAACATTGTAACTACACCTTCTATACATATGTTGACCACCTTACTTAGGACTACTGATATCCCTATACAAACAATACTTTCCACATATATGGAAATTTTAATAAATTAGCATTTACAGCCAATACATAAAATAGTATATATTCTGTCTAAACAAATTTATGTTTTTGTCTCAGCAACCATTATAACTATTAATGATCCCACCTCCCCTGATGAAGCTGAGCTTTCAAAACCCATAGGAAATAAGTGGACATCATTCCCGCCTCTTCCTCCTTCCCATTCTTTAGGACGGTGCTTGATTAACACAATTTTTTGTGTATAATTACTTCCTCAATAGTGGATCTCTTTTAGTACAACACCTTGCATATCTATGTAAAATATTGTGTTAACATGTCACTCTGGCCACAAGACCCTACTTTTCTCTCTTTGCCATTATACTTTGGGTTGGCCATTACTGTCTAAAAGGGCTGAGGGGCCTCACTCCATTATTCAGATCATTAAAATGTTCTACACTAAGTAATCTTTGTTTGCTTTTCTCTACAGTATCTTTGCAATAGAGAATAGGGGTAATGTCATTACTAGAAGCCACATGTCCAAAAAAGAAATATTGAATATGAGGTCCTTAGCACATCTACACCATTCAACTGATGTTCCTATCATGGAAGACTCAGGGAGACCCCTGGCTGGAGTGCTAGGAAAACACACATTCTGCTTCTGGATTTTGGACTAGACTGTATTCTTATGATTTGTGTTGTCATGCTTCTACTTTACCAACAACCAAGGTTAAGGTAAAGCAACATAGAAATCAGCAGTACAATGAGTAATCCCTCTAAAGAGACTAACAATGTGATTGATTTGTGAGTAATTAGGCTCATTCGGTTCTGTTAAAACACTGGTGAGCAATGCGTATATAGGTTTGAAGGACATAGAATATGTATTGGTTTCACCCTAATGATGTTTCACTCTAATGCTGTAATAATACATACTTGAAATTAGGAATTAACCTATAAATAGGGTTATGGACACTGTCTCACAGTGATTTGCACACATATATTTAGTCACTAATGTTGTGTAATAAGGCAACATAAAAGTTATGGAAGTCATATGTACGTCTACGTTAGAAGTTCTAACTAAATCAATAAATATTATTGGTGTTGGCAGAATGTTGGTGTATGGCCCTGTTCAACACCAGCCCCCAATCTAACACCATAGTCTTCACCTTTAGTAAGCCCCTGCTCAGCCTCGGGAGACTGGTTGCGTCTCCCAGCACTCTGTTGCCCCCAGGACTTACTGCACATGGGATGGTGTCTGGGAATGGGCTGGCAGCAAGCCAAGAGCCCTCAGATAGCAGTACCAAGATTCAAACAGAGCCAAGTCCAGAATACAGAGCAGAGGTCATACACA
This sequence comes from Pyxicephalus adspersus, assembly GCF_032062135.1. Classification (NCBI taxonomy): domain Eukaryota; kingdom Metazoa; phylum Chordata; class Amphibia; order Anura; family Pyxicephalidae; genus Pyxicephalus; species Pyxicephalus adspersus. Next base: position 9,108,527 of record NC_092869.1, read on the forward strand.
GAATATCCGTCCACCAAACGAAGCACAAAAGAAAAGTAGAGTTGGGGGCAAAGGTCGGTCCAGGCAGAATAAACTGGCAATGTCAGAAACAGGCAAGGTCAGCAACAGTAAATTAGACGATAAATCTCCAGCATAGATTAGCCCAGCTAAATGCTACAACAGGCACTGATAACTGAGAGCAGAGAGGCTTTAAAGTCCCAGCAGCCAATAGCAGTGCAGGACTGAATCAGGAGCTGTGCACAGCCTAACAATGGATGCTGGGGATGCCATATATCCATCAGGCTGCACATCTAAAGGGAAGCAGGGGCTGCTGGTATCCCAGCTCTGCTGGCTGCTGCAATTGACATTGCTGGATGAACGGACAGTGTTTATTATTATGACGGTGCACAGCACAGAGTCGCTGGACAGATGAGCATTTCCTAACAGTTGGTTTTAGTGTGTATTATATATAGGAAAGGGCTTTTTACCCCAGCTCCTCCTCCATTCCTTCTGTGCTTCATTTAGGACAATTTTTGAGAGAACCTTTTTAGCTTGGTCAGCGGTGGTGAAGAGAGAGAGTATAAAAGATGATATCTTAAGGATGATGTTATATTAAAGAACTCCTATGTAAGGTAAGGTTTACAAACATTGATTATATTCACAAAGTCGCAATCTATGCATTATTTTTTTTGTGCATTTGCATATTTGTTTTTTGTATTTGCATAACTAATTGGTTCCTATTAATAGGAAATTGTTCCCTTCAATAGGATTGTTCTCTAATCTCCTGATGAAGCAGACTGAGTTGCTTCATGACGCATAGAACACAGAACAATATCAGAAAATCTGTAGGCAAAATTACTGATCAAATATTATGAATGCAGGATGAAAAAAGACTGACTGTTTCAGGTGTTTTTAATTGGAAAATAAAATGCTTGGTATCACTAGTTATAATTAATTGTTGATGAATTTTATTGAGTTGAGCTGCATAGAGAATTGTGTTTTATGGCTGTTATTAAAAAACATACATACATACTGTAAGGAACTTGCCCGCGGTGTCCCTGGGGTTCCCAGCCACAGAGGGGGACGCCGCAGTAGCAGGCAGCATGGCCGAGGCTGCTGCCCTGCTCGCAGCTTGTCTGTCTCTACAGGCGGAGGGATCCGCCCTGGCCAAATTACTGTTCAGCCAGGCAGCAGCCCTTGCATCCCTTTGGATGTGGTTCCTGCTCCCAGCACTCCTTTGCAAGTGCAAAGTAGTGCACGTCCTAGGGGTACTGTGGGAAGAGGTGCGCGTGTCACCATGCGTCCCTCTTGTACCCCCCGAGGGCGTGGCACTCGGCTGCCTCGCCCCAGGGCGGGACATAGTTAGTTTGAATTCCCTGCGGCCAATCAGCCGCAGGGGATTTACTCAGTCTCCCATCAGACAGTGCCAGGTGGCGCAAGGTGATTGGTCATCCTGGCCATTTAAGGAGAGCCTGTCCATTACACCATTGCCCGCTATAGCCTCTGTTACCACAGTGTGCTTGGGTGTGTCTTTGTGTACTTTAAACTTATCTGCTTGTCATCTCCTCAGTGACCTGGTCTGAAACTAACTCTGATTGAACTCTGCCAGCCCTGACCTCGGATTGTTATTGACTATTCTGCCTGCTGCCTGCCCTGACCTCGGATTGTTACTGACCTGCATTTGCCTTATCCTTCTGTACCTCGCTTGATTGAATTTAACCCTTGCTGTGCTGTACCATTTTGAATAAACCTGATTCAAGGATATCTGGAGTTGGTTGTGGTTTGTGTGCCCAGGCGCATTACAGTATAGCGGGCCCTTACACACCACCCAGCCCTAATGGAGGAAATGCAACGGGGCCTACAGGAGCTTGCATTAGGGGCTACATTAGGGACATACATTTTCTGTAGCAGTCACATAAATCCCAATTTTGTATCAGTGAGGTCATCAGAATGGAGTCACACTTACTGTGTTAACAAATCAAAAAGTAAAGAACTACTTCAACAACAGGAGCCTAAAAAAGGTCAAGGATTTGACAAAGGCAAGGAGGCAAACACCATTGCAACCTCTGGGTAGCAATAGTACCATCTCAACAAAAAGCCAAAACATCCCACATGTTCTTCAACTACAAATAAAGCTCTAGTAGTATTAAAGCCCTTTAGGAAGGGGATACAAAATTAAGTATTTCAGAAAATCACACAACACATACTTAGATAATCTGGGAACATCACAGCATTTACAGGTAAAATAAAAAAATAAATAAAAAAAAAACAGCTATAGGGTGAGAAATAGGAAGAAAATTGTATAAAATCCTTAAGTGAATTGAAGTAAATCCAAACAGGGACGGAATCAGGAATAAAGAAATGGGAGGGCAGTGACACTGCCAGAGAGGTTTCCACTAATGAGGGTAGCAGAACAGAGAGACCAAAATCAATCCAAAAGACAGGCTGGGACTTTGCCAACAAAATCCACCCCAAAAAAGAGGTCACTTTGCCAAAAAGTTAAAAAAAACATGTCTACATCAGGAGAAATGCAAGTGCAATGGGAGATACTTAAAAATCAGTCCTTCAGGAAGGCAGTCAGTAAGTGTCACCATTGACATATACAAAAATCTATAGTCAAAAACAAAAACACAACAGTGAGGAGTCTGCTAACATCAAGGCAGAGCACTACTTTACCTACAAAACAAGGTGTCAGCTAGAGGGGTCTGTGGGTTCAGCTGGCAATATTTTCATAGAGAGGCCCAAATTCTGTAGGCACTTAGCAGCTTCATCTTAAGCGTTAACAATATGTGTCACATCTTGGTATATAAATGACATCCAAAATGGGAAACCCATTGTATGTTGAATGTGGTAATATGTGTATTTTTTTGGATGTACAGTTTCATAACCTTCTGTTTTTGAATAGTGGAAGGAACCAGGTCAGCAAATGTCTGGTAGCAATATCCCTGGAAGCTCATGGGTTTTTGTTTACTCTAGAGACCCCAAGAATATATTTTTTTGTAAGGTAATACCAAATTTAAGTACATCACTTAGAGAACCACATGGTTACTGCCTTGTTACGCCACAATAAACATGATCAATCCATAAACAAGGGTTGAACAGATATTTGAGGCACCAGTTTCTGGAGGAGCAAAAGCAAGGTAGAAGTAAGATCAAGAAGTAGTTCTGGTAACCCCCAGATTCTGAAATCACTATTGCTCCCCCCCCCCCATTACCTGGGTCACTTTCTGAAAATGTCCCCCATTAAGACTTGGGCCACTTTCAGGAATCTCTAATGGTCTCCCATACGACTTGTGTCACTTTTTCAAATTACTAATAGTCCATTGCTGTGACCTGGGTGACTTTCTGAAACTACAGATGGTGCCCCCTTATGACTTCAGTCACTTTTAAAAATCACTAATGGTCCTCCATTATAACTAGGGACTTTTTCTGAGATCACTAATGGTTCCCCCTTACCACTTGGGTCACTTTCTAAAAACAAATGGCTCTCTCTTATTACTCAGATCACTTTCTGAAATCACTAATAATCCAGCCTTACCACTCAGGTCACTTTCCAATATCAATATTGGTCCCCCCTTACGATTTAGGTCACTTTCCAAAATCATAAACAGTCACCCTTTACGGCTCAGGTCACTTTCTGAAATCTCTCTTTGAAATGCTCACACATTTTGATTTCGGTCACTTTCTGAAATCACTAATAGTAGGGTTGTTCGAATTTGGGTCGTCCTAATGTTCGACCCGAATATGACGATTTGCTGATAGCATCACAACCTTTCTGTGCTGCTTGGCTTGCTTTCTTTGTCAAAGTGAAAAAAGTGCTTTACTATGGTAGACTGTGTCACACTCACACTATTAGTCAGATAGATTGTTGATAGTTGATAGATAGATACATAGATAGATACATAGATAGATAGATAGAAAGCTAGATAGATAGATAGTCAGTCAGTGTGTTACATACACGCAGCCAGAGGCAGGGTCCCCTCGCTGACTGCATACATACACATATATATATACATATATCATATTAGCTACAAAGTATTTTGCAGGGTGTTAAGCCACATAAGTAAAAATATTACAATGTCTGGCCAAAGAGAAAAGGGCCGCTTTGGCAGGGGTGGCAAGCAAACCAGTATGAGTTTGTTTTTACTCACAGACCCAAGAACAAGAAGCGCTGCTATTGGTGGTGGGTGTCCATTATTGCCACACCAGGCAGAAGAAGTAGTAGAGTACATGACCCAGTCTGGGTCTAGTGACTATACCCCCTGTTCATCCCAGTCCCAGACACAGGCCTTACAGGTGTCGCAAACAGTCCATGATACACCTGTTCGTCCTAGTTCCTCATCAGCGGCTAGAAAGTCACGTGTACGGCAGTATGTAGAGGAGTCCCACCAAGGGGTTGGAGAGGCAGAGCTACAATCATTCATTGAAGGTGCTCAGTTGTTTGAGTCATCTGACGAAGAGAGTCAGTTCACAGGCTTTCCCCCCAGTTACCAATTCAAACTGGCACCAAAAGGCCGCTGCTTCCATTCGGCACATATAGAGAAACTGTCTCATCTGATGATGATGATGATGTCCTTGATCCGACATGGGGCAAACAAGGAGATCATCATAGGCAGGAAGAAGAGGAGGAGGAGGAGGAGGGGGAGGAAGAAGAGAAGGAGGAGGTTGCAGAGCACCCTCAAAGGCTCAAAGGGGGAGAGGGAGGAAGAGGGTAAAAACTGCCCACACTCTGCATTCTTCAAATACCAGTGAGGCAAGTCATAGACGTAAATCGTCGGAAGCTGTCACCACATGCCTCAACAACCGCGGACCGCTACCACAAGCACCAGCTCCAGAGCACCTTTCGCCCCAGTTAAATGTTCGCCAGTGTGGGCATTTTTTAATGTCCATAGTGATGACAACACTATGGTCATCTGTAAACTGTGTGCTCAACACTTGAAACGAGGTAAAAACCCAAACAAACTTGGAACAAGTTGCATGAGCACTCATTTAAAAAAACCACGTCTCAGTGCTAACTGCCTCCTCATCATGCTGTTACTGCTGCTGCCGGCCTTGTACCCAACTCTACATACCACTTACTAATGTTGTCCACACTCTGTCTCAGTGCTAAATGCCTCCTCCTCATGCTGTTACTGCTGGTCAGTACCCAACTTTAGATGCCAGTTACTAATGCCATACACACGCCGTCTCAGGGCCCACCTCCTCCTTCTTCTGCTGTTACTGATGCTGCCACCTACCCAGTAACCAGCTGTAGGTGCCAGTTCCCAATAAAGTCCACACTCCGTCTCAGAGCCCACCGCCTCTTCCTCCTGCTGTAAATGATGCTGCCACCTGCCCAGTACCAAACTCTAGATGCCAGATACTAATGCCGTCCACACTTTGTTCAAGAGCCCACCACCTCTTCCTCCTTCTGTTACTGCTGCCGCCTGCCCAGTACCCAGCTGAAGATGCCAGTTAACAAGGCTGTCCATGCTGCATTTTAGAAAGTTACAGCTAGCAGATAGGAAAAGTTAGTGCCCTACAAAGCAATGTCTCCAGTAGCTACAGCTTCTACACTGTCAACATAGGTGATGGCTTTATATTGTAATGCCCTCCTTGCTCCGTCTCAGGGCCCACTGCCTCCTCATTCCAGTACCCAGCTCTAGATGCCAGACTAGACTCCAGATCAACAGGGTCTTCTTTCCCCACTAATTCCTCCAAGCCCAATCCCTTTCATGTGGTTTCGCTATATAGTAGGTAAGGACAGATTGGAATCTCGCTCATTCATTCATGTCTCCAATAGCTACTGCTTCCACACTGTCCACATAGGTGAGAGCCCTCAATTGTAATGCCCTCCTTGCTGCGTCTCAGGGTCCACCGCCTCCTCCTCTCAGAACCCACCTCTAGATGCCACACTAGACTCCAGCTCAACAGGGTCTTCTTTCCCCGCTGATTCCTCCAAGCCCAATCCCTTTCATGTGGTTTCGCTATATAGTAGGTAGGCACAAATTGGAATCTCGCTCATCCATTCATGTCTCCAATAGCTACTGCTTCCACACTGTCCACATAGGTGAGGGCCTTCAATTCTAATGCCCTCCTTGCTGCGTGTCAGGGCCCACCGCCTCCTCCTCCCAGTACCCACCTCTAGATGCCAGACTAGACTCCAGCTCAACAGGGTCTTCTTTCCCCACTGATTCCTCCAAACCCAATCCCTTTCATGTAGTTTCGCTATATAGTAGGTAGGGACAGATTGGAATCTCACTCATCCATTCATGTCTCCAATAGCTACTGCTTCCACACTGTCCACATAGGTGAGCACCTTCAATTGTAATGCCCTCCTTGGTGCGTCTCAGGGCCCACCATCTCCTCCTCCCAGTACCCACCTCTAGATGCCAGACTAGACTCCAGCTCAAAAGGGTCTTCTTTCCCTGCTGATTCCTCCAAGCCTTATCCCTTTCATGTGGTTTCGCTATATAGTAGGTAGGGACAAATTGGAATCTCGCTCCTCCATTCATGTCTCCAATAGCTACTGCTTCTACACAATCCATATAGGTGATGGCCTTCTGTTATAATGCCCTCCTTGCTCCATCTCAGGGCCCACCGCCTCCTCCTCTCAGTACCCAGCCCCTGATGCCAGACTAGACTCTAGCTCAACAGGGTCTTCTTTCCCCACTGATTCCTCCAGGCCCAATCCCTTTCATGTGGTTTCGCTACATAGTAGGTAGAGACAGATTGGAATCTTGCTCATCCATTCATGTCACCAATAGCTACTGCTTCCACACTGTCCACATAGGTGAGGGCCTTCAATTGTAATGCCCTCCTTGCTGCGTCTCAGGGCCCACTGCCTCCTCCTTCCAGTACCCACCCCTAGATGCCAGACTAGACACCAGCTCAACAGGGTCATGTTGTTTCATGTGTTTTCGCTACATAGTAGCTACTAGCTATGAAGTTATTGAGCTCAGCAGACGTCCAGAGACTTCTACACAAAAAGTATGTGGCCGTCCTGGGAGACTCTATTCAAAGATCCGTCAACAAGGATGATTGTGAAAATACTGAAGAATGGTTACTTTCGGACTGAGAAGCAGCTGAAAGGGAAGGGTGACATTTCATTTGCAAACGACACGTTGGGAGATCTCTGGCTGAAATGCACAATGCCATAATTTACCGCCAAGTGCGTCATTACAGAACTGACCACCAACTTGTACGGTTCTATTTCCTGACCAGTACATAGAGAACGTGCTGGCCAACTTCCAACATGAACCTTAGCCCGACATTGTCATCATCACCTCGTGTATATAGGATGATAGCAGGTATCATGATGAGCAATAAGTCACTGCAAATGTACAAAACCAACATGGACCACCTGTTTATTCGGCTCACCGAGGTGCTGAGCCCCAAATGTCTGTTGATATGCAACACGTCCATGTCTGTTGGATTCAAAGCTGGTGAAGTGCTAGAGTACCAAATTCCTAATGTGCGCTGGGACATCATAGAAGGGAATTTTTACAGCACCACACTGGCATATTTGCACCCATTGGATGTGATTGACTTGCACTTCCACTTACGCTTCATGCATCCTGATGGCTCATATCAATTAGGCCTGGGGCATGCAGCAGGAACAGCAGGAAGAGGAGGCGGTGGGCTCTGAGATGGAGCATGGACAGCATTGGTAACTGGCATCTAGAGTTGGGCACTGGGCAGGTGGCAGCAGTAACAGCATGAGGAGGAGGCGGTGGGCCCTGAGATGGAGCAAGGAGGGCATTAGAAGTTGAAGCCATCACCTATATGGACAGTATCGAAGCTGTAGCTATTGGAGACATGAATGGATGAACGATATTCCAATCTCGGTAGGGACAGATTGGAATCTCATTCATTCATTCATCATCCCTGGTCCGTCTCAGTGCCCACCGCCTCCCCCTACTGCTGCTGCTGCTGCAACCTGTCACTTGTAACGTATAACAGAGCTGTGTAGCTGGCTAATTTTTGGACTGAAAGACCCCCCTCAGAGACCTCTGCCTGTACTCTGAAGCCTGTATATGGCTTGTAACGGAGCGGTAAAACCTGGTGGCTAATTTTTGGACCAGAGGAACCCCCTCATGTCCCTCTCTGCCTCTACTCGGAGACCGTGTAAAATCGGACATGTTCCCTTGGCCGTCCCATAAAATGGCGTGAGCTATTCGACCAACACTACTTGCCAGCAACAGAAAAAAAGACTTCCTTATTTTTTTTTTACTTGTACAGTGTTGTGCAGAGCTGGGAAAGTATTGACATGTTTTTTTAAATGTATTTATAGGCTGTAGAAGCTCTCCACCGACCCGAATAACAACCCAAATTTTTCCCCCATTGACTTTAATGGAGTTCGAATTCGATGTTCGATCACCTGAATAATTATGCATTATTAGACCGAATAGCGGACAAATCGAATAGTGAGCTATTCGACCAACACTAATCACTAATGGTCCCCTTCTAGGACTTTGGTCACTTTCTGAAATCAGTAATGGTCCTCCCTTACCATTTGGGCCACTATCGGAAAACACTAATGGTCCCTAAGTACAACATCGGTCACATTTTGAAATCCCCTATGGTCACCCCTTACGACAGAGGTCGCATTCTGAAATCACTTATAATCCCTCCCGTGACTTGGTAACTTTCATAAATCACTAATGGTTACGCCTTACGACTCGGGTCACTTCAGAAATTACTAATGGTCCCCCATTACGACTCGGGTCACTTTCCAAAATCACTAATGGTCCCACATTACAACTTAGGTCACTTTCTCAAATCACTAATGGTCTGCCTTATGTCTCAGATCTTTTTCTGAAAACACAAATGGTTCCCCGTTTGGCTCTGGTCACTTTCTGAAATCATTATTGGTCCTCATGAAGACTCAGGTTACCTCCAGAAATCAGTAATGGTTCTCTATTCATTATGGTTGACTCAGGTCATTTTATGAAATGAATAACGACTTTCTGAAATCAGTATTGGTGCCATCTCACGACTTCAGTTGTGTCACTTCATTTACTTCAGTCACTTTACCACTCGGGTTACATTCAAAAATCACTAATGGTCCCCCTTAACACTCGGGTCACTTACTGAAATAACTAATGGTCCCCCCTTATGACTTCAGTCACTTTCTGCAATCACTTATGGTCCCCCCTTACAAATTCGGTGACTTTCAGAAATTACTAATGGTCCCCTCCTACCACTTGGGTCACTTTCTGAAATCACTAATGGTCCCCCCTTACCACTCGGGTCACTTTCCAATATTAATATAGGTACCCCTATGAGATTTCGGTCACTATTTTAAAATCACTAATGTTCCCCCCTTACAACTCAGGTCGCTTTATGAAATCACTAATGGTGCCCTCTCCCAACTTCAGTCACCTTTAGAATTCACTAATGCTCCCCCACTACCACTCAGGTCAGTGTCTGAAATCACTAATTGTCCCCCCTGACGACTTCAGTCACTTTTGGAAATCACTATTGGTTCCCCCTATGGCTCTTGTCACGTTCTGAAATCAGTATTGGTCCTAATGAAGACTTGGGTTACTTCTTTAATTTACTAATGGTTCCTCTTACAATACGGTTAACTAATGGTCCCACCTTACAACTTCGGTCACTTTCTGAAATCACTAATGGTGCCATTTGATGACTTCAGTCACTTTAGGAAATCCCTAATGGTCTCCCCTTACCACTCGGGTCACTTTCTGAAATCACTAATGGTCCTCCTTTACCACTCAGGTCACTATTAGAAACCACTAATTTTCCACAATGTAACTTCAGTCAGGTTCAAAAATCACTAATGGTCCCCCTTACCACTCGGGTCACTTTCTGAAATCATTTATGGTCTCCCTTACCACTCAAGTCACTTTCTGAATTCATTTATGGTCCCCCTTAGGACTTCAGTCACTTTCAAAAATTACTATTGGTGCCCCATTAGGTCTCAGGTCACTTTTTAAAATCACTAATGGTCCCCCTTACCACTCCGGTCACTTTCTGAAATCACTAATGCTCTCTTCTTACCACTCCGGTCACTTTCTGAAATCACTGATGCTCATTCCTTACCACTTGGGTCACTTTCTAATATTAATATTGGTCTCCTTTAAGATTAAGGTCACAATTTTGAAATCACTAATGGTACCACAATATGACTTTGTTCACTTTCTGAGATCACTAATTGTGCCCGCTGACGACTTTGGTCAACTTTAGAAATCACTAATGAACCCCACTTAACACGTGGGTCACTTTCCAATATCAATAATGGTCCTCCCTTAAGATTTAGGTCACTTTCTGAAATCATTACTCCCCTCACAACTTCTGTCACTTTTAGAAATCACCAATGGTCCCTGCTTAACACTCAGGTCACTTTCTGAAATCCCTAATGATCCCTCTTGTGACTTGAGTCAATTTCAGAAATCACTAATTGTCCCCCATTAGTCAGACAGTCTATATTGTCCCCCATTAGTCAGACAGTCTATATTGTCCCCCATTAGACATCAGTCACGATTAAAAATCACTAAAGGTGACTACTGAAATCTTAATAGGTTTACAATCAAGAACCGTTATTCACTTTTGTTATGTCACCGATATAATTTGTGACAGTTTATGCAAATATTGATGGGTTGAATTTGAAGTGTACAAAGAGAGATAACACAAAGACTTGAAAGATTATACTTTTTAATAATAAAGACAGATAGATTAAACAATGCAGTAACAGTGTTAAATATAACAAAAATACTTGGGTGCAGAAGTGAGTTGCATTCATCCAAGGAGTCTTCCAAATTAATGGCTTGGCAGATGATCAAAAAACATGTTGCATACAGTTAGTTCTGGTCAAGACTAGTTAATTAGGTATGGCAATGTGTTTTTAACTACTCAGGAACTAAAACAATGGCCAGTGTTTGACCAGTACTTACCAATGATCATCCTTTAACCAGTATTTTACCTTATAAGGATACCAGTTAAAGGATATGCTGCATTCCTTTAGGATGACCTCATATATAGTATACATGTACCAGTATATACTGGTAAAGCATTATTGTTGGTGAGACATAATTGACATTAAATAAACTTGTGCTAACCCAACAACTTTCGCTTATACCAAAACTCCTGCAAACTAAGCAGACTGAGGTCTGCTTAAGTCTTCACCAAGTTAGATTTACATGGGACTTACAATCTGATAAGGTTTCAAAATGGTGATGAATGTTGATGAGTATTTGGTCTCTTCATAGCCCCAGCTACCTTTCAGCACTTTGTTAATGATCTCTTCTATGATCTCCTTGAGGTGTTCCTTGTAGTTTTTCTTGATGATATCCTAATCTTCTCATCATCTCTGGAGAAGCATGGATGTCACGTCAGGAAGCTTTTAGGTTACCTCCAAACCCATGGGTTATATGCCAAACCTGAGAAGTGTCAAGTGAGAAGTGGTGGTTGTTTAAACTTTCTATTCTGGGGCTGGTTTTACTTGGAATCTGCCAAAGTAGGGTGGGGCAGATTCCCAATTTCCCATTTGGTTCTAACCCTTTTATATATAAAATATAAAATTCATATATATATATATATATATATATATATATATATATATATATATAATATAATATAAAATATATATATTTTAAAAAGGCCAAAAAAATACTACTATCTGTAATATACAGTTAAACCACAAGAGAGAGCTAGAACATTACTGATTGTTAATCTATATCACTGTTGGGTTACATACAAAATGACATGATTTCTATTTCCTATTTCATTCAACAGTAATCCTTCCATCATTCCTTTTGCATTTGAAACATCTTTACATCTCAATAGCGTAAAAAAATTTCATGTAGATGTTTTAGGACAATTTTCATTTTGTGCTTTTATAGTGACTCCTGAAAAATGCTTTTATTTCAATTACATGGCTGATGATTGTCAGGTTTGCATTACCTTTTACATTGCGTCACACTGTTGGAGCAACCAGCAATCTGAGCTTGCATACAGGGTACATATAGTTTCTGATTGCTAAGAAATCTGCCCAACACTCCCACTTTCCCTGTCAGGGTGATAAATGTTCTCTTATTTCACATGAAAATTGGATTCTGCTCTCTCTAGCAAATGTTGCTATTTCAGCGCAAAGATACAGCAAGTTAGAGCCAAGTGTGATTTTTATCCACAGCAAGGGCAGCCCTAGTTAACTTTTTAACATTGTCAGAATTGTAGCAAACAGATTAGCATGACCCTGTGCAAAGAACTATGGAATTACTATGTTTAAAAGAAGAATCTGTACATAATATTTATGATATGCTGGAGAGGACTGCCAAAGAATGAAATTGGAGACATACTTCAGAAAAGACAGAGACTAGAGATGTGTTACATGAGGATCACTGCTATACCATCTTCACCAAATCAATGCTCCCACCCCTGCTACTGGCTGCAAGTGTCCAAAAGTTGCTCACAAATTCCAATGGGCTCCATGGCTGCACACTTCCAATCTTTTAGAGAAGCAGATTTTTTTTAGCTCAGAATATGTTTATATTAGCTTTTAAAAATTAACAAACAAAATTAAAATGCTGGATAAAAAGTTTAGTGCAAACTCACACTTTTTAATAAATACTAAAGGTATGTTTGGACCTGCTTCTGGTCTAACAAAATGTGGTTGTTAAATGCTCCTGGAAGTGCAGCTAGGCTTCCACAATCGTTTCAGGCATGCCTGTACAGGGGGGAAAAGTGAATGAGAGCAACAAATTGCAAAGCTGCACTAAAAATGTTATTGTGATATCAATTGGGAAGTGTGAATAGTATGTTCTACTTCAGAAAGCAACCTGGTGGAATATATTCCTATTTCTCATAAAGTGAGCCTAAAGTACAAAATAATTTTTGTAAGAAAGAAAGTTATAAAATACCCTACTAGTTTAAATAGGATTCTGGTATAAATTTTGCCTAGTAAAGGCACCATGGATTGATTTTCTAATAGAAACAATGAGATACTTTGCTGTTGAGCAGTTCAATATAAGAACAAGCTTAAGGAGCCATAGCTAGTGTTACATGAAATCAGTCAAGGAATTGCTAATGCCATTAAAAATTGAAAATGGCTGGTTGCTTGTTCCTTCTGTAATAAAATATGCTTACTTATCTGTTCTTACCTACCTGTTTATAATTTTCTTGTTTTTTTTCATAAGGCTGTGCATGCACATCTTGGTGAATTATGCCATTATCCCTGCATCCCTCATAAATGTCAGTAATAATTTAACTTTCGTGCATCATTATGTTCTGGCAAATTCAGATAGCTGAAGATGTCAAAACTGGAAAAGAACCCGGTAAAGATGGCGCCTGCAAGTGAGTGGAAATGGATGAATTTATTTAGAAAATTGCAATTAGGCAGGCATGGTTAATATTTTATTGCAGAAAAGACATCGACTGTCCCTTCTGCAATAAAGTACCTACCTGGTTGCATGCGGTTTTTCTCATTTTAATCAAAATTCCTGCTTTAAGGAAATTTCATGGAATTGTTAGTAACCCTGTATTTGATTTATTGCTTCCTAGGGTTTAACCCACAACAGATTTCTGGTGTTCCACCTTAGTGCGCGATGAGTCTCCAGCTTGCTTTCATCCCAAAGGCCCAAAACCCTTTTAGCTACCACACATGCTTGACCTCACAATGTTTCTTGTCTTAACCCTGCCCTTTCAACCCTCCTCTTGGGGTCCTACCTGGGTGTTGAAGATTCAGCCACCAGACCCTGTAACTATAGCTACAGAGCTTTAGAAGATTACAGACATTATCTTCTAATGGTGAAAGTAGTTAAATATATAACATAAAAAAAACACATAACATAAAACATTTTTAATATATATTTGTTATTTATATGTTAAAACTAGTTACTATGCTTCCCACATGTCTCCTATTGCTATCTGATACACCCCATTTTAAATGTTAATGGTTCCACTGTGGAGAACATAATTAAGTATTTATACATGTTAAAACTGATTACTCTGTTTCATGCATGTCTTCTCTTTTGGTATTGTACACTCACAGTTGGATGTACACTCATAGTTAGGTGTAAACATTTGCTGATGCTCTGTCATGGAGGCAGCAGCTGTACTCCCATGGGGTAATTTGAGCTACTCACACTTACTACAGGGTCAAAAAGCAGGTCGGGAAGCTTGGGACAGCCTGCATTGCCCTCACACCAATATGACGCTGCAATGTGCAATGTGCATATGTAACACTGCCAACACATTGGAATGTTACATATTACACCACTTCTCACCTAAAAACCTTCTCTTTAGACATTGTCTCTTAAACAAAAGTATACTTTTTGCCTCCTTGGTCCCTGAACTTGAGAAGTCTTCTCCTCCATCTTTCCAAAAAAAAAAGTGGGGTTGCCATCCTCCTCAACAAAGCCCTTCCCTACCAACTTGCCATATTGATCCCTCTTCTAGGCTCATTTTAATACCATTTTCATTGGAAGGCACTAAACAGTTAGGTCCATAAATATTTTGACAGAGACAACTTTTTTCTAATTTTGGTTCTGTACATTACCACAATTAATTTTAAATGAAACAACTCAGATGCAGTTGAACTGCAGACTTTCAGCTTTAATTTAGTGGGATGAACAAAATGATTGCATAAAAAGGTGAGGAACTAAAGCCTTTTTTTAACACAATCACTTTGTTCCAGGGGCTCAGAAGTAATTGGACAAATTAAAAAGCTGAAAATAAAATGTTCATTTCAAATACTTGGTTGAAAACCCTTTGCTTGCAATGACAGTCTGCAGTCTTGAACTCATGGACATCACCAAATGTTGGGTTTCCTTTTTAATGCTCTGCTAGGCCTTTACTGCAGCAGCTTTCAGTTTGTTTGTGGGCCTTTCTGTCCGAAAATTAGTCTTCAACAAGTGAAATGCATGCTCAACTGGGTTCCGATCAGGTGACTGACTTGGCCGTGTCCTAGTGCCACGGGCAGCCATGCACGCCCAAGCCATCACACTGCCTCCACCATGTTTTACAGATAAGGTGGTATGCTTTGAATCATGAGCTATTCCACACCTTCTCCATACTTTTTCTTGCCATCATTCTGGTAAAGGTTTGTAAGGGACTGCCTTTTTCTATCTGCTAGCTGAGCTGTGACTCAGTGACTATATTGCAAATATGTTTACTGCCCCTGATAGTGGCCTTAGAAACTCCACTAGGATATAAGGAAATGCCGGAAGTACAGAGGCAGAGCTGAGAACATGTGCTCAGCCAGGGTAGGTGCCTGCATCCTTTCCAGAACACACTGACTGCTTGCTATATCTGTGTGTAGTGCAGTATTATATCATTACCCTCTGTATTAATGGGGTATATGTGATATCTGTTATCTGTGTCTGTGTATAGTGCAGTATTATATCATTACCCTCTGTATTAATGGGGTATATGTGATATCTGTTATCAGAGATCACTTTGGGAAATCCATACTGTCAGTGTATCAGCTACATACACAAATAAATATTGGCTCTGCCCTTTCAGTTTTCTTTGCTGATCTGCACCCTTTGTCTAGTTACATCTAGCATAGGTTAGGCATCCGATGGCCCATAGGTAGCAGAGGTCTGGTTGCATTGGCAGATTAGTGTGATTGCTAGGATCTAAGTGGTAATGCAGATAGATTGTTCCTGAACTCCAGAGACTTTGCCTGCATCCGTGCAATGCATGATCACAGCATACACAGCCCAATTGTCAGTTGGAGGATCTCCTTGCTGCTGTTTTCAGGATCATCTCATCGGGACATCCTTGCTACAAGCAACTTCAGAGGCCTCTGCAACTCATCATGACACTGATCATAACTGGAGGTATTTGTGGTTATAGACTATATATATATACCCGGGTATATCTGTGCACAATTCTCCTCAGGACTCTTGCCATATGTATTCATTGATGGTTATGGATTGTAAATATTGTTATTACTGTTTTGAGATAAAAAAAAACTTACAAATACTCTAACCTGTGTCTTCATTTAGCTGCAATGGTTAATATTGTATGCTGGATGTAGTGGTTTCTTGTATGCTGTTATATATTAATGTTATTAATTCTGGTTAATGTCCCAGGAAGGGAGCCCCCCTGCTAACAGAGACCCTGTCCTGGGTGGAGGCACTGCCAACTTATTATTATCCTCACTCTTCCACATAGCGAAGGCGCAGGCTCCTCTCTGTTATCTACAGGTTAGCGCCATAGCCTGGTTTGTGAGGGTCCTTTACATTACCCCCCCCCCCCATAACAGGGCTACAGGTTGATCTTGGTTTCATCTGCCCAAAGAATGTTTTTCCAGAACTGTGCTGGCTTTTTTAGATGTTTTTTTAGCAAAGTCCAATCTAGCCTTTTTATTCTTGAGGCTTATGAGTGGCTTGCACCAAGCAGTGCACCCTCTGTATTTACTTTCATGCCATCTTCTCCTATGGTAGACTTGGATATCGATATGCCTACTTGCTGGAGAGTGTTGTTCACTTGGTTTGCTGTTGTGAAGGGGTTTCTCTTCACCATGGAAATGATTCTGCGATCATCCACCACTGTTGTCTTCCATGAACATTCTGGTCTTTTGGCGTTGCTGAGTTCTCCAGTGCTTTGTTTCTTTCTCATGATGTACTAAACTGTAGATTTTGCCACTCCTAATATTGTAGCAATTTCTCAGATGGGTTTTTTTCTGTTTTACAGCTTAAGGATGGCTTGTTTCACGTGCATGGAGAGCTCCCTTGACCACATGTTGTCTGTTCACAGCAAAATCTTCCACATACAAGTACGCCCCCTCAAATCAACTCCAGGCCTTTTATTTGGTTAATTGATAATGGCATAATGAAGGAATAGCCTTTAAGTCAATTGTCCAATTACTTTTGAGCCCCTGAAATGAAGTGATAGTGTAAAAAAAAGGCTTTAGTTCCTCACTTTTTTTTTTTGCAATCTTTTTGTTCAACCCACTGAATTAAAGCTGAAAGTCTGCAGTTTAACTGCATCTGAGTTGTTTCATTTAAAATAATTGTGGTAATGTACAGAACCAAAATTAGAAAAAAGTTGTCTCTGTCCAAATATTTACAGACCTAACTATATACTCCCTACTAAAACATTTATGCCCCCACTGGGAATAATTCAGACTTGTTCATTCAATCAACCCAACTCCAAGTAGGAGGTGACTACCCCAACCTCCTGGTGGTGGGTTTTTTCAACGCAGTCCACAACTCCAAAGTAGACAAATACCACCAAAACTGGCATCAGCGCCCAATACTTTATTTCTAATTGCTCTTTCACTTTCCGGTCCTAACCCCTCCCCCCCCAACCACCCTATTTTCTTTTAGGATCATGCTACAGGTTCTGTACTACCACCTTTACCCCCAGATGGTGGCTAAAACCTGACTTTCTAAGTACTTCAGATGGGGCAATCGAGCTGGATCCCTCCTGGCCAAGATGGCTACCCTACATGGCCATTCACTCTCTTACCGACCCTGCTTTGGGAAGAAAGCTCCACTCTCTTTGTTATATCACAGCTCTTTTTGACTCTTACTTTGCTAATATCCACTCAGATGCATCCTAAAACCCAAAGCTATAACTGCCTTCCGGGAACAACAAACCTACCTAAATTATCACAGGAACAACAGCAATTTCTAGATGACCCCATCTCCCAAGAGGTGGCAAAACCCCGGGCCAGGATGGACTGGCAGTGGAATTCTCTAAGCCCATACAAACCTTAAATAACCTCTTTTTACAAAATATTGTTGGACACCTGTGTCAGCAGGAGTGGACTTTTGGCAGGACAAGTGTTCCCAGACCAATGGCCCCTAAAGACCTTGGCGATTCCCAGATTTAAGGTTCAATGTGTCTAGTACCTGTGCCAGCAACAGCAGACTTTTTGGTCAAAAAAATTAAAACTATTAAAACTGTATAACACTAGTCTAAAGTGGCATGGCAGCAAAAAAAAAAAAAAAACATTTTTAATTGGCATTAGCAATATTGGCACACACAATAAAATCCATCCTCAGCCCAGTAAATGTAAGAAATTAAATTCATCACTGCTAGTAGACAGAAACTGTCATTCACCTAATGAACTAGGGCCTCATGAGTCCAGGGTAAGCTCACAGGGTTGGTCCTGATTGTGAGGTACCTGCTGCTTCAATGTGCAGTGGTCTAAAGATCTGCTTTGACGTTTTTTTTTTTGGTTGATGGGTTTTGCCACACAGTATCTACTTCCCTACCACTCATCCATCATCATTGTTCGTGAACCAGAATATGCCAAGCATTTTCCACCATAACTGTTCTATAAGCCCTGGTTTTTGGTAATAAAAGGGAATCTGTGCCTTCAAAGAGGTTATAACTGTTGCAGAAGAAACAGAGAAGTGCT
The DNA here is from genome assembly GCF_032062135.1 of Pyxicephalus adspersus. NCBI lineage: Eukaryota > Metazoa > Chordata > Amphibia > Anura > Pyxicephalidae > Pyxicephalus > Pyxicephalus adspersus. Next base: position 9,126,822 of record NC_092869.1, read on the forward strand.
GCTTCCCATGTAATGTATCATGACTGCAGTCTTCATTTCTCTGCGATGACTGAGATCATGAATGAGCCAGCTAGTCCACAAGGGAGCGAAGGTTGGCTGGGAGGAATCTTCCTCATTCTACCCTGTGAAAACAAGTATAATGAGACCTCTTTCCGCCTATACCACTGATGATGGTGTGTTTGGTAGTGGTGTTACTGATGCTCTTCCTTGTGCTGCCACCCATAGTTTGGTGAATCTTGTATCCAGACCCAGGCGTTTGGGTGAAGGATCCACTGGGGAATGCTTTTCTCAGGTGAGACCAACCATATTTCCACCTAATGTGGACATTTTAAAACATGTCAAAGTATGAGAACATCTGGCTAAGTTTATTATAATTTTCAAATCTCCCACTTTCCTTATTAACAGCAGAATAAAATGTGGGCTTGAAAAAAAATAAAAGTGTTCTGAATAAAGATATTTTATTTTTTAGACATTCTTACTTCTGTCACCAAGGGAGTTCCTGATTTGGACCTCAAATTCAGTCATGACATGGCTTTTTTTGCCTTCTATATTGCTCCATGTTCTCTCACAAAGGATACGCTCTAAGTAGTGTTGGTGTTCAAATTCGGGTTGTCCTTCGACCTGAATATGGCTGTTTGAATTCGGGTAAACCCCACCCAAAAAAATGAGATTCGACTGCAAAAATTCGATTAAAAAATATGTAAATAAATGAAATTAAATGTAAAATAAAAATTATTGGTAAATTAATTTATTGGGTGTTTGTGTTTAACTATTTTTTTTTACAGGTTATCCTACAATGACATTATATCTCCTACTCTGTAACACACTTTCCAGCACAGTAATATTATGATACATTTGTTACATTTTTCTTTTATCCACTGCAAGAAAAATGTAACAAATGTATCATATTACTGTGCTGGAAAGTGTGTTACGATCGTATAGCACCGATCCTGTACATGCAGATAACGACACGATCGTTCGCAGATATTGTACACACAATAGATGCGATCGTTTGAACGATACAGGAAGTGACGTGCACCACAGGAAGTGAACGAACGTTCGTTCATCACGCATGCTCAGACCATGGACGATCAATGAACGACCGTACACACGATAGATGGTAAACGATCGTCGTCCAATCCGATCCGCCGGTCCGGTCGTTCATTTCCAGCGACTATTCTCGTTCGTCGGCGTCGTTGGTTACTTTTTTTACGAACGATTTTTGACCAGTCGTTCGTTCGTCGTTCATTTCCAACGATAAAAATTGGAAGTGTGTACGCAGCTTAAGAGATACTTATATTAGAGCACTAGAGGTTTTGAATGGGGAGACTTCCAGCCAATCAGAGACTTCTACTGCCGGGCATCTTTTCAATGATTGCAGCCGTGGCTGCAATCATTGAGAAGAGTGTGCGATCCCTGGGGCACTAGAGATTAATTAACCTCTAGTGCCCCAGGGATCGAGTGGAACTGCAGAATTCAACACAAACAACTGCAGAGTTCAACACATACAACTAATAAAGAGCTGCAGGTGTAATCTGATTTTGCAGCCCTAAAAGTTCCTAAAAATAACCTGAATTCCCCCACCATTGTCTTTAGCATTGACTTCAGAATTCACCATTGACTTCGGCATTCAATCAGCCGAACAATGGCTCACTATTCGATCGAATAGTTGTCGAATTGAATAGTGAAATATTCAACCAACACTAGCTCTAACACCTTCTGTTTAAAATTTAAAAAATATTTTAAGAGCAATTTAATGTGTAAATTGCCCAACAGTTTCTTTTAGTTTAGTTTTAGAGTAAGGAACTGACCCATATAAGTTTTTTTTTTGCCATCTATGACTTGCATCTCTTCACCTTCTGTCCTAGAGCCAAAACAGAAAATGTGAGGAAATCTCTCCAAAGTGAATAGAATAGAACTTTGTAAGCACCTAATGCCAGCTTCTCGCATTCCTCTGTATACCAGCAGTCAAACTGGAAAGTGGGGGAGCATGCAAAACAAGTCAACTGTTCAGTACTGTTTCTTTGCTAAAATGGACATGTTGAAAAAGAAGGAGAGAAGAGAGAAAGAGATGAGCTGAAAAAAAAATTGCTGGTCAATCAAGGTGGCCGAAGTTCAAAGCAAGAAGGAAGAAGATAGCGTCACCCAAAACAGAACAGGGAAAGGTGAGTATAAACAGGGTTTAGCTCTGTTTTAATCTGTGTTCTTTACTGTCTCATGCTATGGTAGAGATTTGACCTGTAAACTAGGGATGAGCGAGAATGCCTCCGGCATTCTCATTAAAATTTCCTTGAAGTTCGGATGGGTTCGCGAAATTTCGCAGAAATTTTGCAAAACCATTGGAAATCACTATAGGAAGATTATCATGGCTGCATTCATAAATACAGCCGTGGGAATCCTCCTGTCAGTGAGCGATCCCCGGGCAAGCCCTCATTCTGACCTGTAGTGCCCGGGGATCTCTCACTGAGAGGAGGATTCACACGGCTCCATTCATAAGGGCAGCCACGATACTCCTCCTCTCAGAGTCCTGAGTCATGCAGCTTGCGTTTATGAATGAACGCGGTCGTGGGAAAAAACAGGATTTTTCCCACGCTGCATTCATTCATGAACAGCCAGCGAGACTAACACTGTGTTCCTGGATAGAGAAACTCTACAACTCATAAAGTGCGTCAGCTCAGCTCCCCTGATTGCTCTTGCAGGTCCCAAAAATTCGGTCTTGCCAGACGAATTTACAAAGGCCGTTCTCACCTACATGTTTGGTAAGCGAGAACAGCCTAATTCGCTGTGAGACTAAATTAAAAAAAATTGCTCAGCCCTACTGTAAACATTACTGAACTGCAACAGAAACAAAAATCAAGTCCTCTTCCACTGCAAGGTATAGTGTAAATCGTAGGACTGGATAGGCAAAAATTAAACATTCTGGTAGTTTAACAGTTAGTATTACAGTTGTGTATTTAGCAGTTCGTCATCTATATTTTAGTATTGAGGTAATTGTTAACCAGGATGAACAGAATGGGTTTTGTTTTCCTTCAGGTGTTGCTGAGGAGCAAAAGAAAAAAATAAGAAAAAAGAAATGACAGGAAAACATTAAATGTTACAGTGTGATTGTGGATGAAATATTGCTTTGTGTTTTGGGAAGCAGTATAAATGATGTATTTCTTGCAGAGGATACCAGAGGGTGCCAGCACCAAAACTTTTGACATTCAAAGAAAAATATGTTTTGGAAAATCACAAGGGAAAGCACTACTTGTCAACGGAGGGATGAGAGTGACAGGGAACAGAAATATGAGATTTACACTGAAAGAAATTGGAAATTAAAGTAGGTGAAAAGGCAATGTGAACCAAACTTCCCTACACATTTTTACAACAGACCAAATGCAATTTTACTTGAAAAACAATTAAAATCTGCTTAGGAAATAACCTTTTAGTTGATTTTAATGACATTCCAATGACCATAAACTTCCATGGTATAGGTTTTCTTCTGTGAGGGGTGGATTGTTGACTTTGGAACCTGCCATATGTCACTCTCAGACAAAGTGTATCTCCAGATCTATGGTGCATGTGTGTCAGAGACTTACAAGAACAGTCTGGCAAAGCTTCCAGGTGCTGACACAGTTAACAGGAATATAGAATTGAATGGTGGCTGCACAACCCAGCCCAGGGTTTAAAATTGGTCATTTAAAAGGTAACCCATGGGATCATCATTAGGTAGGTATTGGAACTGTATATGTTTTGTATGAAACTGCTCACAGAAAAAAAATAATTTTCAGTTCATGCTGATTTTTACCTATTCTGTCATATTCATCTAAAAGACAACAGAACTATGCAAATACCTGTAATTAAAACAAAGTTTTGTTGATCAAAAAGATGATCGCATAAGTTTGTCACATGACCAGAAATGCAATGTATAGAAAAATCTTCTTACAGCCTCAAAGGCAACTATTAACCACCTAGGCGTTTCACTGATGTCTAGATTTCATGAATTTTTTTTTAAGGATGTGACAAAATTACGGGGTTAACCATCCTAGCCATTTTTTTTTGCCCGTACGAAGGTCGGGCATACCGGCAAGGTGGTTAAGCAGTTTTTGGTCCAATGTGTGCTGACATTCAGGTGCTCAAAGAAGGCACAAATATGGAAAAACCCTTCAATCAAATATTTTTTAGTGTTAAGATCCTTCTTGGATCACTGAAAGTATTTTATTGTCTATACTTGCATTTTCATACTTTTACACTGAGCCAAAAACTTCTAAAACAAAGATATTCACCTGCTGTATACAGAGAATTAAATAGTAAGAAACCACAGACTCTAAAATTTTGAGTATTTTAGTCTCATGTTGTGACAGAAAGTTGGTCTATCTATGTCATGATAGATAACAACTAGTGAATAGGCTTACAAATCTTACCTTATGGTTTATTCTAGTGACAGATTAGCAGTAGGTAGTTGGTGAAAGCATGATGGCAAATTGTATATCTCTGACTGTCAGTCTTTGACAAGGGGATTATCTGCTTCTTTGAGAGAGGTCAGCTGCCAGTCATTGCCAGTCTTTTTGTCAGCTGGTGAAAGAAAAGACCCTTTGGACATCACATTTGACCACCTGCATAGAACCCAAGTTAGATTTTCAATAATCTATTTCTGATAAGAGGTTGCCAACATTATCAGAAATAATATACCATTCATTTTGGACCAAGGAATTACATTCCTAAAACAAAGTTTATGAGATGCTTGACAAATGCAGAGTTTCACAGATACAGATAAATAGAAAATAGGCTTTGCAATGTTGACTATTAAAATGGTTTGAAATTTAAATATTCATCCTGGTACATGGTATGCATCAAGATGATGGTGTCTTGTTGTTCCAGGCCTATACACCTGTTTTGCCAATTTGATATGTTGTATACATGTATTTTGAGTGCTGGCGCTAGGAGGCTGTTTTGTCATATTTCTGCTTTGCAATCTATGTGTCTATATGTTGTTATAAAATTATGCTGATAGGGTTCCCACAAATATAGTCTATCAATTACAATATCAGGGGTTGCTTATAGGCCGCAGTGTCCTGTCTTGTTATTAGTTCAAACATTCTTGGTTGTTTAATGTTTTGTTATAAAGTTAGTTTTGATAAGGGTTCAAGTTTTGCCACTTAACTTGTATTTACTAAAAGCCAAGGGATAGGGCATAACTCTATCGCCTTGTGTATCACACTCCCCACATAGGGTCCTCTACCTCAGTGAGAGGTTAGAGAAAGTAAATATATATTCTAATGTCCTACTTAACTTTAGGCTTATTCTTAGTTTTTAGACATACCTTGGAAACACAACTCCATCTTTTTCTCCTTTTTCTCCATTCTCTTTTGTCCCACCCTATTCATATCCTACTGGTCCTTCATTGTCCTTCCTCCTTTTCCTGTCCTGATATTACTTATTAGTCTTGTGGTGTCGATTGAGATATTGTACGATTGAAAATGTCCTTTACCATTACCTCTTTAAATGTTAAAGGTCTGAACTAGATGGTCAATTTTACTGAACAATAAGCACTTTAGACATGATAAGATTCCTAGTGTACGAAACCGCCAATTTCAATTTGGATATCATAGTTCATCACCGGACTCTAAGTCTAGAGGAGTCAGTATCCTCATTAGCAAATCCCTACCCTGGTCTCTGTTTCTGGTGCGGTCGGATCCTGAGGGAAGATATCTCTTGGTGCAGGGTAAAGTGGATAATCAAGTGTTTACCTTTGTTAATGTTTACTTCCCGAATTCAAATCAGTTATCCTGTTAAGAACGTGTGCTTGATTTGGTGACTGAACTTGGGATTGGTACAGTGGTGATCGGGGGTGATTTAAACATAACACTCAATCCATTGCTGGATGTCTCCAAGGGGTGCTCACACTTGCCTTTTTCATATCATAAGAAGTTAAAGGTCCTTCTACATGAGCGCCAACTGGTAGACATCTGGCACATTCAACATCCAGGGAAAAGGGAATTATACTTTTTACTCTCCAGTCCATAAGATATACTGTAGGCTAGATTTTTTCCTTGTCCCTCATGATGTTATTCCTCAGGTACTTATTTCGGCCATTGGCAATTTTTCTTTCTCAGATCACGCTCCAATCATGCTGGCTCCTTCTGCAGCTTTTCAGGTTCCCAGATCCACTACCTGGAGGCTCAATTAGATGTTATTTGAGTCCCCGGGGATCCCTGAGGAAATTAAACAGGAGCTTACCTCCTTTGTCTCACAAAATGTAGGTAAAACCCCAAATCCTCTTCAAAGGAGGATTTGGGAGGCGCATAAATGTTTTGTTCGGGTCTCCTTATTCAACAAGAGAGCAGACTCAAGAATTCCAAAATTGAGCGGCTTAGTACCTTTTGCAGTGAATTACACCAACTAGAAACTAAACATAAACAGTTGCATACAGACAAATTGGAATCTAACATGCTTGCAGTGCATGAACAAATTAACACTATCTATAAAGCCAAATCTCAGCTGGTTAAATGTAAGCTTTTTTACTACGAACATGCAAATAAGTGCGGAAAGGCCTTGGCCCGTGCCATAAATTCCAAAAAAGCCTCTATGTATATCCCAAGTATTAAAGACTCTTCGGGTACTGCTACTCATGCTACCAAAGCAAATGCCCAAATTTTTAAGGAATACTACAGTAATTTAAACAATTTGCAAAGTGATTCTTCTGGGCAGACCCCCCTCAGAATAAATTGCAGCTATTTGGGAATACCTCAGAGCCTCTGACTTTCCTACTTTATCTACGGAGACCATAGAAATGATTGAAAAGCCAATCACCATTACTGAGCTGTAGACAGTTATAAAGCACCAGGCCCAGATGGGCTTACCCTAGTATATTACAAGAGATTTTTCTGTGTTTTAGGGTCCCATTTGGTTAAGGTGATGAATGCTATTTCACAAGCACGCATTGTTCACTGATACGTTGGCAGCGCACTTATCTGTACTTCTGAAACCCGATAATCTGACCCCCAATCTTGCGCCAGTTGCTGCCCAATTTCTTTATTAAACTGTGATTTATTATTGTGTGAAATTATTCACCAGCATACTGGCTTGTTGGCTGACACCAGTACTAAGTAAACTTATTCATCCTGATCAGAGTGGTTTTCTGCCACGGAGAGAGGCTAGGGACATCACCGACCCGTACTCTTAACATCATAGATTACACTCGTAGCCGGCAATTGCAATTTATGCTTCTCTCCACAGATGCTGAGAAAGCATTCGAACGAGTAGATTGGTCTTTTCTTCTCACCACATTGGAATATTTATGGTTGCCTGAGAGGTTTTTACAGTGTATTAGAGCCTTATACACCACCCCCACAGCCAGAGTGCGCATAAACGGAGAACTCTCACAACCGTTCAATATCACAATTGGAACAAGACAGGGATGCCCCTTGTCTCTCTAAGGCTACTTAGAGCTTGTAGACTTTCAACTTTTTTTTTTTAACTTCCACTTAGTTCTAAGCTACTTTGTTTACTAGCCAAATGTGAGTTTGCCTAGGTCTTATGTGACTTGCTTAGGACTAGCAAAACGGATAGCAAAAAATACCAAAACTCAAAAGGTTGAAATACAATTTATGCAGTTATCCCAAACACTACATTTAGTTCTTAGCCACAAGCCAAATGTGAGCATATTATGTGAACGATCTATGTAAAACATGTTTTCCTTTATTTTATAAAAAAAAGATGATTATTGGTTAAGAATACTAAAAAAGAAGCACTTTGGTGCACAGAAAGCATTTGTTAACCCTTGCATGGTCTGACTTTAGTACAGTAGGTGTTGTTTTCACTAATAACCTACCTGAAGCCCAGAGTGATCAGAAGTAAACTGAGGCTTTTCAAAATGCCCGAGAAAGTGAGTTTATCACATTAGTTTCCACTCCACCCTTTGGTATTTGGTATAGATATCATTTAATGAATACTGATATTTTTCTGTGCCCTGCATATTTTTCTGCCAGAAGCACTTATCATGAGTTTGTGTCTTTTAGAGTTTAAGATTTTTTTTTATTCACTTGTCATTATTATAAATACCTAGTGCTATTTTGTTGAGGCACAGAATGGCAGTTATATCTTTGCATTGCAGTAATCTGCCTTCACCTGCCAAGAAGTTTCAGCTTCATGTTGAGATAATCATCTGTAAAATATTTTTGTGCCTGAATGTGACACCTTCCTGTGTCTGAGAATAAACTCTTCCTATAATAAAACTTCAGAAACCATTATCACAGTAGAAATTGGAAGACAATAGCAATGAAACGACTCTTCTGGTTTAAATGTTGATCCAAAAATTGTCGGACTGAGCTGTATGCTGCTTGGGAGGTGGTAAAAACAAGAAAATTCAGACTCAAAGTTGACTTGAATCTGAGCTTTGGAATGAGTAAGTATTGTCTAAAAGTAGGAAGCATGTGTATTCTTGAATTTTGATAAACGTTGATGTTAGTTACTCCAGATCTGTGCAATAATTCAGCTTGAAGTTTTTTGATAAAACCAGTAATTGTCGTTGCCTCTATTTGTATAGGGTGTCTGGTCTTGTGTTCTCTATAGTTATCCATGAATAGAGAGTAGTGGGTAGGTAGGAGGAGTAAAAACAATCCTGTTTCATGCCTCATCCATGCAGATTGGCCATTGCCTGCCTTAAAAGAAGTCACTTCTAGTACAAGGATGCTCAACTCAAAATGCTGAGGCCTTGGGAACCTCTAGTTTTTTAAATTAGATTCAAAGCTATATATAGTAACCAAATGGTGTCATAAGGCATGCTGTGCATACAAGGAAATCCAAGCAGATTTGGTTGGATCACTTGGTATTTGCCGGAAGGCTCGCCCTCAGTTGACAGCTAGCGGTATAGGTTGTACACTGAGGGCACTTGCTGTGAGCTGTCAGTTGAGGGCAAGCTTCATCAGGGGCCCCTACTGGCTGAGGACTACACACCCTCAGGGCCTATGATTGCAAACTACGCAAATGCAGACCTGCAAGTTGGAGTGAGAGAAGGTAGAAAAAGGACAAAAAAAAGGATCAGGAAGAGAGAGACAAAAGGAGAGAGAAAGGATGTAGCAAAAAGAGAGAGAAAAATGGCAGAAACAAGAAAGAGGGAGAGATAAGGATAGAGACTCGGAGTGACATTATATTGGTATCTCAATGCAGCAAAAATTAACGGCACATATTAAAACTATTGTTATGAACTTCATAAATGTGGCCATACATTATTTATTCACTGGATAAGATAACATTTTTTTTTTTGGTCTTTACTTTTATTTATTAAATGTCCATCCATGTGCAGTATAATATTATGCATTACATTAAAAAGCCTGAAATTCTATATGGTCATATATATATATATATATATATTATATGTTGGTGCATCAAAAATAATAAATTAGTCCACCAGCATCACCAATGTCAGGTCTTATATAAAAGACTTTCTGAAATCTTTACTTGACTTTTAATCATCAAAGTCAGGCTGATGTGTATAATTTATTTTGATTCAATAACCTATGCAATGTTCCCCCATTTTACCATTTCCTACTAAAATTAAAATACAATTATAGTATTGTTATTATTATTATTATTATTATTATTATTATTATTATTAATATTAATAATAATAAACAGTATTATTAGACAGGATTTATATAGCGCCACCAAATTACGCAGCACTGTACAATACATAGGGGTTGTAAATGACAGATACAGACAGTGACACAGGAGGAGGAGAGGATCCTGCCTAGAGGAGCATACAATCCAAGAGGGGAAATGGCACACACTAGAATGGGGGCTATGGAATAATGGGAAGTAGTGAGGGTTTAGGAGGCAGAAGAAGATGGGTAGGCAAGTTTGTTCAAGACCACTCAAAAACCCATCTTTTCAAATATTAGGAGCAAGCCCAATAAAGGGTAGAAGACCATTCCAGAAAGGCGGGGCAGCTCTGGAAAAGTCTTGGAGCTGTGCGTGTGAAGAGGTTATGAGTGAGGAAGTCATTAGTAGGTCATTGGAGAAGCAAAGATAGCAGCCCAATAAAGGGTAGAAGACCATAATAGATTGTAGAGGAGAGAGTCGGGTTAGTGGAATACCAGAGAGGAGGAGGTTACTGTAGTCCAGACTAAAGATAAGAGCGTGTACAAGGTGTTTGGTGGTCTTTGGAGACCGGAAGGAGCACATTTTGAAAATGTTGCGCAGGGGAAAGTGACAGGACCTGGTAATGTTCTGCATATAGGTGGTAAAGGAGAGGGCAATATTGAAGGTGACGTCGAGAAGACGTGCCTGAAGGGAGGGCAGAATAACAGTGTTATTATCAGTTAGATATATGTTAGGGGGAGACTTGGAATGTGATAGGAAAAGGTGATAAGTTCTGTTTTGTCCAGGTTGAGTTAGTAATATTGTTTATATTATTGTGTATTTATGTGCATTTTTAATCTGTTCTGTGGCTACTGTTATATTATGATTTGCTTCAGTTGTTAACTATTCTGTCTTGCTATGAGTATAATTTGCACCGTGGCTCTGATTTCTCACCCAGTATAAAGCAAGACAAACATGCCAGTATGAGACTGTCCCTAATGACATCGGTTCGTCAGGTTACCTAGCAACAACAGGCCGAGTATTACCTTCCTCAGCAGCACTAATTCTTTTTTCATTTGCAGCTTATAGATACTTTATAATATGTCTTGTCCTTGATTGGTAACAAAATAATACTCAGCTAAGTGTTGCTCTAAAGTTATTGCAAACTGCTCATATTTTAAATGCTACAGTGTATTAAAGCTACAATATTCAACACAGAAGTGATCAAAATATGATGAGATCCTTAATGTGTATATAAGACCTACCTACCAAAAAGGTTTTTTACGCTAAATGAGGCCCGTCACATAGAACACCCCACTTTTTACTTTTCAAACCAATCAGACTTGTTATAAAGATTTGGTAGATGGGACATCAATACCCCAAACTAGGTAAATTATATGTTTTGACAATGAAAAGCCACAAAGAAAAACTGTATCTTATTTCACAAAGATTTAACACATAGGATGCTTTTTGACTAAGGGTGCTGGAATATTGGGTTGGTACCGTCATAAAGAAAAAGCTACAGGCTCACTTTAAATCTATTCTCCCAAGTAAAACATCCTTTGAAACCAGCAGTGAAAGAGTGATGAACATGCTGGATGGCTGAAACTATTGATAATCAATAGTTCAACAGTTTAAATTTAGTTTATTATTCAAATTAATGTTTGATGTATTTTGGAACATCTTGTTTATTTATGATTACATTCAGATTATTTTATTGGGACTTGTATTGATTGGGCTTTTCTCATGATACATGGCAGGTGATCATCTCTGTGGTGAGGGTGAATGGGCAGCAGTTAACAACTTTGATTTTTGCCTTTCATTACTTCCAAGTATCCTATATACCAGTGGTCGCTAACCTTTTCAGACCAGCGGACCACTGAATTTGCCAGCTTCAGACAGAGCATTTGTGAGAAGCCAGTTGTCTCACAAAGGGGAAGAAACTTTCCCCTTAGTGATATCATGATGTCAGAACCTGCCCACTCTCCCATCACAGATCTGAGAATGCGATGGAAGAGTGAGTGGGTTATGTCCAAAGACACAACCTACCCACTTCTCTGAGCCTGGGATCTGTACGGAAGACATGGTCTGTGGCTTTGACCGGTGCGTCCAACCAGTGGGGTCCTTCTCCTGACCCCGCTCCGGGATGCACCGGCCAGAGCCGCAGACCACCGGTTGGCCACCACTGCTATATACAATGTGGAGCATATCTTACATGCTATGTACGGCAACTACATATAGTTGGTTGTTTGTTTGTGGTTAGTCTCTTATGTTCTATTTTGTTTATTGAGCTTTAAGCTCTGGCTCCAAGATATAATATTGTTGTATATAAAAAATATACATGTGTATGAAGAATTTAGAAATTAATTGTATGTAAATATTTTTTAAATCTTCAGAATTTATAATCGATGATTTATCACGCAATTGAGCTTTTTTGGTTGTATGGTTTCCTGGTCTGAGGAAGCAGACAAATGTGCCATTAAACACAATACCAATGGATTACCAATTAACAAAGATATGCAATGATTGTGTTAGCTGTGTAATGAACAATTTTTGTCAATTCTGGAGATCAAAACCATGTTGTCATTATGGACAAACAGTACAATGGAAGTACTTGCTTGATATAAGTGATTTTATTGATTGTATGTTTTTATATTGATGTTGTAATACAATATTACCTTTTAATCACTTTATGTTCTGATATATTTCTAAAAAGCCCCATATTTCTGGTGCCAATGAAAATATATATTTGTGGGATGTATATCACAATGTGAGGTTTTTCTAATCTCAGGCACCAACATTAATTTATCGATTGAATAGAAGTAAGGCCAAGAAGAAGCCACTGCAAACTACCTGAAGAACATGAATGTTTTAAAGATCGACCCCCTGATTTCTCCATTGGTTTCACCTCCCCATGTGACAATGCCCCATAATAATTTCTGTGCTACTTCCCTCTCACCAACAACCTCACCCGAATTCTACTCGACCTACAGGGTGGAGAAATTGGTTTCCTTAAGTCTTGCTCACATTTTTTTGTCTCAGGCACAACTGAAACAGAACAAGGAGCATCAACAGACCCAGAAGGAAGTACAATCGTATTCTCACTCCCCTCAACGGAAATGTCTTCAGACACCTGGACTACATTCACTGCACCACTTTTACCTTCTTTTATGTCCATACACATCAAATCATCCAATACCTCAGGGGCCACGTTGTGCAGAGCCTCAGGGCAGTTGGCATAAAAGTGATCTTACCGGCCACAGAGGTTGCATTGCTTGATGTTGCAGTCCTTTGTGAGATGTCCTAGCCCCTGGCATAAAGAACACTTTCTCACATGATATTGTGCTTTCTCCACATTTGTGGCACAGCCTAGGCTGCCTTGGGTAAAAAGCCACAATGCAATCTTGCCCTGTGGAGTGGGAAGAGGGGACATGCTGCACCACATTTTCTGGCACTCTTAATCTTACATTCACCTTCCATGCTCCTATCCAGATGGCAAAACTCATCATACACTTTCTATAATGGGGTCACAATCTCTCCATACCTTCCCAATCACACCAACAAATCCGCTAGATTTATAGATCCAGATAGCCAGAATAGATTCCTAACCAGAATGGTTATAGGTTTTTTTTTAATTTTGCCTGTGGTCAATGTGCAGGACCAGGTCATCTGAGCTTGAATCATCTTTATAAAATGTTTCATATTGGTCTCAAAAAGCATCAAGGCCTTGTGGCCTAACACAAGACAAATCATATGCTCCACAGAATATTGGGGATATAAAAACAAATATATTGGATATACATTAAGCATAGCGTTTAGCTTTATGATCTATCTTGATTTGCTATGCCATTTTCTTTTTTAGACACAGCGAAATTAAACATTGTGCATTTGGATACACATGCAATTGGAAAAGGCTTTTCTGGTCATTCTTAGCTTAATACAGTTCCAGATATCTATCAATGAATACATAAAGTGATGGAGGTAAATATCTGAAGATGCATTATGCAACATTTACAATTTTTAGTTGTCTAGTTTTTATAGAATTGGTTGTGTTTTGCTAGACCATTGCATGTTTTTACATTTTTTATGTATATTATTTATAGACACACACTCACACTGAGTCTATTTGATGGATGTTTATGAAATCACAGCAAGCATGTTATATATTTCCATTTAGATTTATTTGTCTCCAACATATTTAATGCCAAGAACTTCAAATCATAGACTAAGGAGGTGAAAATGAGTCATAACAAGTCTGTCTGTAAAAGTCACAGGAAACTTTTTTTAATAAAATGAAACTTTAGACGCTCTTAAGCAGAAAAAAATTACATCATATAAAAAAAAAAATAATATTAAATTTAATACATTCTGACCACACCCTGGTTTAAGCTTTGCCTGTCTTTTTTTATATAGTTGTACAGTCGTAGAGGTCCAAAATCAGAAGTGTACTTGAAAAGTGTACAAAATCAGAAGCGTACTACCAAAACAATGAAAGAAAGAAAAAAAAATGTATCCCATACATTAATTCTTGCAGCTTCTATTCACCCAGATTACCTTTAGTCAATGTTTAATTTAATCCTATATAGCCATTCATATTTTTTTCTAGAAGGATTCAAGCTCTTGTTACATGATCCTGTTCTGTCTGTACACCCTTGCTCTGATACTTCAGTGTATGTTATGTAGACTTGATGATAGGGCAGAGCTGGTACCATGGAACATATTGGCATGCATTTACTAATATCCAATGCCATGCAGAAAAAAAAGATAATGGCAGTTTCACTACTGGCATCAATAAAGTTCTCTAAGTAATAATGCATTTTAAGTGCTAATGTTCTATGACTACCAGTAACTCAGCATTAGATGTTTTTTTGCCATCACTGCCAAACACAGTTAGTTAAATCCTATGAGTTTGCACATTTTGAGAAGTGTTTTTGTCCAATGTATGCCCATGTTTCAATCTAATAAACAATATTATACATAATAATACATCAAATCATGTTTGGCAAATTGCCTACATCATATGGTAAATGTGTTTAATTCAAATAATTAGTATCCAGGTAATTATGTTGCAAAGTTTGATAATGTTTGAAAAGTTTGATAAAGGCTGGAATATTGTGCTATTGCTACTAACAGGATTGCTTTGCTTTAAAGGACAATTGTTGTACCGCTTTAAAGTACAAACACTTGTCATAGTTTTAAATAAAAAGGTGGTCAAAATTAAAAAAATATATATTAAGCAAAATAGTGCATTTAGGTATTTAAAATTCTAGATTTTTCTGTGTACTGTGTACCAAGTGCAGGGAAAAGGCATCTTGTCTCTCAAAGCTCAGTGAGGGTTTGTTTATAGGTGAAGACTATGGAGAAAGATTGAGAAGTTATGCATTGACACTTAAACAGAAACCTTACAGTTAGGCTGTTAGGATGTCTACACATTTGGGCTTTTACAAGTAAATATTATGCATAAATGATATTAAGTTAGGTGTGGTTAACTCTTATGATATTTATAGAAAGAAAATTCCCAACCCCTGTGTGCAAAATGAACAAAAAAAGGAAAAGATAAATAGCAGGATTACAGCTTTCCTATATTACACTCTATTGCATCCTTGAGTATTATTGACTTATTTTTCCTTTATAATTGGTCTATAATCACTTCCTAAAATGATTCTGTAATGTTTTTTCATACTAGTTTTAAAATTTGTCTTATGCTCCCCTTGCAGAAGCCTTTTAAGGCAAAACATGTTATATTTGAGACTAAAGATCTTTTCACCATCTTTTGTACTTTACCCCATTTTTGGGAACGTTTAGACTTCAAACATATCACAAGATTTAAATGTTTAATACATTTATCCAAAAGAAGGTCCTAAAGAACTTTAGTTATGTTTGTAATAAATGCAACTATTCTCATTGCGTAAATTGCTAATGTTATTATATAAATAACTATTTATTATATCTATGGCTAAAAAAATCCTACTTCTTTTTAGCTTTATCTTTTTGTTCTCTTTGCAAACATGCACAAAATCCATTAAATTCACATATAATCTTATAAAGCTGTTGGTAAAACAGTTGGTCTGGCCATAAGGTTGTTAAAAATGACCTTTCCATTGTTATTTGGAGCATTCCATAATTTCCTTCAGCAACCAAAAGCAATTAAACCATCTTGCAACCAAGAAAATGGCATTTCTTTTGTGTTTCCAAGCTTTTCATTCACAAGAAATGTAACTAAATCACTACCCTCCCCCTTTTTTTTTTTAGCAAGAGCCCACATTGAGTTCTATGCACATTTGCAGCAATATCATTTAAACAGAATTCTAGGCAGACAATAATGCAACTATATATTTATTATTATTATTATTATTATTATTAATAATAATAATAATATTATTAATAATTAACAGGATTTTTATAGCGCCAACATATTACGCAGAGCGGTACATTAAATAGGGGTTGCAAATGACAGACATATACAGACAGTGACACACGAGGAGAAAAGGACCCTGCCCCAAAGAGCTTACAATCTAGGGGGTGGGGAAAAACACTTGACAGCTAATGCAACTGGTATAAGTACCTGAATTTGACTTTTCAACCTTTTTTCAATCCCCTGTACAGCAGTTTTCAGGATAAGAAAGGAAGGTGTAACACTAGGAGCCAGTCAGGTATTCTGCATGTAAATATGCTGACAATAAACAGGTTGATAGAAGAAGAGTGATCAGAGACATGATCTTATCAGTGTTCTGCTGTTCCTTAAATGTCCTGTCATCTGGAGTAGGGTAAGTTATAACAACATATTCTGTAACTCTAAATCTCAGAATTAAATAAACAGAAATACAAATATTATTTGTATATTTAGCTGCCTGCTTTAAGGTCAGCTTTTTTGTACTTGGAGTTAAATTTTGGTTATAGTTATTTACAAATGTATAGGGTAGGGAGAGTGCATTTTTTTCCCATAAAACACAGGCATTGCTCACATTAACACAAAAGCAGAATCTCCCATATATTTTAAAAGATTGTAGCAGGTACAGTGCAAACTTCTATGTAAAATACAACTCTAGAGCAAAAGCAGGGTAGGATCTAAATGAACATTTGTTTTGGTTAATTGTTTAAACCACAAAGTGAATATTCATATTACAAAGGTAACATTCATTGAGCTTAGTCAATGGGATAAGTCTTTGTTTTTTTCCAAACATGAATACAAGAAATAAAAAAATTCCATGCAGATCCTGACCCTGTCTGCGACACATGTTGACTGCAGAATTTATCCGGGTGACCCTTTCGATTCTCTAAAAATGTACCGTCTGTTAATCACGCTTTCGTTTGTTTGAATCTCTGCAGCACACCCATCAGTGACGTTTGTCTGCCACCTCAGCCTCCCTCCTCCTTGTCTATTAGCTGCACATTAATGTGAACAGTCACCTTGAGCTAGTGACGCAGTGGCATCCATCTAATAGACTGGCGGCCTTGCTTTCTATGTGCGCAGACATGACATGTCATGGGAAGACCAGAAAAGCATGATTGCATGTCTGGCCAAGAAGAGAACAAACCTTTTAGTATAGATCTCCAGTTTGGCTTTGATCTTTTTCTTGCTTTAAGTACAGCAGTATTTTCTGAAAAGCAACATGCATATTTTAGTTTTCCCTTCCGCGTAAGAAAATATTATATACATGCTTTCATTTATCTATTTTAAGACTGTTCTGCATCCCAATAAATTTGAAAGGTCTTGATGTAAAGATTTAAGAGCTTATGCAATAAAAAGCACTGTATATGCTTCAACCCATTTCAGCCAATTAAAGTTCCCATTCAGTAATACAACATCAGTAATATGAAGTGTGCGGTTGCTATGGATTCCTGTGCCTTGCATATAAATGATGCTCTTTTTATCACTTTATTGAATACAACCATTAAATCTAAATTTTCCAGGTTATTACATCTCATATACTGCAGCTGTTAGACAAAAAATGCCAGTTTGGGTGTGTTTGCTGTAAAGTTAGGGTGGTGTAGGGGATCCTATCATCCAGAACACCATTGCTTAGAGGTCTTATTTTACCCCTTGCTGGGATTAGTGTGATGGGCATTTCACATTGCTAGTGCTCACAGTGTTAATAACTGAAGCTGCTGGGTGTTTGCATTCAAGCTGAAACTTGTAACAGAGTCCTAACAAATATTCCAGTAACAACGATTCGATTCGTGTAAGATCAGTCCTCAGTGTTGCAAATAGGCATGTGGATGTGCAAAATCTGTCATTTTATGACATGTTTTCAAGGTGCGTATCCATATTTACTCATAGCAAAGATGCAATGATGTATACAGCTTGCAAAAAACCTTAAACATTGATGGGATGTCCAGTCTGGTTGTATTACAAATAAACACCCCTAGAAGAAAAGAAGGAAACACAATTAATATATGCACTGTACATAGAAATTGCTTTTTAAAATATAGATAGAATTGCATGTGTACCTTATGGCAGTGTTTCCTTTAATTTTTTTAACATGGGGAGACCTTTTGAAAAAACTTTTACATCTCCAGGGAACCCCTGCTATTATTACTGTATCCACAGCTCAAAGTATATGTGCGTGTTGGTCAGTGGGAAG